>NW_028270150.1:98201985-98519685 GCF_037043375.1 Chiloscyllium plagiosum
CACCCTGCCCCCTGTAAAAACGCCATCCCATATTCCCAATTCCTTCGTCTCCACCGCATCTGCTCCCAGGAGGACCAGTTCCAATACTGTACAACCCAGATAGCCTCCTTCTTCAAAGACCGCAATTTCCCCTCAGACGTGGTTGACGATGAACTCCACCGCATCTCCTCCACTTCCCACTCCTCCGCCCTTGAGCCCCGCCCCTCCAATCGCCATCAGGACAGAACCCCACTGGCTCTCATCTACCACCCCACCAACCTCCATATACATCGTATCATCCTTTGTCATTTCCGTCACCTCCAAACGGACCCCACCACCAGGGATATATTTCCCTCCCCTCCCCTATCAGCGTTCCGAAAAGACCACTCCCTCCGTGACTCCCTCGTCAGGTCCACACCCCCCACCAACCCAACCTCCACTCCCGGCACCTTCCCCTGCAACCGCAAGAAATGTAAAACTTGCGCCCACACCTCCCCCCTTACTTCCCTCCAAGGCCCCAAGGGATCCTTCCATATCCGCCACAAATTCACCTGCACCTCCACACACATCATTTATTGCATCCGCTGCACCCGATGAGGCCTCCTCTATATTGGGGAGACAGGCCGCCTACTTGCGGAACGTTTCAGCGAACACCTCTGGGACACCCGGACCAACCAACCCAACCACCTCGTGGCTCAACACTTTAACTCCCCCTCCCACTCCACCAAGGACATGCAGGTCCTTGGACTCCTCCATCGCCAGACCATGGCAACACGACGGTTGGAGGAAGAGCGCCTCATCTTCTGCCTGGGAAACCTTCCACCACAAGGGATGAACTCAGATTTCTCCAGTTTCCTCATTTCCCCTCCCCCCACCTTGTCTCAGTCAAATCCCTCGAACTCAGCACCGCCTTCCTAACCTGCAATATTCTTCCTGACCTCTCCGCCCACACACCCAGTCCGGCCTATCACCCTCACCTTGACCTCCTTCCACCTATCACATTTCCAACGCCCCTCCCCTAAGTCCCTCCTCCCTACCTTTTATCTTAGCCTGCTGGACACACTTTCCTCATTCCTGAAGAAGGGCTCATGCCCGAAACATCGATTCTCCTGTTCCTTGGATTCTGTCTGACCTGCTGTGCTTTTCCAGCAACACATTTTCATCTCCAATTTGTTTGGGAGCCTTGTATTGAATCAATCAAATTGTCCAGGGGTCCCTTGGACGTTGAAGTTATAGTTGGTGATGGAAAGATTTGGATTTTGTCGGGGGAGGGGTGTGATCTCTCTGTGAGGATGTGTCAGGAGGTGTCCTTGGTCTTTTCTGTTCGTTTCAAGGCAGTGACATCCACCATAGATATATATTAAGGTGGTGAGAGTGGCTGTGTTTTGTGCCATAGGCTCTTAACTGGTTGATATGGGACCAGCCGGTTTTCCCTGTGGCTACTGGAACCCTGTGCACTGAGGGGTTTACCTTCTCCACCACAGTGTGTGGACCTGAGTATTTTGGGGAAAGACAGGAGCTAGGATTGTATATCTGTCGGATCAGCTGCTGTCCTACAGGATATCTGACAGGGTTAATGTTGCTGTGGACGGAGGCCTGCCTTACTTTCCTTTTGGTCTGGAACGTGCCAGCTGCTGCCAGCTGAGTGACCGCGTTACTCTCGGTGAGATGCTGCATTGCTTTCTCGTGGGTGAGGGCAGTGAGGACGGATTCACTGAGGTTGGAGACTGAACAGGTAGTCGACTCCTTTCATGGGTCAGCCTGTCAGCAGAATATTGGGGGGTATACCCTGTAGATTGGGAGATGGCGTTGTGCACCATCATGAGGACAAATGGAAGTACTGTGTCCCAGGTTTTATTATTCTGCCGCACCATCTACCTGATCATCCCATTTCAGGTGTGATTCATCCTTGCCACGATCCCACTGGATTGGGGGTGATATGCAATGTGGACCTTCTTCTTGATACCAAGCATAGCCATCCCAGTCTGCATGACCCGGCTGGTGAAATGGGATCCTGATCTGACTCAATACTGCAGGGTGGACCCCATCTTGGAAACACCTGTTGTGTTAGGATTTGTGCGGTTGTTTTGGCTGTACCTGTCGGAACGGCAAAACCACGAACCATTTTGTGCAAGTGTGTATGATGACCAGAATGTAGGTAAACCCATTCCTACATGGTGGTAGGGGACCTACAAAGTCAATGTGTAGACTTGCCCAAGGCCCTTGTGATGATGTTGTTCCTTTAACAAGGTTCCGTGGTCCTTGGTTTTATTCAGAGGGGTTGTAAAGGCAGAGGTTCTGAATTGTCTGTGTTTATCTATTTGAAGAAGTTTTCAAGTTTAAAAAATAGCTGTGTGTGCAATGAAAGGGGAGTGGCCAGTTCTCCCAGCTCAGCTTCCCTCTGGTTTGGTTTGGTGTGAGCTGTCTGGCTGTTCTGCAGCTGCTGGTCAGTTTTTTTGAGGCTGCTGGTCAAAGAAGCAGCTCCATGGTGATCCTCCTCTCTCTCTCTGACATCTCTCCTGGAAGAACCTGGGTTTGAGTTCATCTACTTTACAAAGGGGCTGTTTATGGGAATGTTGCAAATATTTGGAACAGCATCATTAAGTTGCGATAGAGTCGATTGGCTTTTAAAATATTTGTTATTCCATATTCTGTTTTCTTTTGTTTCTGTTTCATTTGCTAATCTCACAAACCAATTCGGTTTTGTCTAAAACTGAGTGGTTGTGCCAGCTGCATCCCTCCTGGAATATCCGCTCTACACCTGCTTAAAACAACGAGTAAAGTTAGAGTCAGGGCTAACTGGAATGTTTGGAGGGGGTCTGGCCTTATCCAGAACACCCTGCCATGGGACAGGTAGGCCTCAGTCCTCCCTTTCGAGCATAACTATCCGGATTATTTTGGGCTTACACCAGACAGTTCCCTATCTATGGTGCTGCAGTCCTGTGTAACTCAGACCATCAACGCAGTTCCATCAATCGTTCGGTACTGGCCTGTCCTGAGTCGGAGCGATATAGACTCCTGCTTTTAAAACGAATCCGTCCCATAGCTGCAGGGAATCTCTCCATTTGACATAAGCCTCTGAGTAAACCCCTCCCACAATGTGTTTGAAGGAATCATCGTGGTACTGGGCCTGTCTATGTTTGTCTGGCTGACAGACACTGCATTGGCCTGCTCACCCATGGGGGGGACGCCAGAATTCTCTGACATCAGCACCTCTCCTCGCTCACACATCTGCTCTGCGGTTACCTTCTGGAGATGTTTTGTGGTGGCTACTAACTTTAATTATGCTGTGTTTCCTTCCACTGACGGCCTGCAGTATGTATTTTGATAAGGGGACTGAAGGGAGGGGTTTCCCAGCAGCAGAACTAAACCCTCGAGCTTCCCATAATGGTGAGAATTCAGTGAGGATGTTGCACACAGACAATGCTATCAGGGTATATCTCTGTGGGTGAAGGGAACAGATCAGGGTGGCTGACCACATCGGCTCCAGCTACTATTTCCACAGCCTGGGCACTTCAATGGCTGCCTCATTTTAAAGCTAGTCCCAATAGTGGCTGCTGTCCTTGAGTGTTGGTCATTTATACCCCACAGCCGGTGATCCGACTTCCGTCTTCTACTGTGGAGGATCCACCTCCAGCAATTCTGACAGCTGTGTCTGCCTGGTTATCTTTTTGTTTCATCCCTAATCATTTTTCCTGTTGTTTAGGTATAAAAGGACATGTGGGGGTGTTTAGTGGCTATGATTTGGCAGGCATGTGGGTCTCCCCCATTATTTCGGTTATCTGTTAGGAAGGTGAGCACCTTGGTATATCTGACTTTGATGTCCCGGCATTAAAGCAGTGGAGTCCATCGTGCGACTTGAATCTGGCTCACTGAGCTGGCTTTGATTTGGCGTGTGCTCAGTCAGTGGGTTTAAACTAATGATATCGTCGAAGTACTGAATTGCCCAAAGGACTGCGAGGGAGTGTCGTTCACACATGGAAAACCCTTGTTACACAGATGTAGGAGCCTGGAGGAGTAGGTCACTGTGTCTGGCCTACCGTGCTGCTCCTGCAGTAGAACAGCAGCTATTGCCCTGTCTGTGGCTGCATTTTCTAGGCTGCATGTTATGTCAGGGTGTGGTACTAGTAAGGCAGATGCTGTTGTGAGTACACATTTTAATTCAGTTACTGTTTCAGTTTGTTGAGATGTCCAACACCAGACAGCGTTCTTTTTCAGAGAGTGGAGCTGCTTTGGTAGTGAACCCATCAAGGTGGTTCCTGCAGTATCCCACTTACCTGAGGAAAGGTCAGAGCACACTAACCTCTTGGGGAGTGGGAGTTGTTCAATGGTCTCTATTCCCAAATGTGTAACCCTGGCCTGCAGAATTTGTGACTTTTTCAGATTTATCTTCCATCCTAGTTTGTGTATCAGATTGAGTTATCCATCCAGGAGCTGAATGTGCTCCTCCTTTGTTTCCATCTAGAAAGGTCGGTCATCTACATATTGGATTAGACAGTCGGGCCGGGAAAGCCTTTCCAGTCCCTTGGCTACCTGCCTGTGAAAAATCGAGAGTGAGTTCTGGAACCCTTGGGGTAGACAAGTCCAGGCATATTGCTGTTCCTGGAAGGGAAACGCAAATTTGTACTGACAGGACTGATTGAAGGTGATGAAGTAGAAACCATTCTTGCTTTCATGTCCTGTGAAGTACTTGTTTGCAGGGTTTGCTTCATTATAATGGCTGGGCTGGTAGTTACTGTTGGTGTGGGGAGTGGGGTGACTTTATTAAGGACCTAATCATCGATGGTTAAACACCATGAACCACCTGGCTTCCTGAGTGGTCAAATTGGAGCATTATTAGTAGAGGCTACAGGTCCCAGCACTCCTTGCAGTAACAGACTGTCAATCACCTTTGCTCCCGCCCCCTCTGCCTGTCCGGGGAAACCGTATTGTCTTTGTGGTTGTGGGTCTGGCCTCTCGATTATCAGCTCTTCTGGGGTACACCCACAGTCATGTTTATGCTGGGTAAATACCCCTTTGTGTTTCACCATCACCTCTCTCATAGCTGGACCTTTGGTCATTGTTAGGGAATTGAATCCAAACTCCCCTATTGTGCTGATCTGATTAGTATCATTTCCTGTTGAAATGATGGAAGGGGCAGTGCGAGCCAGAGATAGTTACCACATGCAGACATTCACTGGGTCTAAGAAAGGATAGTACCGAGTCATGGAATCAACCTGAGAATGTGTTCTGCGCCTGGGGGGGTGGTTCACTAAGATAGTAGGGTGCTGGCACGTTATGTTGCACAGTTTAAACTCTATTGGTTCTGTAATTACGTTCCTGTATATGGTCAGTAAACTCAACTAAACCAATAGACCCTGTGGTCTGCCAGGATAGATAATTAATTCCCAAGGTTTACAGCATTGGTCGAGGTGTTAACGGGGTGCTGTATTTGATTGTTGGGGGTTTCAGTGCCCCCGACCCATCTCTCAGTACTGATCAGATTCATCGCCGCAGGGACTGTCCCTGGAGGTGCTGGAGGAGTTGGCACCTCTGGGTAGGGTGGGGGTGGACCGCAATCTTCCGCACATATGGCATACTGCTGCACTTCTTGCCTGAGCTCATCTCAGTCTATCCCTTGCTCCTCTCCCTCCTCTCTAACCTCTCCAATGCACATATTATTCCATTGTGGATTGAGAGCTGTTCTTTTAATTGGTCCATCTCCTGCAGGCACTTGGTGTGGTCTGCAGCTCCCTCTTTCTCTTCCCTGTCTGCCTGGTGCTGTACTCTGACTGCTGCTTGCAAATAGAGTCATAGAGTCACAGAGATGTACAGCAGGGAACCAGACCCTTTTGTTCACCACGTCCATGCCGAGCAGATATCCCAACCCAATCTAGTCCCACCTGACCAGCATCTGGCCCATATCCCTCCAATCCCTTCCTATTCATATACCCTTCCAGGTGTCTTTTAAATGTTGCAATTGTACCAGTCTCCAACATTTCCTCTAGTAGCTCATTCCATACAAGTACCACGCTCTGCGTGAAAAACTTGTCCCTTTGGTCTCTTTTATGTGTTTCCACTCTCACCGTAAAGTTATTCCCTCAAGTTCTGCACTCCCACACGCCTGGGAAAAGAGTTGGTCTATTTCCGCTACCCATGCCCCTCATACTTTTATGAACTCTATCAGGTCACCCCTCAGCCTCTGACGCTCCAGGGAAAACAGCCACAGCCTATTCAAAGCTCCAAAAGCTCAAATCCTTCAACCCTGGCAACATCCTTGTAAACCTTTTCTGAACCCTTTCAAGTTTCACAACATCTTTCCGATAGGAAGGAGACCAGAATTGCACACAATATTCCAACAGTGGCCTAACCAATGTCCTGTACAGTCACAATATCACCTCCCAACTCCTGTACTCAATACTCTGACTAATAAAGGAAAGCATACCAAACGCAGCCTTCACTATCCTATCTACCTGAGACTCTACTTTCAAGGAGCTATGAACCTGCACTCCAAGGTCTCTTTGTTCAGCAACACTCCCTAGGACCTTATCATAAAGTGTATAAGTCCTGCTTAGATTTGCTTTCCCAAAATGCAGTACCTCGCATTTATCTGAATTAAACTCCATCTGCCACTTCTCAGCACATGACTCCATCTGATCAAGTTCCTGTTGTAATCTGGGGTTACCCTCTTCACTGTCCACTACACCTCCAATTTTGGTGTCAGCTGAAAACTTACTAACTGTACCTCTTACTCTCACATCCAAATCATTTATAAAAATGATGAAAAAAAAAGTAGACCCAGGACCGATTCTTGTGGCACTCCACTGGTCACAGGTCTCCAGTCTGAAAAACAACCCTCCACCACCACCCTCTGTCTTCTACCTTTCAGCCAGTTCTATAACCAAGTGGCTACTTCTCCCTGTATTCTGTGAGAGCTCGCCTTGTTAACCAGTCTCCTGTGGGGAACCTTGTCGAACGCCTTACTGAAGTCCAGATAGATCACATCCATAGCTCTGCCCTCATCAATCCTCTTTGTTGATTCTTCAAAAACGTTAGTGAGACATGATTTCGAATACACAAACTCATGTTGACCATCCCTAAACAGTCCTTGCCTTTCTAAATACATGTACATCCTGACCCTCAGGATTCCCTCCAACAACCTGCCTACCACTGAATTCAGGCTCACTGATCTATAGTTCCCTGGCTGGTCCTAACCAACTTTCTTAAACAGTGGCACCACTTTAGCCAACCTCCAGTATTCTGGCACGTCACCTGTGACTACAGATGATACAAATATCTCAGCAAGAATCCCAGCGATCATTTCCCGAACTTCCCACAGAATTCGAGAGTACACCTGTTTCGATCCTGGGCATTTATCCACTTTTATGTGTTTCAAGACATCCAGCACTTCCTCCTCTGTTATATGGACATTTTTCAAGATGTCAACATCTACTTTCATACATTCTGTATCTTCCAGGTCATTTTCCACAGTAAACACTGATGCAAAGTATTCATTTCGTATCTCCCCCATCTCCTGATGCTCCACACAAAATCTGCCTTGCTGATCTTTGAAAATCCCTATTGTCCCATAGTTACTCTCTCATCCTTAATGTATTTCTAGAAACCATTTGGATTTTCTTTAACTCTATTTGCTAAATCTATTTCATATCTCCTTTTTGCCCTCCTGATTTCCCTCTTAAGTATATTCCTACTACCTTTACTTCTTGTAAGGATTCACTCGAGCTATCGTGCCGATACCTGACATATACTTCTTTCTTTTTCTTAACCAAACCCTCAATTTCTTTAGTCATCCAGCATTCCCTACACCCACCAGCCGTTCCTTTAACTCTAACAGGAATATATTGTCTCTGGACTCTCATTGTCTCATTTCTGAAGGCTTCCCATTTTCCAGCCATCCCTTTACCTGCAAACATCTGCCCCCAATCAGCTTTTGAAAGTTTTTGCCTAATACCGTCAAAATTATCATTCCTCCAATTTAGAACTTCAACTTTTAGACCTGGTCTATCTTTTTCATCACTAATTTAAAACTAATAGAATTATGGTCGCTGGCCCCAAAGTGCTCCCCCAGTGACTCCTCAGTCACCTGCCCTGCCTTATTTCCCAAGAATAGGTCAAGTTTTACACCTTCTCTAGTAGGTACATCCACATACTGAATCAGAAAATTTTCTTGTACACACTGAACAAATTCCTCTCCGTCTAAACCCTTAACACTATAGCAGTCCCAGTCTATGTTTGGAAAGTTAAAATCCCTGACCATAACCACCCTATTAAATCCATCTGTTTATTTCCCAACTCCCTTCCTGCCTTCTCAGCAGCTTCTTTAGCTGACACTGTGTTGGGGATCTCAGTATGCTCATTCTCACTGGGTATGGTATTGCCCCATGGATAGGAGGTTTGCTTGATTTCTCTGGATCAGAGCTGCGTTTTTCAGTTCTAACTCCGTGATTTCCCTTTTTGCGTCCCCTAGTTCCTTACGGATGGATTTTAATTCCCGTTCTGTCCCTAAGAATTGCCCTAGACAACACATTATCGCTGTGACCTTCTCAAGTTAGGAAGGCCGCTTGCTTGAGTTCTGCTAAAATTATCCCAATACTTCTGCCCTGGGGATCCTGGGCCCATTTCAACATTGAAACAAAATTCTGCCCGTGTGGACCACTTTTTCTAACTAATATCCTGTCTCAGTGTTGTTTCCCACACTCTACTCTGGTGCCATTCTCTGCCATTTTCAATTAAACTACAGAGTATACGGGGTGGATCAGACTGAGGGTACGGTTTTCGCTATGTTCCAGTCCTAATCCCACTGAGTGTCAAACGACTTTCAGTGTTTTACCCCCCACACACATACACAAACACACACTCACACACACACACACAAACACACACTCACAGACACACTGACACAGACACACACTCACACACACACTCACAGACACACACACACAAACATACACTCACACACACACACTGACACAGACACACACACTCACAGACACACACACACATACACACACACTCACACACACACACTCACAGACACACACACACTCACACAGACACACTCACTCACACACACACTCACACACATACACACACCCACATGCACACACACGCACACACACTCACACACACTCACACGCACACGCTCACACACTCACACACACACACACTCACACACAAACACACTCACACACAAACACACTCACACAGACACACTCACACGCACACACTCACGCACACGCACACACTCACGCACACACACACACACTCACACACACACACACTCACACACACACACACACTCACACACACACACACTCACACACACACACACACTCACACACACACTCAGACACACACACACACACACTCACACACACTCAAACACACTCTCACACACACACACTCACACACACACTCAAACACACACACACTCACTCACACACACACTCACACACACACACTCACACACACACACACACAGAGGAAACAGTGGTTTGCTGGATTAGGAGTAAACATCTGTTGGTTTTATATTTTAAAGCACAGTTCAGTTTAGACCATTCTGTTCTCTTTGATTTACTTGAACCCCTGGCCTTCACGTGGGACAGCTGTCCTCTTAACAGCCGTCTCAGGCAACACCTCAAGGAATATTAGGTTTCAAGGACTTCAATCTCAGAGCAACAAATTCGCTTCGTATCGAGGTCCCATCTTGGGGGGCCAATTTGTTGTCCCTGCCACACAGTGTTTTTTAACTCGTATCCAGCAACAGCACTGAGTCGGCTCAATAATAATAAACAATAATATTCATTTATTTGACGCAATTAATACTATCATAACAAGATACACTATAAATTAACCATTTACACAACAAATGCTATCTTGTGCTTTACCTTAAATCTGGATGATCATATACCCCAACAGGCCTGGTCTTCTCCTGATGATTTCAGGGATATCTTCCTTTCTCGGTGGTGGGTCTCGAGTTACCGCTCTCGAGTCACCCCCCGAGCGTGGTGTTATGGCAATTCTTACACTCTAAAGTCTTCGTATCGTTTTGAGAGGGGCTTCACCATTAACCAATGGATCGATCAGGCTCGATCAGGCTCGATCACCCTGATGGATCAGACTGAGCCAGGCGTTGCCGTGTCGATGGTAGGATCATCCTTAAGCCTCCGTTCCTGGAGGTGCTGGGACCACATGCCCTCCTCCAAATAAGGGTTTGAGGCACGCCCCTCACCCCCCCCCACCACCACCCCAGCATGTCTGGTACACACCTCGATGTTTCCGATCACCCTGAGGTTGACATTATTTTGATCCCATTCAATCCCAACTTCAGGTGTGCACTGTAGAGTCTGCAGTTACCAAGTTAGTTACAAACTGTCTGTTGGTATCTGCAGCCTACCTGGATTCTGCAGCATATGGATTAGCACAGTCACTTTGGTTAAGGCCGGTTTCCATTTCCCAGCATGCTTTAGTCCTTGTCCAGTTTACATCAAATCAATCATAGACTTTATCCTTTTGACGGTAACTATCTATTAGTTTTTCCTGATTACTTGCTTTACCTGCACACGAACCTTCGTGATTCATGTACCAGGATCCCCAGATCCCTCTGCACCTCAGAGATGTGCAACCTTTGATCATTCAGATAAGGTGTTTATTTTTAACTCTTTCTGCCACAATGGACAGTTTCCCATTCTCTCTCATTTTCCTCTAGTTGTCAGAATTTTCACACTCACTGAACCAATCCTTACCTTTTGTAGGCTCTTCCTGCTCTCTTCACAATGCACTTTCCCAGCTAGCTTTGTGTTGTCAGTAAATTTAGCTCCATACCTTCAATCCCTCCATCCAAATCATTTGTGTAAATTGTGAAGAGTTGAGCCCATTGTGTCCCATTTCCCTGTGTGCCACTCCTCCCTGTACATTCAGATGTGGGTCCTGATTGCTGACACCAAGGGCTCCTCTCCTGCCTGAACAGCTGCCTGGTCTCTGCCAATCCCTCCGAATGCCAGTGGCCTGGGGCATTTCTTCCTCAGCCAGCTGTGGAGCTGAGGCAGTGAGGTGCTCACCAGCTTGTGCTCGCACACTCTAAGGCTAACCTTCCCACCGAGGTCTCAGGGTCTGAGCTGGTGGGGTGCCTTTTACATCTCAGTACTCTTGTCCTCACAGGGAGAGGAGGTGGCTTGTGTGAGAAACAGCCACATCACTGTGGGGGTGTGGAGATGCTGGTGGTACCCACAAGGCAGAGAGAGAGACAGCGAGACAGAGAGAGACAGAGAGAGAGAGACATGTTTGAATTTTCCAAATCAGACAATTAAATAACACTCCACCTTTTCGAAATCATATTCCTTTTGAAACATGAAACACAGTGAACTCAGCATTTCCAAAGAACTTTACTTGATCAAAGAACTCCATTAAGCCCATAATAGCTGTCACTTGTTCAGCTCTTCTTCAACTAAATAAAACTATATTTTATCTTGGTCATCAGGGGACACTAATACAAACATCCAGCCCTCTTGGCCCACTCCCATATTTTCATTGTTCCTTTACTCAGCATCCCTCCCACATTCTACCCAGACCAGGTATAAGTTTAACTTTACGCTGGGATAAAGGCACTGGATTGAAAGAAGTTCAATGAACCTGTTTGTTCAGTGACTGTATTTAATGTCAATCTCTGCGGGTCCTAATTGAGTCACTGGATGGATTCCTCCTTCCATTAATAAATGAGTCTCAGCTACAACATTCCTTGAAACAGGGAGAGATGACAGATCAGAATCTGAGGAGAGCAGACTGCAATGTTCCCACAATGGGCAGGAGTCTCTCTGGGACAATTGACTATTTTTCTACAAATTATCAACAGTTGAATTTGGGACGTCGGATCCGATAGATAATTCTGATTATTCAACACATTTACTATCCGACTGTCACTGCTGTTGGTACTCCAGGTAAGTGTCTCTGTCTGGCTGGTAATTCTGTGAATCATGGTTTCACTTTATTATCGTTCTTGTCATTTCCCATTCTGCTGCTTGCTGCTCCTGCTGTCACTAAGTCTCTACCTGCAATCAGTGGATTTATGAGTAACTAGTTTCCTGCCAATCTCACTTTAATCTTGAGAAGACCAACGCTATTTTCTTTGGTTCCCATCAAAAATTCAGTCTCCTATCATTCTGCTTAATCTCCCTGGCTGCAGGCTGAACCAAAATGTTTGTAGCCTCAGGGCGCCCTTTAACCCTAACCTGAGGTTTGACCCCACATCCTCTCCATTGCAAAGCTTGTTTACCATCCCCTCTGTAATATCTCCGTCTCCTGCCTGCTTCATCCGGGATGCTGCACACTGCACCGTCTCTGGGTTTGATTAATCCAGATTCGAGTATTCCACTGATATCATCTTCAGCGTCACAGTGTCAAACTTCAATAAACCAGCACTCACCCAAACCTCTGCTGCTCATACTGAACTCCCATCATGTTCGGTTTATCATTTCTCTGTGTCCTAATTGACCAACAAACATTCCTGATCCAACAACTTCCCATTTTAATATTCTCATTTTTGGGTTCACATTCCTTCAACACCTGACTTGTCTGATTATTCCCACGCCCGGTCCTGACCTATCGTCCTGTACGTAGAGTCACAGAGTCACACAGCAGCCTTCCCTGTTCTCGGTTCTTACCCCATCTTCCTGCAAATCGATCCCATTCTAATTTTTATCTAATTCCGTTCTGAAAATTTGTTTCTTTCACGTTGTCTCTCCCTCTTCTACATCTTACTTTTTCTATCACTTTCCCTCTTTCTCTTCTGTTTAAAACTCTTTCACTCTCTCTCTCTCTCTCTGCCCCCCTCCCTGTTGTCTGGATGTTCACTCTGAGGGGGGTGCTACTGCCTCTGTTACTCAGTGTGTGTGGGCCCTGCAGACACATCCACCCCCAGGGTCATCTAACCAGATCCTTCAAAGGCTATGGGCTCCAGTGTAGGGCAGGCTTCCTCCAGCCCAGCTGCATGCCCCGGGAATGCACCTCGACCTGGCGGTAGAGTGAGAAAGAAGATGTCCTGGTGGCACAGATGACGTTATTGTAAATAGTTTTCCACATCTATGTATTCACCCTTTACAATCAGCTCTGCCTGTGAGTCTCTGTCCAGCTGCAAATCTGACATTACAGGGACTGGAGCCAGCCATCCCTGTCACTGCACACCGCTCCCTCACCCCAAGTGGGAGGTAACCCATAGCTACCGTATCCAGGCAATAGGGAAATCACAGGTCACTGTCACACTGGCAGCAACATTCTCACTTTTTAGAGACACCAATATGCTGCAGAAATGACTGGACTTCACGAGTTATCCAAGTTATTCCCAAGTTAACAAAAGGTGCTGCTGAGAAGTGACTGAGGAGGATTCCGGGAGGAATCAGCTCAGCCACCAGGAGTGAACAAAAAGGAGGCAAGCTCCAGCCGAGAGGCCATTGTTGGAGCGGCCATTTTGAGAAGGGCTGCTTTGCTGTTGAAGTGCTGCTGGAGGTTTAAGTGTGGGTTTTGGTGGATACTGGGATACCCGGTGAGGAGGGTGATCAGCAACAAGGTCAGGGTATGGTAAGATTCTGTTCTTTGTGTTACTGTGAGGTGACAGAGATGGCAGTTAGGGCAGCGGTATGCTCCTCCTAACAGATGTGGGAGATTAGGGAATAGTCTAGAATCCCTGACGACTGTCTGCAGGAAGTGTGACCGGCTACAGCTCCTCACAGACCGTATGGTTCAGTTGGAGAGGGAGTTGGACATACTGAGGAGCATACAGGGGGCAGAGAGTGTGATAGACACTAGTTACAGTGATGTGGCCACACCACAGGTTCAGTCAGGGAGATGGGTGACTGCCAGGAGAGGCAGGTAGTGCAGGAGTCTCCAGTGGCTATTCCCTTCTCTAACAGGTATAACGTTTGTAATACTGTTGGTGGTTATAATCTCTCTCTCAGGGGAGTACAACAGCAGCAGACAGGCCTGTGGTACCATGAATGGCTGAGCTGCAAACCTTCAGGAAGGCAATTACATAGAACATTAGGTGACTCGTTGGTCAGGGGCACAGACAGGGTATCTGTGGCAGTGACTGAAACTCCAGGATAGTGTGCTCCCTCCCTGGTTCCAGGGCTGATGGCATCTCTGAGCATTTCATGGAATTCCTCAGGGAGAGGGTGAGCAGACAAAGGTCATCGTTCTCACTGGTACCAACAACATAGTGAGGAAAAGGGATGAGGACCTGAAGGGAATTTGAAAGGGAGTTTGGTAGAAGTTAAAATGTCGGATCTCAAGGGTAGTAACTTGGGGACAACTAGCATCAGCGAGAAAAGGAAAAGGAGGATTTGGCAGATGAATGTGTGGCTGAGAGCTGGTGCAGGTGGCAGGGATTCAGATTCTTGGTTTTCTGGGACGTGTTCTGGGGCAGAGCTGACCTGTCAAAGTGGGACAGGTTGTATCTGAACTGGAGGCAGCCAATATCCTGGTGGGGAGATTTGTGAGAGCCACTTGAAAGGGGTTAAACTAGTCTGGCAGGGAGGGGAGGATGGGTGTTGGGGGGATCCAAAGGAGTAGGGAGACATAAGAGAAGGTTAATGACAGTTTAGAAGTTAATGAGAGCAAATAAATCAGTCAAAGCAGTTTTGGTAATCTTGCACTCGACAGGGCAGATTAGAGTACGCAGAAAGCAAGGGAAGTCAGGGTTAAACTGCATTTATTTCAAAGCAAGAGGCCTGAGAGGTAAGGGAAATGAATGGAATCATGGGATGGGGACATTACAGCTAATACAGAAATATGGCTGTAACCAGGGCTGCACTAAAGGAATCAGTGATGGGTCTACTTTTATTCATCATGTATTTAAATAATATGGCTGAGAATTCAGCAGGAATGATTAGTAAGCATATGGATGCCATGAAGATTGGTGGTACAGTGGACATTGAAGAAGGTTATCTGGGAATACAGTGAGATCTTGATCAATTGGGCCAGTGGGCCGAGGAATGGCCGTTGGAGTTTAGTTTTGATAAATGTGAAGTGTTGCATTTTGCTGGGTCAAACCCGGGCAGGACTTACCCAGCCATTGTTCTGGCCATTGTGAGGGGTGTTATAGAACAAGGAGATCCTGGGGTACAGGTTCATTGCTCCTTGAAGCTGGAGTCACAGCTAGGCAGGGTGGTCAAGAAGGCTTTCAGAATGCTTGCATTCATTGGGGAGAGCATTGAGTATAAGAGTTGGGACATCTTGGTGCAGCTGTACAAGATGTTGGAAAGGCTACATTTGGAGTACTGTGTGCAGTTTGGTCACCGTACTATAGAAAGGATATAATTGAACTGGAAAGAGCACAGAAAAGATTTAATAGGATACTTCCTGAACAGGAAGTCTTGAGCTTGATAGGCTGGGAGTGTTTTTCCTGCAGAATAAGAGACTGAGGGGAGCCCTTATAGATGTCCATAAAATCATGAGAGGCAGAGATAAGGTAGATAGCCAACAGCATTTCCCCAAGTTAGGGGAGTCTGAAACTAGAGAGCACAGGTTCCGGCTGAGAGGGGAGAGACATAAATAGGTGCAGAGGGGCAATTGCTTCCCACAGAAGGAGGTGAGTGTCTGGAATGGCTCGCAGAGGTAGTGGTGGAAGTGAGTACGATTTTGTCATTTAAGAAACATTTAGACAAGTATCTTTTTGGGATAGGTATGAAAGGTAATGGACTAAACATATACAAACTGGACAGGTTTAATTGTACAAACTGGGTAGCATGAACAAGTTGGGCCGAAGAGCCTGTTTCCATGCTGTAAACCTGTATGACACTAAATGCTCTGAGCTGTTTGGGGAATGAGCTGCAATGTACAATATTAAAGGGTCTGCCCTTCAGTGTCTGGGTGTGTGCCGAGTGACCTTGCCCTTTGAAGGGGCCTCCCATTGCACGGACTTGCAGATACTCCACCCCCACCCGAGGCTGCACATCCAAACACTTACCCTGCTGGCCTCATGTTCAGTTGCAGCCATCTTCATTTCTGAGTCACAGCAGGATGGAAGGCAAGAGCAGGCTTCCCTCAGACACTGAATTCCAGCCTCCTCCTCTGCACACAGGGGAACTCTCAAGGATAAAATGACCCTTCCTGCAAGCACACCCCCCACACCCTGTTAACCTCTCAGACTTCACTCATCCCCGAGTTCCCGCCCAACCCATCTGCATCTACGTACCCTCAGCTCTAACCCCAGTCCGGTCGGGTCGATATGCCAGGGCTGGGAATGCACTGGCCCCCTCCTTGTATCCAGGGTGTTGCTAACTCTCACTGAACCCCTCCCCCTTACATAGTGAGTTGTCTCCCTGCAGTATCATCATTCCCCAGCTTCCCAACTCCGATTCCCACTATTATGTTCCCCAGCTATCATTCCACAGGAGTGGTCTCCTTGGCAGTGCCCTACGAGTGGCTCGGAGATGTGCCAGGATGGGGTGTGGTGAGACTGGCACATGTCAGATTCCAATGTCTGTGACCGTGGGCTGTGTGCGGTCACCACCCAGAAACCGGACCTTGAGCTGTTGGTGCTGGGGTTCCAAGCTGGAGGGCTGGAGGAACAAGCAGTGAGCTGGAGTCACCAGGTTCCCAGTCTGACTTCCACATTGGGAATTCTCTGTGTCTAGTGTCTATCCAGTGGATGGTAGAATGGGAATCTGCATATTAATGAGGTGAGATCTGGTGTTAATGAGGGTGATAATGAGCAATGTTGATAAAGGCCTCTCACTGTAGCCCACCTTGTTCTTGTCCCTGTATTACTCGCTAGGTTTCTCTTGTACTCTAATTGTTCACTCCTCGTTAATCTTTTAGTCAATCTGTGCTGACTTTTATTTTCTTTTCCTGACCTACCAGCGAACTTTTCACAATTATCTGCTTTTTAATTGAAGTTTGATGCCATTTTTAACACTGATGGTGGGTGCTCAATTTGGAACTTTTCCTTTCTCATTTTGAATGCATTTATTGTGTATAATCTGAATTATGTCCTTAAATGTCCACCAATACTGTGTTCTCCCTGAACCTCATTTCCTTGTTCTCTTTAGTTCGGTCTAATTTCATGCTCTCAGATCTACCCTTCCTTAAATTCACAACACTGATCTTGGACTCACTCTTCTCTCCCTCACACTCTGTTTCCCCATGTCCTTTAACTTTTCCTGCCTCACATATTTCTCCAATTCCATATTTATAAACTACTATTGAATCGATATGTGTCACTGTATTAGACTGTGTATTCCAAATCCTAATCACTTATTGTGTATAACAATTATGTTCATGTCTCCCTATGCTTCTTTTGCCAATCATATTAAATCTGTGTGCTTTGATTACTGACTTTATGAGCCTTTAGGAGTGTAGGCAATGGAGACCATTCAGCCCATCGAGCCTGCTCTGCCATTAAATTTGATTGTGGCTTATTGGTCATTTCAATGCCTCTGACCCAGAATATCCTCATAACTCTTCATGTGATTGATACTGACAATTTTCTTGTGGCCTCCCCATCACATCCTTATGTCCTCCTTGTCTCCTCCCAGTCTCCTTGCAGCTTCCCTCTTGCCCCTGCAACACTCATGGACCTGTCTGCAATGGCTGGCTTGGCTCCTCCCTCTGGCTCTCCCTCCCAGACCTGGCCTTCCTCCACCTGTTCCTAGCCCTCAGCCCACCTTCCCCCAGAGAGACCCTCATTGGCAGCAATTACAGAGTTGCCTGCTGTCCCCTCCCCCAACAGACAATCACCAATCACAAGTTATTTCTCTCTTGCATTTGTTACTGATAGGTTTACTGATGAGTCTATCAATCGAATGCATGGAGAGAACCAGCCTGTGATTGGAGAATAAGTTGCTCTCCTTTCTCACCAACTTCTGGGGACTATTGGAAAATTAAAATCAGCGCATCTGCTAACGCATCCAGCATTCCTCTGAAAACCATTAGATCCAATTTCTCAGAACACAGGATACATCAGTCTTTGGTTCAAATAATTTTCTGAGCAACATTTCACAATGATTGTAATTGTGTCTAATTCATCCCTTCCTTTCAACTTGTTATTCATACTTAATTCTGGCATGTTGTTTGCATTCTGAAGACAGACATGAAATGTCCGTTCAATAATGCCATTTATATTCCATTATTATACCAGTCCTGGATATTACAGTTTTGAATATTTCAACAACTACTGTAACTTATTGACTATAAATTTAATAAGCTATAAGTTTACTTTCAGCCCAACATAACATGATCTTGTTTATCTTCCTTTCTCATCGTTAACATAGTGACAATAGTGATTTTGCCGCAGAGAAAGTGTGATCTTTCTAAATGTATCACCAGCTATCTAGTGGCCATGGCAGCAGTGGACTTACTGCTCATGATCATTGATCTGATATTGAGACACATTCCAATTATTTATAAAACTGAATTTATATTTCTGCAGACCGTCCCCGTGTGTAACATCCACGCCGTCCTGGTTTTTGTAGCTATGGACTGCTCTGTCTGGTTCACTGTCGCTTTCACCTTTGATCGATTTGTGGCCATTTGTTGTCAAAAGATGAAAGGCAACTATTGCACTGAGAAAACAGCAGCCGTGGTTCTGGGAACAAGAACTGTGCTCAGCTGTTTAAAGAACATTTCCTGGTATTTTATGTTAACACCTTGGTATAAGCTGAGGAACCAGCCCTGGTTTTGTTTGGTGAAAAGGTATGTTCTGTTATCGCGAGTCTGGGGATCGATTGAGCTTATTCACTACATTCTGACCCCAGCGCTCCCATTTGTTCTGATTCTGCTGCTCAATGCTCTCACTGGGAGGTACATTTTAGTGGCCAGCAGAGCCCGCAGGAGACTCCTGCCTGACAGCAGGGGGCAGCATTCCAAGGACTGACACTTGGAGAGCCGAAGGAAATCCATTATTTTAATGTTTGTTATCTCAGGGAATTTCATCCTGTTATGGTCAATGTTTCTGGTGTATTCTATGTGGAGACGCATGTATCATTTTGGATATACGGTTGTAAATTTACATTACTTTTCATGAGATATAGGACTCATTCTCTAACTTCTGAGTTGCTGTACAAACACGTGTATATATGCCGTGACCCAGACTAAGTTCAGAGAACAGCTGAAGAACATGGTAAATACCGTTTTGCTCGATTAGCGGGTTCAGAAAAGACTTACAAGGATGTTGCCAGGGTTGGAGGATCTGAGCTACAGGGAGGGGCTGAACAGGCTGAGGCTGTTTTCCCTGGAGCGTCGGAGGCTGAGGGGTGACCTTACAGAGATTTACAAAATTATGAGAAGCATGGATAGAATAAATAGACAAAGTCTTTTCCCTGGGGTCAGGGAGTCCAGAACTAGAGGGCATAGGTTTGGGTAAGAGGGGAAACATGTAAAAAAGACCTAAGGGACATTTTTTCATGCAGAGGGTAGTACGTGTATGGAATGAGCTGCCAGAGGATGTGGTAGAGGCTGGCACAATTGCAATATTTAAGAGGTATTTGGATGGGTATATGAATAGGGAGGGTTTGGAGGGATATGGGCCGGGTGCTGGCAGGTGGGGCGAGATTGGGTTGGGATATCTGGTCAGCATGGACGGGTTGGACCAAAGGGTCTGTTTCAATGCTGTGACTCTATGACTCAATGACTCTATGAGATGGATTGAGTCATTCTGGGATCACAATTGAACAATCCAGGCTCCTTGGGTCAGTGATGAAGACACAGTGAGGTCAGTCTGCTCTCCTTCATATCTGTGAGATACACAGAGTAGGTTCAGTCAACACTCCCCACGATCCTTGAACCAGAAACAGTGCAATCAATCGGCCCTTCCTGGATCAGTCTTAGAAATACAATGTTTCCCTTTGTTAAGGTACACAAATTCGCCCTTATCGACAGTGTGCATCAGTCCTCATGTTGAGGAACACTCTGCAGTAGATGTCCCTGTGTAAAGTTCCTGAAGAGCACTGAAAATAAAGTCTCCATCAGCTATGTCTTCAATCGTCACTACATATGTAACATTCACTGATTGCAGCACAATTTAGCATGGCCAATCCAACTAACCGGCACATTTTGGACTGTGGAAGGAAAGTGGAGTACCTGACAGAAACCCACTCAGACACGTGCAGCCTGTCTATACTCCACAATAACACAGTCACCCAGGGCTCGAAATAAACCCAGTCCCCTGGCACTCTGAGACAGAGTGTTTGTGTTTCATTTGGTAAATCTTTTTAATACATTCCATTTTGTTTAAAACGGTGTGGTTTGACCAGCTGCATCCCCCCTGGAATATCCGTGTGACACCTGCTTTAAACAACTGACAAAGTGAGAGTCTGGGTTACTTTCTTGAAATGTTTTGAGGGGATCTGACTTGGTCCAGAACAGAATGGGTCACTTTGTGGGATTTGTTCTATAGTTCCAAATTGGGATTAGGGTTGTTGGACTCGAAGGCAGTGACTGGTAGGTGTTTGTGTCTTTTGTTTCGGGTGTTGAATTCGGTTGGTTTAAACAGGACTTGGGATAGCAACGGCCCTTTCAGTCAGATGGAAGAAGTGACCTTTGATTAGATTACTTACAGTGTGGAAACAGGCCCTTCGGCCCAACAAGTCCACACCGCCCCGCCGAAGCACAACCCACCTTTACCCCTTACCTAACACTACGGGAAACCGGAGCACCCGGAGGAAACCCAAGCAGACACGGGGAAAACGTGCAAACTCCACACAGTCAGTCGCCTGAGGCGGGAATTGAACCCGGGTCTCTGGCGCTGTGAGGCAGCAGTGCTAACCACTGTGCCACCGTGCCGCCCCTTTGGAGTTTTACAAAAGGTGATTAAGGCCAAGCTGCTGGAATTAGCAGACAAGCTGGGGTTGGAGCTGCCCCCTTCCGTGAGGAAAGGACAGATCGTTACAGCAATACCTCAGCATTTCAATTTGCTGGAAACACTGTCAGAATCTTTAGAGATGGCTAAAATTCAATTGAAAATGAAGCAGCTTGAGTGAGAGGCAAAACACAAGGAAAGGGCAACAGAAATGAAACAGTTTAAATTAGGATTGAAAGTAGAGGAAAGAGAAAAAGAACAAATTGCTTTTACAAAACAAAAAGAAAGAGAGAGCGAGAGGAAAGAGAGAAAGAGAGGGAGTTTGAACTTCAGAAATTGGCACTGAGACAGGAGTTCAAAACTTCCCTTTCTGAAGCAGTGCACACTCACGTGGAAGAGCAGAGAGCTAAAATGGCAAGATTAGCAGCTGAAATGGCTAACGGTAATGAGTTGGCTCATAAATCAAAGTTTAGCTCCAAAATCAATTTCAATCTGTGAGGGATTGAAATTGTGGAAAAGATAAATCCTCATGTGGAAAGGGAAAGGTAGATCTCGATGAAGATCTGAAAGATAACTTACACACAGGGTTAAAAAGGAAACCCTTGAAGAGCAAAGAGAAGTTAAAAAGCTCCAGTATTTTCACTCGGCTGCATGATATCGCAGTGTGGGTGGGTTCGGTAAAATAGTGGGAAGCCTGATGTAGGAAAACAGGATAAGCCAGTGAGTTTTGTTGGAGTGATAACGAAAAGCACAGTGGAGGATAGAAAGCTGCACCAGAATGTACAAACAGGTCGGAGGTCGGTTAACGAGGAAGTGCCAGATCTTCTTAAACCATACACCTGTGAAGGTAAAGGTTACTCACATCGGGCAGGAGCAGCAGGTAAAGAGGTTACAATATTAAGAGATAGAGGATCCTCTCAGTCTGTGATGATGAAACATAAGGAAATATGTACCTCTGAAGGACTATTAATAGGAAAGTTATTAGTAACAGGAATCCACAGTGAGACAAGAAGCGCTCAGTTATGTAAAGTGAGGTTAGAGTGTCCCGTGAAGAGTAGAGATGTTGTGGTCGGAGTACTGAACAAACTCTCAGCTCCAGGAATATAATTTGTCCTTCCTAATGATATAGCTGTGTTACAGGTAGGATTGCTGCCTACTGTGGTTGAAAAGCCAGTGGAAACTCAGGCAACAGAACTATGGCAGAACAAATCCTGGGATTTTACCTGACAATGTGGTAACAAGGTCACTGAGTCATCGGTTGAAAAAGGAGAGATCAGAGAGTACAGATAAGAAAGTTGAAGTGGAATTAGCAGAGCTCCTGTTTGGGTGGCAGAGTGGCTGAGTTGTCAGCACTGCTGCCTCATAGCACCAGGGACCTGTGTTTGATCCCAGCCTCGTGTGGCTGTCTATGTGGAGTTTGCACATGCTCACTGTGTCTGTGTGAGTTTCCTCCCACAAACCAAAGATGTACTGGTTAGGTGAATTGGCCATGCTAAATTGCCCACAGTGTTCAGGAATGTGTAGGTTAGGTGCATTAGTCAGGGGTAAATGTCGAGTAATAGGTCTGGGTGGGTAATTCCCTGGATGGTCAGTGTTCATTGCTGGGCTGTAGGGCATGTTTCCACACTGGAGGGATTCTATGATTATTGATCAGGTGGTTGACACAAACCAGCAACATTTCGATCACAATGTAGACATCTTTTGCTCAGATAAATTAATTGCGTTATGGCTGAAAGCTGAAAATTAAAGCAATTGTATCAAAAGACAGTCACTGAGAAAGAATCCGAATGTATTCCTGAATGTTTCTACCATAAAAATGCTGTCTTAATGAGGAAATGGAATGCATTGTTGCATTTTGCAATCTTCCATCATGTCATTTTTGTGTTCTTGCATTTTCTTTCATTCTGTCAATCTTGCATTTTTGCAATTTTGCATCCTGGCATTCTATTAATCTTTGAAGGAGCCACTGTTTAAGAAAGGTGGTAAGGACAAGCCAGGGAACTATAGACCAGTGAGCCTGACCTCGGTGGTGGGCAAGTTGTTGGAGGGAATCCTGAGGGACAGGATGTACATGTATTTGGAAAGGCAAAGACTGATTCGGGATAGTCAACATGGCCTTGTGCGTGGGAAATCATGTCTCACAAATTTGATTGAGTTTTTTGATGAAGTAACAAAGAAGATTGATGAGGGCAGAGCAGTCGATGTGATCTATATGGACTTCAGTAAGGCGTTCGACAAGGTTCCCCATGGGAGACTGATTAGCAAGGTTAGATCTCACGGAATATAGGGAGAACTAGACATTTGGATCCAGAACTGGCTCAAAGGTAGAAGACAGAGGGTGGTGGTGGAGGGTTGTTTTTCAGACTGGAGGCCTGTGACCAGTGGAGTGCCACAAGGATCGGTGCTGGGACCTCTACTTTTTGTCATTTACATAAATGATTTAGTTGCGAGCATAAGAGGTACAGTTAGTAAGTTTGCAGATGACACCAAAATTGGAGGTGTAGTGGACAGCGAAGAGGGTTACCTCAGATTACAACAGGATCTGGACCAGATGGGCCAATGGGCTGAGAAGTGGCAGATGGAGTTTAATTCAGATAAATGCGAGGTGGTGCATTTTGGGAAATTAAATCTTAGCAGGACTTATACACTTAATGGTAAGGTCCTGGGGAGTGTTGCTGAACAAACAGACCTTGGAGTGCAAGTTCATAGCACCTTGAAAGTGGAGTCTCAGGTAGATAGGATAGTGAAGAAGGCGTTTGGTATGCTTTCCTTTATCGGTCAGAGTATTGAGTACAGGAGTTGGGAGGTCGTGTTGCGGCTGTACAGGACATTGGTTAGGCCACTGTTGGAATATTGCGTGCAATTCTGGTCTCCTTCCTATCGGAAAGATGTTGTGAAACTTGAAAGGGTTCAGAAAAGATTTACAAGGATGTTGCCAGGGTTGGAGGATCTGAGCTACAGGGAGAGGCTGAACAGGCTGGGGCTGTTTTCCCTCGAGCATCGGAGGCTGAGGGGTGACCTTATAGAGGTTTACAAAATTATGAGGGGCATGGATAGGATAAATAGACAAAGTCTTTTCCCTGGGGTGGGGGAGTCCAGAGCAAGAGGGCATAGGTTTAGGGTGAGAGGGGAAAGATATAAAAGAGACCTAAGGGGCAACTTTTTCACTCAGAGGGTGGTACATGTATGGAATGAGCTGCCAGAGGATGTGGTGGAGTCTGGTACAATTGCAACATTTAAGAGGCATTTGGATGGGTATATGAATAGGAAGGTTTTGGAGGGCTATGGGCTGGGTGCTGGCAGGTGGGACTAGATTGGGTTGGGATATCTGTTCAGCATGGACGGGTTGGACCGAAGGGTCTGTTTCCATGCTGTACATCTCTATGACTGTAAATGGGGCAAAAATTCATCGCGTTGTATTGCCACTGGGTTACAGAATGGAGCTCCCTCTGGGTGGGGTGGGGGGGGGGGTGGCATTTAGGAGTGAGAAAATCTCAGGCTAAAATACAAAATCATTTATGCTGGCCTGGACCGCACAAAGATGTGGTTGAACTTTGCCAGTCATACATGTCAGCTAATCGGAAAATCACAGGCAGTAATAAAACCTGCACCTTTAATACCTGTTCCTGCATTTGAGTAAACCTTTACAAGAGTCTGAATTGATTTCATAGGATCCCTATCTAAAACAAAAAGTGGGAATCAGTATTTGTTAACAATAACGAATGTGTCCACGAGATTTCCAGAGATCATTCCATTATGCAATATCACAGCTAAAGGATTGGAGTGGAGTTACTCCTTTTTTTTAACTAAATATGGACTATCCAAAGAAATACAATTAGATCAAGGGTCAAACTTTACATCAACATGATTCACGGAAATTATGGACAGCTGAGAAATAAAACAATTCAAAAACAACTGAATATGTTCAGGATTGCAGGAACTGTTGGAAAGTTAGAAACAGACATTAAAGGCCGTGTTGAAGACTTATAGTCAAGACTATCCAGATCATTGGGATAAGGGAATTTCGTTCGTGCTTTTTACGATCAGAGATGCACCAAATGAATTGACCAAATGAGAGGTAGGGACGCTGTCACCACAAGAATTCTCTGCCTGCAACCAAACTTTAACTATTTCGTATTACTCTCTGAGTTATATCCCTCAGTCAGTATGAAATTCAGAATGCCATTGATCCTTCAATCCACATGTTTAATTTTTGCAATAACGTCAATTAAACACTACCTCATCTTTTGAGCGTCTATGAATAAAACATGAAACAAGCTAAACTCAGCAAGTTCCGGTTAATTTATCAAAGAACTCCATGAAATCCATGTTGCTGTCATTTGTTAAACTCTTCTTAAAACGAACAGATGTATATGTTATCTTGGATTGTCAGGATACAACCCTCCCACATTCTATCCAGACCAGATAAGAGTTTCATTTTATTCTGGTACAAAGACACTGGATTGAAAGACGTTCAATGAACCTGTCGATATGTTCGGGTGTGTGGGGGGGGGGGGTGGGGTAGTGGGGGGAGTGATATAGCATCCGACATGGATCTGTTGGTCCAATATGCAAATTGGAGTGGGTGAAGAGTAGTGGGGAATCCACAGTTGATTAATGCCAGGACCAGCCTTTCAAAACACTTCATGACCACTGAGGTTAGGGCCAATGGGCTGTAGTCATTGAGACATGCTGCATGAGCCTTCTTTGGGACACGGATGATGTTGGCCCTCTTAAGAGAAATGGCAAGAATGAAAGCATCAGGTTTTGTGATGAGAAGAATTTCCAATTTCCCCCTTTCTGGTTTAAAGAGCGAATTCTGAATCTCACTAGTGAGGGGTGACCACTTCATTTTCATGCCGTTCTATCTCATTAGGAGCTGGTCTTGCCTCATTTCGATGGAGATTCTAATTCGTCCTTCAGTTCCTATGGAAACCAGATGGTGTCAGTTCCCAACAGTGAAGCCTGGGCAGTTACCTGGAGGCAGGAGCTCACTGTTTGCTTCTCCAGGTCTTCATCCATCTCCACCATCAGCACCATTTCACTGCATGCTCCATCAACACAGTCCTCTCCCACACTCTGTCGGTGTGTGTGGGCATCACCAAACCCCAGCCTCACCACATCATTCTGGCTGCTTTCAGATTAACTCACCCTTCACTGTGGAGCTCAGAGACAGTGATGTCGTCCCTGCTTCTGCCAGGTTGGTTCACAGTCAGGGGCACACGCACATTTCATGTAGTGACATAGGATACATCATCTGGCTCTGAGCTAACTTTCTAAAGGCTCATTCACTTTGTGTTTACCTGTGGGTGGGGGACAGGTTTATCTCAGTGTTTAGTGCAGAGTGACAAGCATGCATCATGTCACTGGTCAGAGTATCACACAGTACAGGGGATGGATCTGTATCGACGACAGCATGGAGGTGTGTAGAGAACATTATTTATTCATTGGTGGGATTGTCCTTGGCTGGCTGGGCGAGTATTTATTGCCCGTCCCTAGTTGCCCTTGAGAAGGTGGTGGTGAGTTAACTTCTTGAACCGCTGCAGTCCACCTGCTGTGGGTTGACCCACAATGTCATTAGGGCAGGAATTCCTGGATTTTAACCCAGTGATGGTGAAGGAACGGCGATGTATTTCCAAGTGGAGGGTGTATGGAGGACTGAGTGGAGGTGTATGGAGGACTGAATGGAGGTGTATGGTGGACTGAGTGGAGGTGTATGGTGGACTGAGTGGAGGTGTATGGTGGACTGAATGGAGGTGTGTGGTGGACTGAGTGGAGGTGTATGGAGTACTGGGTGGAGGTGTATGGAGTACTGGGTGGAGGTGTATGGAGGACTGAGTGGAGGTGTATGGAGGACTGACTGGAGGTGTATGGAGGACTGAATCGTGGTGTATGGAGTACTGGGTGGAGGTGTATGGAGGACTGAATGGAGGTGTATGGTGGACTGAGTGGAGGTGCATGGAGGACTGAATTGTGGTGTATGGAGGACTGAATCGTGGTGTATGGAGGACTGAATCAAGGTATATAGAGGATTGAATTGAGGTGTATGGAGGAAATGAGCTACAACCTGTTGATTAGAAGATTCTGGTTCCAGTTAGATAACAGTTCTTAGGTCCCTCATATACCTAGAAGATTAAAAGTATTTGGAGTTATATAGAATTTAGTACAGAAATGCATTTAATCTGGTGTTTTCATGGAAGTTTTTGAAACATACACATTTTGGTAATGTTACGCAAGTGAAAGAGGACAATGGTTCCTTTCCAAAACAGTCCACATAAAAGAGGCCATCTTGTACAGCCACACAGCCGCACTTATTCCCAGACCAGTACCACACCAGTCTGTGGGTCATAACAAAGCAACTGCATTAGATACACGTACATTATGATGGAATTCACAAATAAATAAAGCACGTGAAGTCAAACACTAAGTTTTAATTAACATTGGACACAGGGCCAAATGAACTACAAAGCAAGGGTTCGAGTGCCACATTGCGAGAGCTCCCAATATCCTGAGGGAAGTTGGAGTGTGTTCCTGGACCAGGTTGGGTTTCGCTCGATCAAAGTGATGACTTTTTGGGTTTAGCAACTTTCAAAGACAGGCGTCAGAAGCTTTTATCCATGTGAGCACTTGAGGTGTTTTGTCTCAAGGAAGGAAGTGATTTTGTATCCTTGAGTTAGGCTTTAGACCCAATTTGATGCTTGTCTTGTATTTATGACGAGGATAATTGGGCAAATGAATGGCAGCAAGGCGATCAGGATTACGAGCTGGATATTCAGGATTTACATCTTATTGAAAAGATAGACAGGTGTGCAGAGGGGGTGGCGTTGTGTACTTGTAAGAAATGAACTTAAATCAATAATAAGGAACAAAGGAGGGTCAGATGGTGTACAATCTGTGTGGATAGAATTGAAGAAACACAAAGGTTTAAAAGCTACAGCTGGAGTTATGTGCATACCTCCAACAGTATTCAGGAATTGGGACGCAAGATACACCAGGGGATAGGAAATATGTGCAGAAAGGGCAAAGTTACAGTGATCATGGGGGATTTCAATATGCAGGTGGACTGGGAAAATCAGGTTGTTAATGGATTGCAAGAAAATAAATTTATGGAATGTCCATGAGATGCCTTTTTGTAGCAGCTTGTGGCGGAGCCCACTGGGGAACAGGCAACATTGGATTTAGTGTTGTTCAATGAGGCAGACTTGATAAGGCAGCTTCAGGTGATGGAACCCAGAGGAGGCAGTGATCGTAACATGACTGAATTTACTCTGTATTTTAAAGGGAAAAGATAAAATCAGGGGAAATGGTATTATAGCTGAATAAAGGGAACTACAGATGTAAGAGGAAGGAGCTGGGTAGAATTGACTGGGAGAGGAGCCGAGCAGGAAAGACAGTGGAACAGTAGTGGCAGGAGTTTCTGGGAGTAATTCAGGAGACACAGCAGAGATTCATCCTGAGAAAAGTAAAGCATGGTACAGGGAGGATGAGGCAACCATGGCTGACTAGGGACGTCAGGGATAGCAAAAAAGCAAAAGAGAAAGCATATAATGTGGTGAACAGCAGTAGGAAAACAGAGAATTGGGAAGATTACGAAGACCAACAGAGGGCAACAAAAAATTAAATAAGGTGCAAGAAGATTAAGTATGTGCATAAGCTAGCTAGTAATATAAAAAGAAGACTGTAAGAGTTCCTTTAGATATATAAAGAGTAAAAGAGAAGCAAAAGTGGACATTCGACTCCTGGAAAATGACACTGGAGAGATAACAGTGGGGAACAAGGAAATGGCTGAGGAACTTACTTTACCTCAGTCTTCATGATGGAAGACAACCGTAACATCCCAAAAATACAGAGAGTGAGGAGGCAGAGCTCAGTATGGTGGCCATCACCAAGGAGAAGGTGCTAGAAAAACTGAATGTCCTGAATGTGGATAAATCACCTGGACCAGATGGACTACACCTCAGAGTTCTAAAGGAGTTGGCTAAAGAGATCATGGAGCAAAGTCAGCATGGTTTCATCAAGGGGAGGTCATACCTGATAAACCTTCTCGAATTCTTTGAGGAAGTAACAGGGAGGTTAGACCAAGCTGAGCCAACAGATGTTAATGCCTGGAGTTTGTCAAGGTGGCTCAAAGGAGGCTACTGAGTAAGATAAGGGCCCATGGTGTTGGAGGCAAGGTGCTAGCATGGATAGAAGCCTGTCTGTCTGGCAGAAAGCAGAGAGTGGGGATAAAAGGGTCCTTCTCAGGAAGGCAGCTGGTGAGAATTCTAATTCCGTAAGGCTCAGTGTTGGGAGCACAAATTTTCACTTTATACATTAATGATCAAAATGAAGGAATCAAAGGTATTCTAGCTAAGTTTGCAGATGATACTAAGGTAGGTCGAGGGACATGTAGCATTGAGGAGCCAAAGAGGCTGAAGACGTACTTGGCAGGTTAGGAGAATGGGTAAAGAAGTGGCAGAGCACTGCATGAAAAACTGTGATGTCCTGCACTTTGTCAGGAAATACCTGACAAAGTGCAGGACCAGGCACGGACTATTTTCCAAATGGGGAGAAAAATGAGAAATCTGAAGTGCAAGGAGACTCTAGTCCAGGATTTTCTCAAGTTAAACTTGCAGATTGAATCGGTAGCTAGGAAGGGAAATGCGATGATGGCATTTATCTTGAGAGGACTTGAATATAAAAGTAGGGGTGTACTTCTGAGACTCTATAAGACTCTGCTCAGAGCACATTCAGAGTATTGTGTGCAGGGTTAGGGTTAACAAGGGACTCAATGGGATAGAAAGTAGATGGAAAAAGAGGATTAAGGCTGGAGCCAGATCAACGTTGATCTTATCAAAAGTCAGATTAGAATGCAGGGGCTAAATGATCTACTCCTCATTCATATTTGTTTGTTCACATAGTCTGTGGCATGACCTTCCAGATAACCATGGATGCAGGCTTATTAATGAAATCTATGGAAGGTTGATATGAACTCTTCACTAACAAGGGAGTCAATGGGGTCGGAAAGTATGTGGAAAAGAGGATTACGGTCGTAGCAAGATCAACTATGAACAGATGAATTCACAGATCAGACTCAAACGGCCAACTGACCTACTCCTCATTCATAATAGCATGTCACATGTATCCCATGGAGGGCAGACCATCCTCAATGTCTCTTTGTCACAGACCCTAGAGAGGACAGACTGTCCCTAATGTATCTGTATCACATACCTTGGATAGAGCAGACTGATGCCATTGTGTCTATATCATTGACTGTGTGAGATCAGGCCATTTACTCTGTGTCTGAAGTGGAGCACCAGGACTGCCAACTGAACATGCTCAGTCTGTCTCACAAAGATTGGAGAGTGCAGACTCCCCTCACTGTGTCTGTACCATTGACCCCACGGAGAGTGGATTGGATGGATTCTGAGACAGAACACATTTCTAAGCCCTGAATCCTTCAATCCGTTTCATCATTGAATGAATTTCACCATTCGGGTAAAAGGGTATTTTACCATGTTCTTCAGCTGTTTCCTGAACTTAGTCTGGGTCACGACATATATACAAGTGTTTGTGCAGCAACTTAGGAGCTGGAGAATGAATCCGATATCTCCTACAAAATAATGTAGATATAGGTCCCTGTTCCCCATCTGATATGTGCGTTTCCATAGAGAGTATAGCATAAACACTGACCATAACAGGATGAAATTCCCTGAGATAACAAACAATAAAATGATGGACTTCCTTCAAGTCCCTATTTCTGGGTCACTGGGATTCTCCCCACTGCTGTGAGCCCGAAGTCTCCTGCGGGCTCTGCTGGCCACTAAAATGTACCTGACATTTAAAGCATTGAGCAGCAGAATCAGAACAAATGGCACTGCTGGGTTCAGGACATAATAAAGACACTCGATTGTTCCCCAGACTGGAGATGACAGAATATCAGCTGGTACTGAACAAAACCAGGGATGATTCCTGAGCAAATACTGAGATGTGAACATAAAGTACCAGAAAATGTTCTTCAAACCAATCAGCACAGTCACTGTTCCCAGAACCACAGCTGCTGTCTTCTCAGTACAAAATTTAATTTGCAGATTTGGGCAGCAAATGGCCACATATCGATCAAAGGTAAAAGTGACGGTAAACCAGACAGAACGGTCGGTGGCTGCATAAAGGAAGACAGCGTGGATATTACAGATGGGGATGGACCGTAGGAAACGAAACTCTCTCTTAAAAACAATTGGAATGTACCTCAATAGCAGATCGAGGATAATAACCAGTATATCTGCTGTTGACATTGCCATCAGGTATCGAGTAATACATTTTGAAAGACCACATGTTCCTTTGGACATAATTATAATTGTTAAGATGTTCACTGTGGAGAAGGAAAATAAACAGGAAAATTAATCAAGCTGGTAGAAAAGTTATCTATTACATGGAGTATATCGTGTGATTTTTACATGTGTCCCTGTTTCTGAAAATTTATTGAAGTATTTATAGCCATAATCATGTAAACTGCTGGGTCCAAAGAATTCAATAAAATTAGCTATTAGGTAGAAATTCACACTTGGGATGAAACAGAAAATGAGGAATAGCAGTTTTTAGAGATGATGCGATGATAGACACTGGGCTGTCAGATTATTGAAGTGAAAACAAAGACTCTAAGAGACATCACAAAGACCATTTAAGGAATATTTCAGTTTCTGAAGTGGAACAGAGACCCTTCATTAGGGTGGAGGAAGCGTCCAGGTTCCTGTTCTTCATCTTTACAGAGTCATTCAAAATACATGTGGAAGAATCAGCCCAAGTTCCCCTTCATTAGTATCCAGTGACCATGGTGGATATCAGCACACATATCCTGCACCTGATCATTATGCAATCGAGATAGATTAAAGTGGAGGTGTGTCAGTCTATGTTATTCTCTCTGATATCTAGTCAGAGATCACTTCCCTGTTGAGCTGATGGCCTATTGATTTGAGATGGTAGAGGTCGCAGGTTTGGAAGATGCTGTAAAGGTGTCTTACGAAGTTGCTGAAATGCACCTTCTACAGGCCACACGTTGCTGCTGGGGTGCATTAATGGTGGAAGCCGGGAATGTTTCTGGATGTGATGCCAATCAAGGGTGCCTTATTCTGGATATTATCAAGTTTCTTGAGTGTTGTTGGAACAGTACTTACTCTGGCAAATGGGGAGTATTCCATCACACTCCTGACATGCCCTTTGCAGATATTGAACAGATTTCAAGGAATCTGGAGGTGAGACATGCATCAGAGAATTACCAATCTCTTACATGGTCTTGTAACAATGGTACTTATATAAGTGGTCCAGCTAGTCTGTGGTCAATGGTAACCTCCTTTAACCCCGCCCCAGGATGTGGATAGTGTGGAATTCAGTGATGGTAAGACCAATCAATGTCAAGAGAAATGGTAAGATTCTCTCTTTTCGGAAGTATCTGAGAATTATGTGACACGCATGCTACTTTCAGCCCAGCATGGTGTCCAAGTATTTCTAAACATGGGCATAGTGTCTGACAAGTGAGAAATGCTACTAATTATTGTGGAATGATCAACAAACATCCTGAATTCTGACCTTACGATGGAGGGATTGTCCATGATGAAACAGCTGAAGATAACTGGGCCGAGGACACTTCCCTGAGGAACTCCTGCAGAGATGTCCTGGAGCTGAGGTGACTGACTTCCAACAACCACACCCATCCTCCAATGTGCCAGGAATGACCACAACCAATGAGAGTTTCATCCCATTTCTTGTTATTTTCTGATTCATTCAGCTCAGACTTGGTCAATTGCTGCTTTGATGTCCAATACGGTCCCTCTCACCTCACCTCAGGATACAGCTCCATTGTCCTTGTTTGGATATTCGTTGTTATGAGATCTGCTGCTGAATAACCCTGCAGAATGAGACACCAGTGAACTAGTTATTGCTGAGTAAGTGCAGCTCGGTTGCACTCTTGATGTCACCTTCCACCATGATGCTGTGAATTCTGATCAGACTGATGGGTGGTAATTATCTGGATTTGCTTTGTTCGACTCTTTGAGATTTACCTGTTTAAATCCCTAGATTAATAGGTGGTGCCAGTTTTGTAACTGTACTGGAACAGTTCAACTCAGTGAGTATTGGAGCCATTTACCGCTGATAAGATATTTTCAGGACCATTGCTACACACAGTGCCTTAGCTGTTTGTTGTGTTAGCTCCTGGTGAGCACTGGAGAGCCTCTACTGAAGCACAATCCAGCATGTGGATGACACACCCAGGAAAGGAAAAGGGAGATCAGGTTTAATAATCACCCAGTTACCAGAAGGAAGCCATTCAGCCCATCGTATCCGCATTGGTTGTCTGTATGAGTTGAGACAGTGGCGAGCACTTGCCTTTTCCCCATTACCCTGCAGATTGATTCGATTTCAATAACCATTCAAGTCTCTCTTCATTGTCTCAACACAACCGGACCAAGGCTCCTTCTCCAACAACTGTCAAGCTGAATATTTATTAGAAATGGAACCTGAAAATGTATTATTTGCCAGAAATGGAATCCTTCAGCTCAACGTATTCTCTTTCACAGCATACCCAGTGATCCAAACTTACAGCAATATTCTGTAGTTTATGAGATCAGCGTAAACTTATGGAGAGATAAGTGAACATTTCAGGTTAATGCTGTTCCATCAGCACTCCCAGCCTTATTTGTTCTTATTTCGGATATCCAGCACCTGCAGTATTTTGCTTTAGTTCGATCATTTTGTAACTTTTCATTAATATATGGCAGAATGGCCCATTTCTCTGAAATCTCAGGAATGATTTTGAGTGACCTCAGTCCACGTCTGGGAATGTTTTCTCAATTCTGTGGTAAATGGAGAGGTTTTCAAAGAGTCATCGATGGCAAGACATCTGATACTTGTCAGAGTTCAGTGTACCTCAGTGTAAGACTTATATCACTATAGCACTGTCAAAATGTGGTGATCGTATTCTTCAGTATAAAATTGTATTCTATGTGTAATATAGCCACAGAAGTGAATGGAATAGGCTCGACTGAATATTAGTTACAATTTTGTGCAAGTTCTGTGATGTGCAAATATGATGGAAAAGATTAATTCAGAGGATGTAAAGATCCTTTACTTCAAAGTTGATAGAACGTGGATTTAGATTATAATTAGAATCCCCACAGTGTGGAAACAGACCACTCGGCTCAACAAGTCCACATCAACACTCTGATGAGTATCACACCCGGCCCATTCCCTTCCACCGATTACTCTAGATTTCCCATGACTAATGTACCTGGCCGACACATCCCTGAACACAATGGGCAATACAGCATGGCCAATTCGCCTGACCAGCACATCTTTCGACTGTGGGAGGAAACCAGAGCAGCCAGAGGAAAACCACGCAGACACGGAGACAACGTACAAATTCCACACAGACAGACTGCCCGAGGGTGGAATCAAACCGGGGTCTCTGGCACTGTGAGGTTACAGAGCTAACCACTGAGCCACCATGCTGCAACTTGCATATTAACCAGTAAAAACTGTAGACTGGAACAGCCAAATAGTCATGAAGAGGGACAAGTGCATCATAGTCTCATTAATTGGTCATTTGAATAAATAAACAGCAAGGGGAAATGGATTTCAAAATCAGAGTATTATCACGGAAAGGACAGTTAGGTAACAAATTAATCAACTGATTGAGTAGATACAGAGTTTTACTCAATATAACACTGAATCAAGTGGCAAACTGTGTATAAAGTAATGGTTTGTAAGGCACTAAACACATATCCTGAGGGAAAGGCAGCGATAGGCTGCAGTTAAGGGACAAGGTTGAGGACTGCAGCTTGAGGACGGGTGTTCCATTGTGAATGTGACAACTGACCACTGCCCTCAGCTCAGTGTCACCACTTTGTCTTTACTGTGGGAAATGTAATCAAGTCTGTGAAACGTGTGAAAATGCTCATTATATTCATGTGGTTGTGGAGCTAATCCAACTGAAAGTCCCTTTCGATTCGCTCGCCCAACGTGGTGTGTTATTGTAATTGAGCTAAGGCTTGCAATGACATGATAGCAATGGTCAGAAGTTATATCAGATTTTATCAAATTAAAATCTTTACAGTATCGGCAAAAAGGAAAAGCTAAGTTGATAGAAAGCAAACAGGAAATGCTGGAAATTCTCAGCAGCTCTGACAGTGCCTGTGAGGAGACAGAGTTAACATTTCAGGCTGCTAACCCTTTGTCAGAACGGGAAATGTACTGAAACAGGATTTAAACCAGTCATGGAAAGGAAGGAACAACAAATGAAAAGATCTGTGGTAACCCGGGAGACAGGAGACATTAGATGGGAGAAGGGATGAAAACGAAAAACAAAATGAGATTATACCAGGAGAAGTAATGGAGTAAAAAGTATAAGTAGGAAAATACAAAATCATCAAAGATGTTTCCCAAAAAATGTGCCAACATTTGTAATTGACACTGAGTCAACAACTTCAGATCAGGAACGCTGATCCATAGTTTTATTGTGAAGATTTTACATCTGTACTTAGAGTCATCGAGTCAAATACAGATTGGGGAAGCACGGTGGCTCAATGGTTCACACTGTGATTAGCCTCACTGCGCCAGGGGCCAGGGTTCTCTTCCAAACTCAAGTGACTGTCTGTGTGGAGTTTGCACATTCTCCCTGTGTCTGCGTAGGTTTCCTCTGGATGCTCCAGTTTCCTCCCACAATCCAAAGATGTACAGGTTATGTGAACTGGTCATGCTAAATTGCCCAGAGTTTTTAGGGATGTGTAGGTTAGGTGCATTAGTCAGGGGTAAATACTGGGGAATGGGTCTGGTTAGTTTGCTCTTTGGAGGGTCTTGTTGGGCTGAAGAGCCTGTTTCTAACTGTAGGGATTCCATAAGATATACAGCACGGAAACAGAGCCGTCAGTCCAACTCCTCCATGACGACCAGATATCTAAAATTCATCTCGTCCCGTTTCCCTGAATTCGACCCATAAACTATTCCTATTCCTATACCTATCCAGATGCCTTTTAAATGTTGTTATTGCACCTGCCTCCACCACTTCCTCTGGAGCTCATTCCATGCATGCACCATCCCCTGCATGAAACATTTTCCCCTCTCACCCGAAACACATGCCCTCTAGTTCTGAGCTCCTCCACCTGAGGGAAAAGATCTTGTCTATCCTATCCATGCTCCTCATGATTTTATTAACCTCGATAAGTTGACCCTTCAGCCTCTGATGTTACAGGGAAAACAGCCCCAGGCTATACAGCCTCTCCCTATATCTCAAACCCTTCAACCCTGGCAATGTCCTTGTAAATCTTTTCTGAACCTTTTCAAGTTTCACAACATCCTTCCTCAGGAGGCACACAATATTCCAAACGTGGCCGAACCAATGTCTTGTACAGCAGCAACATGGCCTCCCAACTCCTATTTAAAGAAATATTTTTCTCTCATTGCCATTTTGTATTTCATAACAATTCTTTTTGTCCTTTAATCTCTCCTGTCTTCCACCCAAGTACAGACCTTTCCATGTTCTCCCCAGCCATCTCATTTCCCTGCCTAATGTAAATAAATACCTCTGACCACTCCCAGTTCTGACTTCAGGTCTCTAACCTGAATTCCTGAGTGTCCCACTCTCCATGGATGCTGCTAGATCTGTTGAGTACTTTGAGCATTGTGTCTTTATTTCAGATTGGCAGATTCTGTGGTATTTTACTCCACATGGGGAGTTAAATGTTGGACTGGCTGAAAGATTCCCTTACCTGAAAGAGGGTGTACTGAACTCAATGACCATAAAGCAATGATTGGAAAGGATTCCAATCAATGAAAAAATAATCACAATTGTCATTTCATTGTAAGTTCACGAAATTGTACATCATGTTTCGATGAAAAGGAATGGTTTAGGATGACATTTTGCAGATTTCTTCCAGCAGGCAGTGATAGATCCAATTATTTTTCCCATGTCAAGGATCTCCATTGGGGTGGCACAGTGACTCAGTGGTTAGCACTGCTGCCTCACAGTGCCATGGGCCTGGGTTTGAGTCCAGCCTCGGGTGACTGTCTGCGTAGAGTTTTCACATTTGCCCCGTGTTTACGTGGCTTTTTCCAGGTGCTCCGGTTTCCTCCTACAATCCAAAGATTGTAGGTGAGGTGAATTGGCCATGCTAAATTGCCCATAATATTCGGGGATATTGGGTGCATAAGATCGGGGTAAATATAGGATAGGGGAATGGGTCCTAGATGGGTTACTCTTCGCAAGGATGATGTGGACTTGTTTGACTGATGGGCCTGCTTCCACACTGTAGGGATTCTAATTCCGACTGGTTGAAATGAAACAATCATCACTGGGCTGGAAAGAGAGATTAGTGAAACATGGATTTCCTCAGTAGATTGAGAAGTAAATAAACTAACAATATCATATTGAATAGAAAGATTAACAGACTAGTCCATATCATTGAGGATTGTAACAAAGTTCAGGTGGATTTTAATCAGCGTTGTGTTGAATAGATATTTTACAGACTGCAGGCTTATAAACGTCAGTGCTCCCTTATTGTTCCACTGGCACAGGTAAGGTACACACATGGCTCTAGCTCTGGGTTATAAGACAACATTCCAAACTTTGATGACATGACACGGGGAAATGAAGAATGAGGAAGGTTGTACTGGAAATCAAGATCCATTGACAGGCAGTGAAATAAGCAGATGTATGACAAATGTATGAGACAATGCATCTTGTTCGGAAGAGTATTTATTATCTGAGTGCACACATGGTCACAGAGCCCAGCAATAGCTTTGTCAGTGGCTACACAGAGGTCTGTAAGCCCACTGCCAAGTTTGGACAATGGACGCTCAAACAGTCTAAGGTATTAGATTAGATTAGATTAGATTACATTACAGTGTGGACACAGGCCCTTCGGCCCAACAAGTCCACACCGACCCGCCGAAGCGCAACCCACCCATACATTTACCCCTTTACCTAACACTACGGGCAATTTAGCATGGCCAATTCACCTGACCTGCACATCTTTGGACTGTGGGAGGAAACCGGAGCACCCGGAGGAAACCCACGCAGACACGGGGAGAACGTGCAAACTCCACACAGTCAGTCGCTTGAGGCGGGAATTGAACCCGGGTCTCCAGCACTGTGAGGCAGCAGTGCTAACCACTGTGCCACCGTGCCGCCCAAATGTTTGGACTGTACCATAGCTGTAGCTTTGGATGGTCTCTGCATTCTCACTGATGTTGGTATCTGCACAGAGGGCTTAGCCAGGCTGGAAACCATTTAAAACACCCACTGTTGCCATGGGAGATGAAAGCAATTGGGCATGTATTGTGGTTTACAATGGGGAATGGTTTCATATTGATGTTTTCTCCTGCTAATCCTCCTGTCTTTGGTCGTTCGCTCTGACCCATAGTCATAGAATCATACAGCACAGAGACAGAGCTGTTGGTCCTTTGATCATTACACCCAGGTTTCCTGAACTGAACTTGTCCCATTTGCCTGGATTTGGCCCATAGCCCTCTCAACCTTTCACATTATTTTGGTTGTTTACCTTACCCAGATACCTGTCCAAAATTGTTTCAAATGTTGTCATTGTACCCGCCTCTAGCACTCGTACTGACATCTCATTCCATACAAGCACCACGCTCTGTGTGAAAAAGTTACCCCTCAGGTCCCGTTTAAATCTTTCCCTTCTCACCTTTAACCCTGTGCCCTTTCATTTTGAGGAAGTGAGCCAAATCCTTCCTGTACCACCCTGTCTATCTGTGGTGCCACCTCCGAGGTACAATGTACCTGTACACTTTGGTTTCTCTATTTTACAAATCTCTCCCCAGGGCCCTACCATTAACAGTGCTGACTGCTTGGTGTGTTTAACTCATAGTGAAACAAATGATATGTCCACGGCCAGGCATTGACCAGGCAAGATAATAGTAATTGAGCAACACTTCTGAGAAACAAAGCAAGTCACATTCTAATAACCTCCGGTTTTCAGGTAAACTCTATTTCATTGGCAGCCAGTTTTGTGAGAGTGTACTTTTATATTCCTGATATAAAGGGGATGAGGGCGTTTGGACGATGTCAGTTAGGATGGGCAACTGGAAGGTGAGTTGCCTGAAAAGCTCCCTGTGATGAGACACATTTTGGGAACAGGTGTCACCTGAATCAGTGCCAGGAACAAACACGAGGGTGACCCAGCTCAGGGTCAAATGGATCGGTCAGATTCTGTACAATCTCACTAATCCTCATGACTTGGCCAAGGATGGTGTTGGAGTCAATGGATAAGGATTGAAATTTAAAATTGAGATAAATAGCAATTGCTCTGGTCTTTCCAATTTGAAATGACAAGACCATTAATACAATGAAATGCAATTCACCGATCTCATGGGGCAGACATAGAGAGTAAGCCAGAACAACAGCAACAGCAGCAAGGAGGACAGAGTAACTAAGCAGGAACAGTGATGTAGTTAAAGATAGCTCTAAGACTAAATAGAAGGCTACAGACTTACCAGGAACACCAACAATAACAAGGGTGGGATAGTAAATATGTTGAATAACCAGGAGTATATAACGGATCCGAGTTGTTAATGACATCAAGTGGTAATTTGCAGGAATATCATCAATTGTTGCTGAGAAACTCCTGCCCATTGTTGTAAAATTCCGATCTTCTGTGTTCAGATTCCAACCCATGGTTGTAAAATTCCAATCTATTGTTCTCAGGTTCGAATCTCTCTTCTCCCGAGCTCCCAGTCTCTGGAGCTGCCGGTCCCTGTTAGTGCTGGGGGTGATGCTGGAGGTGATGCTGTCACTGATACTATAGCTTCGTACATTGTAAGGAATTTATAATTAATAGACAAGGGAAACCCTCCTGGGACACAATTATGGTCCACAGAGTTTGACATTAAATTCAGTCACAAATCAAACAGGATCAGTTAACCCTCTTCAATCCAGTACAATGTTCCCCAATGGAGTAGGGCTTGTACCCACCGTGGACTGCACGTATGTGAGTTACTGAGAGAAGGAATAACAAAAGCATTGACCATAATCTTTCAATTCTCTGAAGATATTTAAGTGGTCCCAAAGAAATAGATGATTACAAACAATACGCCATTGTTCAAAAAGGTGAGAGAGACAAGTGCTGTTCCTACATCGACTCAGTTTTGGTACTTCATTAACCCAGTTCACACAAAATATTTCTTCCAATAAGAAACATGAAAACTGGCCTGGACTTGCCAAGAACAAATCGTACCTGATAAATCTGACTGAGTTATTCAATGGAGTGACAGAGCATTTCTGGGATTTGTGTCGTCGTTACAACACAGCAGTAAATCCCACTGCTAAATAAACAAAACACCCAGTAAAGGTCACCTCACCTCGTAATCTGTTAAAGTATGAGTGACAGTGAACTATCCAAACTCCATTATTTAACAAAAATATCAATTTAATTCTTTAACACTAAAAGTGAACATTAAACAACAACTATTTACAACTCTGAGCCTCCTTTCTCTGAAAGATTTTGAATCTACCTCCCACTCTATAACATTATACTGATCCAATAAAACCCCAATTAAATTTACAACAGCTTAGTTTTCAAAACCAGACAGTAGCTCTCATCTCCAATGTCCACCCTCCACTGTTTGTAGATCTCCCTGGGTTGTCTTTGGTGTCCTGCTGCAAAGATGTTTCAGAAGGAAAAAGGTCCCTTTGACAGAGAGTGTGGTGAATAGCAGTCCTTCAATACCAATTGGTCCACTTTCTGGCTAACTGTCCGAAATACCAAAATTCAAATTCGAGGGGGTTTATCATCTTGGGGCATAATTTAAACTGATCGGTTAAAACCGAACTGCTGTGAACACAACTGAAGTCGCGAGGTTACAGCCAAATGTTACATCTTTCAATTTTCCAGCACACTCTGTGACTGCTCGTCAGTCACATGACAGGTGCCTATCAGCTTTCAGCTTTCACTCTCTCTTAAAGGTACAGTACACACCTTCAACTTCTTAACACCACCCATCTTAAGAAAAAAAAGTACCATAAAAATGAAAATATGGCTTAAATGATTTTTTTTTCTAATTCTTAACAATAATACCATGAAATACATAGGACATTAATCTAAGTTCATGTTAACCTCTGCACGCATATATAAAACATTTGCATCTGTTCAATTTTATTCATACTTTATCCATTAAATCCAAAATAACGCACCTGCTATCACATTCTTACAACCCACAACATGTACAATTTGTAAATTAAATTTCTGTAACATCAGGCGCCAACAAAATAATCCCATAACACATAGAAAATTACAGCGCACTAAAGGCCCTGCTGCTTTCAGTGTTGAACTGCTCTCCGAAACCAATCTGAAGCCCATCTAACCTACATTATTCCATTCTCATTCATATGCCTATCCAATGATCATGGAATTGCCTGTAAAGTTGACAAGTTTACTACTGTTGCAGGAAGTGCATTCCTAGCCACTACTACTCGATGTGTAGAGAAACTACCTCTGACATCCGTCCTATACCTATCACCCCTCAATTTGAAGCTATGCCTCCCTCCCCCTTGATAGCCTCACCGGCCGAGGCAAAAGGCTCTCACTTTATACCCTATCTAACCTTCTAATTATCTTATATATCTCAATTAAGTCACCTCTTGACTTTCTTCTCTGGAACAGTAATAGCCTCAACTTCCTCAACCTTTCATGAAAGACCTTCACTCCATACCAGGCTACATTCTCGTAAATCTCCTCTAAACCTTTTCCAAAGCTTCTGCATCCTTCCTATGATTCAGTGACCAGAACTGTGCACAATATTCCACATGCAGATGCACCAGAGTTTTGTACAGCTGTAGTATGACCTCGTGGTTCCAAAACTCGATCCCTCTACTAATAAAAGCTAACACACCGTAAGTCTTCTTCACAGCCCTATTAACCTGGTTGGAAACTTTCAGGGATCTATGTACATCGACACCGATATCTCCCTGCTCGTCTACACTACCAAGAATCTTACCATTCACCAAGTACCCTGCATTCCTGTTACTCCTTCCAAAGTGAATAACCTTACACTTTTCTGCATTAAACTCATTTTGCCACCTCTCAACCCAGCTCTGCAGCTTAACTATGTTCCTATGTAACCTACAACATCCTTCAGCACTGTCCACAACGATACCAATCTTAGAGTTGTTCACAAATTTACTAACATATCCTTCTACACCCTGATCCAGGTCGTTTATAAAAATGAAAAACAGCAGTGGACCCAAAACAAATCTTTGTGGTACACCACAAGAACTGATCTCCAGGATGAACATTTCCCATCAATGACCAACCTCCATCTTCTTTCATCCAACCAATTTCTGAACCAAACCGCAAAATCACCAACAATTCCATGCCTCCTTATTTTTTGCAGCAGCAGCCTATCATGGGGATCCTTATCAAATGCCTGACTGAAATCCATGTCCACCACATCAACGGCTTTACCCTCATTCACCTGTTTGGTCACATTCTCAAATAACTGAATAAGGTTTGTGAAGCACGACTTACCCTTCACAAAACCGTTTTGATTATGCTGGTGGCTGTTGGGTTTCTTTGAACACCGAGAGTTCAATTCCATCATCACCTTCCTGTAGCAGTACAGCTCCAACTTCGGTGTCTCGAGAATCGATTGAAACATTGAAGGGTTTCAAAACGTTTGGTGCAGCTAAAACTGGTGTGGGGGTTAATATTGCTTTGAAATTGTGAAACGCCTCCTGGCATTGTTCCATCCACCGAAGTTTGGTGTTCTTCTTCAGCAAATCTGTTCACGGTGCCACTACGCTGCTGACATTTGGAACAATCTTCCAGTAGAATCCACTTCTCCCCAAAAATCGAAGCACATCTTTCTTCGAGGTTAATCATGGAAATTCCTCGATGGCCTTCGTCTTTTCACTCTGTGGGGTCAACCTTCCATGTCCGATGTTATGTCCCAAGAAACTCTCCTCTGCCTTCGTGAATGCAGCTTTCTTTAAGTTTATTACTAGTTTGGGTTCTTTTGAGAGCTCTGCCAACTGTACTATGTAATCTTTCCAGGACTTTTTGAAGATCATGCATCATCTAGATAGACTGCACAATTTGTTAACCCAGCCACAACTCTGTTCATGAGTCATTGGAATGTGGCTGGTGCATTCTTCATTCCAAAGGGTGCTGAATTGATATAGCCCATTTAACGTTCCAAATGGACAAAATTATTTTGCTTTTTCTGATAAAAGTACCTGCTAATAACCACGCAGTAAGTCCAGCTTTGTGATGTAACTGACTTGTCCAGCTTTTTCTATACAGTCTGTATAAGGTGCTGTATGCTTTAGCTACCCATGATTTCCTTAAACAGTCGAGCAGTAAAATTAGACCCTTGGTCTGACTGAATCTCTCCGGGTAACCCTTACTGCATGAAGAAAGCTTCTACCATCCTTTTTGCCTCAATACTCCATAATGGAATTGCCTCCAGAAATCTGTTACACACATCCATTCTGGCTAGCAAGTACTGGTCCCCAAATTTAGTCCTCAGGAGGGGACCTATAATCAATCATAATCCACATGAAAGGCTCTTTGAACGCTGGAATTGGCAACAAACGTGCTGGCTTTATTAGGAGAAATTGAGGACTGCAGATGCTGGAGATCAGAGTCGAGGAGTGTAGTGCTGGAAAAGCACAGCAGGTTAGGCAGCTTCTGAGGAGCAGGAGAATCGATGTTTCCAGCGTAACCTTTTCATCAGAAATGAATTGGTGGCCCAAGGGGGCTGAGAGGTAAATGGGAGGGTGGGTGTGGCTCGGGGGCAGGGAGCTGGGAAGGCGATAGGTAGATGAAGGTGGGGGTGAAGGTGATAGGTCAGAGAGGAGGGTAGAGCAGATAAGTGGGAAGGAAAATGGGCGGTTAATAGAGTTTAAGAGGATGGTGCCAAGTTAGAAGCTTAAATCTGGGTTAAGGTGAGGGCAGGGGAAATGAGTCAGCTGGTGAAATCCACATTGATCCCATGTGGTTTGGGGTTCCCAAGGCGGAAACTGAGGAATTCTTCCTCCAGGTGCCGGGTGAATAGATTTTGGCAGAGGAGGAGATGGATCATCCATTTCGTACTTCCTGCTGAAGATTCCTGCAAACGTTTAATACTTATCCTTTACACTGATGTTCTGGGCTATTCCACCATTTAGGATGGGAATATTTGTGAAGCCTCCTCCTCCAGTGAGTTGTTTAATTGTCGATCACCATTCATGACTGGATGTGGTAGGGCTGCAGAGCTTAGATCTGATCATTCGTTATGGGATCACAAGCTGTCACTTGTTGCGTATTCTGTTTAACATGTAAGTAGTTCAGTTTGGTGGCTTCACCAGGTTGACACCTCAAATTCAGCTATGCCTGGTGTTGCTCCTGGCATGTTCCCCTGCACTCTCCATTGAATCAGGGTTGATCCCCTGGCTTGATGGTCATGGTTGAGTGGGGGATATGCTGAGCCATGAGGCCACAGACTGTGCTGCTATTAATGGCCCACATCACATCATGGATGCTAAGTTTTGAATTGCTGGATCTGTTTGAAGTCTGTCTTATTTAGCACGGTGATAATACCACGCAACACAATGGAGTTTATTCTCAATATTAAGATGGGACTTTGTCTCCTTAAGGACTGTGTGGTTATCATTCTTACTGATACTGTCATGGACAGATGTATCTGCAGCTGTCAAGTGATAAAAATGAGCTCGAGTGTGTTTTTCCCTCTTATTGGTTCCCTCACCACCTGCAGCAGGCCCAGTTTGACAGCTATGTCCTTTCGGACCCAACCAGCTCAATCAGTCGTACTGCTGCCGAGACACTCTTGACGGTGAACATTGAAATCCCCCCCCCAGGGTACATGTTGTGTCCTTGTCACCTTCAGTGGTTCCTCCAAGTGTTGTTCAACATGGAGGAGAACTGATTCATCAGCTGAGGGAGGGTGGTACGTGATAATCAGCAGGAGCTTTCTTTGTTCATGTTTAACCTGAAGCCGTGAGACATCATGGGGTCCAGAGTCAATGTTGAGGACTCAAAGGGTAACTCCCTCCCGACTGTATACCCACTGTGCTGCCTCCTCTGCTGGGTCTGTCAGGACATATCCAGGGATGGTGATGGTGCTGACTGAGACATAGAATGTCAGGGAGGATTCTGTCAGTATAACTATGTCAGATTGTTGCTTGACAAGTCTGTGAGACAGCTCTCCCAGTTTTGGTATTGGCCCCCAGATGTTAGTAAGGAGGACTTTGCAGGATCGACAGGGCTGTTCCTGCATTTTCCAGTGCCTTGGTCGGTGCCAGGCCACCCGTCCATTTTCAGATCATGGCTCAGCTTCCAATGTGCAATGCAGGACTGCTGCACAATCTGCTTCACAGAAACCTGGCTCAACCCATCCATTCCAGACTGCGCACTTCAGGATGATGGTTTTTCTATCTATCATATGGACTGTACATCGTCCTCGGATAAGACAAAGGGTGTAGGGGTTTGTTTTTTAATCAATCGCTTGTGGTACATAGACATTGCAACCCTGAGCAGCCATTGCTCCCCAAACCTTGGATTCCTCATCATTAAATGCTGCCTCTATGTCTACCAGAGGAATTTACCTGCTGCTATACTAACTGGTGTGTACATATCGCGACAAGCAAAAGTTGAGGAAGCTCTGGATGTGCTGCACTCCAGCACTGGGGTGGCCCGGTGGCTCAGTGGTTAGCACTGTTGCCTTACAGCGCCAGGGACCCGGGTTCAATTCCCGCCTCAGGCAACTGTCGGTGTGGAGTTTGCATATTCTTCCCGTGTCTTCGTGGATTTCCTCCCACAGTCCAAAGATGTGCAGATCAGATGAATTAGCCATGCTAAATTGCCAGTAGTGTTAGGTGCATTAGGCAGGGGTGAATATAGGGGAATGGATCTGGGTGGGTTGCTTTTCGGAGGGTCAGTGTGGACTTGTTGGGCCGAAGGGCCTGTTCCCACACTGTAGTGAATCTAAGAATCAAAAAAATCTAAACTAACACCCTGGAGATGGAACATTCCAAGCCCTGGTTTTTGTAACTGGCGACTTCAAATAAGCCAATCCAAGGAAGGTGTTGCCAAAGTACCACCAGAATATTACCTGCCCCTCCCACCAAACCTTTTAGACCACTGATACACCTCTGTGAAGGATGCCCACCGCCCATCCTTCACCCTCATTTCAGGAACCCCGAATACAATGCCATGCTTCTTCTCCCAACTTACAGGCAAAAGCTCAAGCAGGAGACCCCCTCGCCGATACAGGTCCAGTGCTGCTCAGAAGAGGCAGAGGATCAACTCCAGTGCTTTCTGGAATCGGCTCATTGGGCCATGTTCAAACAGTCTGCAGGTACCTTGGCCGAGTATGCCACCACCATCACAGACTTTATCAGCAAGGGTGTGGGGGACTGCATACTGAGGAAGTCAATCTAGATGTTCCCTACCTGGAAACCCTGGATGAATCAGGATATGTAGAACCTGCTAAAAACCAGGTGTGAGGTCTTCAGGTCAGGAGGTCAGGTCAGGTCCTGATGAAGGGCTTTTGCCCGAAACGTCGATTTTGCCTGTCCTCGGATGCTGCCTGAATTGCTGTGCTCTTCCAGCACCACTGATCCAGCTTCAGGTCAGGAGACCCACTCAAATATAAGGAATCAAGTATAACCTTCACAGTGCCATCAAGACAACCAAGGATCAATGCTGATCCTCACTAGAGACCCAGACAGACACCCAGCAACTACGGCAAGGACTGAATGATATCACAGATTCTAAAAAGAGACAGTGCAAGATAGCAGATAATGACATATCCCTCCCTGATCGTCTCAACACCTTCTATACTCAATTTGAGCAGAATTTCGGTGGAGAGGTAACACCTATTCCAACAAGTCCTGATGAACCTATCCCAACAGTCACTGCATCAGAGGTCGGATCAGTTTTCCTTTGTGTGAATCCAAGGAAAGTGATGGGATGAGACAGAGTACCAGGCCGTGCACTCAGAGCAGGCGCAGATCAACTGGCAGAGGTCTTCTCGGACATCTTCACCCTCTCCCTGCAGCAGGCCACTGGCCTTGCCTGTTTCCAGAGGGTCAACATCATCCCTGTGCCGAAGAAGGCTCATGCAGCGTGTCTCAATGACTACCGCCCAGTGGCCCTAACCTCAGTGGTCATGAAGTGCTTTGAAAAGCTAGTCATGGCATTAACCAACTCCAGCCTTCGCACTACTCTTCACCCACTCCAATTTGCCTATCGGACCAACAGATCCATGTCAGATGCCATATCACTTGCCCTTCACTCCTCCCTAGAACATCTCAACACCAAGAACAGCTACGTAAGAATCCTACTCATTGACTACAGTTCAACCTTCAACATTATTATCCCCTTGTGATTACGAAACTTAGTGATCTCAGACTAAGCCCCACTCTCTGCAACTGGATCTTCAGCTTCCTGACCCACAGGCCACAATCAGTGAAGATTGGGGACATTATTTCATCCTCACTAACACTCAACGCTGGAGCATCCCAGTGGTGCATATTCAGCCCCCTACTGTACTCACTGTGTACTCATGACTACGTCACCAAATACCATACGAATGCCATTTACAAGTTCGCTGATGACACCACCGTAGTCGGTCGAATCTCAGATGGTGATGAAACAGACTATAGATGGGAGGTAGAAGACCGGGAAAAATGGTGCACTGGGAACAACCTAGCTCTCAATGCCAGCAAAACCAAGGAACTCGTTATTGACTTTCGGCGGGATGTTACTCAAGCCCCCCTACACATTAGTAGCACAGAGGTGGAATCAATGAAGAGTGTCAAGCTCCTGGGAGTGGTCATCCACAACAAGCTTTCTTGGACTCTTCCAGTGGACGCATTAGTTACTTCTTCCTCAGACAGCTGAGGAAATTTGGCATGACGGTGAATACCCTTCCCAACTTTTACAGATGCACCATCGAGAGTATTCTGTCTGGATGTATCGTTACCTGGTATGACAACTGTATCATTCAAGATCGGACACAGTTACAGAGAGTGGTGTACTCGGCCCAGACAATCACAAAGTCCAAACTCCCATCTATAGAATCCACATATCAGGCCCACTGTCAAGGAAAGGCCTCTAGCATTCTCATAGATCCATCCCACCATGGCAATGCTTGTCTGCAACCTCTACCATCAGGGAGTAGGTACACATGCCTGAACACATGCACCAGCCTGTTTCACAACAGTTTCACAAACTCTTAACGTTCACCTGTACTTGTGTTCGTGTTTTTGCTGCTGATTACCTATTATTTACTTATCTAAACAACTTAACTATGTGATTTGCCTCTATTACTCGCATGACAAAGCTTTTCACTGTGCCTCAGTACACGTGACAATAAATTCAATTCAATTCAATTCAATTTATTTCTTTGAGACTTTGTAATGCCTGGTACAACTGAGTGGCTTGACAGGCCAGTTCAGGGGGCAATTGAGAATCAATCACATTGCTGTGGGTCTGGAGTCACATGTAGGCCAGACCAGGTGAGGACAGCAGATTTCCCCTTCCCTGTCGGGCATTAGTGAACTATACATATTTTGTCATGGTCATCAGTGAATCTTAATTCCAGATGGTGTTTTTTTAAATTGAAGACAAATTCCACCATCTGACGTGGCAGGATTCACTCCCACATCCCCAGAGCATTGGCTCAGTTTCTTGATATTTAGACTCGTGATAATAACAGCAAGTATCACCTCCTTGCCCCACTGCATGGAGGGGTATAGAGGACTTATGGAGGTGTATATAGGACGGTATGGAGGGGTATAGAGGACTGCATGGGGGTGTACAGAGGTCTGCATGTAGGTAGAAGGAGGACTGAATGGAGGCGTATAGCAGAATGCGTGGAGGTACATAGAGGACTGTATGGAGGTGTACAGAGTGTACTGAATGTAGATATGTAGAGGACCTCATGGTGGTGCGTAGTGGACTGTGTGGAGGTGTACAGCAGACTGCATGTAGGTGTGTCACAGACTGCATGGAGATGAGTAGAGAACTGTATGGAGGTATATAGCAGACTGGTTGGAAGTATTTAGAGGACTGGATAGAGGTATATAGCAGATAGCATGAAGGTATGTAGAGGCGTGTATGGACAAGTATAGCATGGAGGTATATAGAGGACTCCATTGAGGTATATAGCAGACTGCGTAAAGGTGTATAGCAGACTGCATGGAGATGTATAGAGGACTGAATGGAGGTGTACAGAGGACTGATTGAATATCTATGATGGACTTCATGGTGATGTATAGCACACTGCATGGAGATGGATAGAGGACTGAATGGAGGTGTACAGAGGACTGATTGAATATATATGATGGGCTTCATGGTGATGTATAGCACACTGCATGGAGATGGATAGAGGACTGAATGGAGATGTATACAGGACTGCATAGAAGTGTACAGAAGACAGAATGGAGGTGTATAGCAGACTGCATGAAGATGTGTAGAGGATTGCTTGAAGGTGCATAGCAGACTGTATGGAGGTGTATAGAGGACTGAACGGTGGTGTATTGCAGCCTGCATGAACGTATATAGTGCAATGCAGAGGTATGTAGCAGACTGCATGGAATTTTATAGAGGATTGAGTGGAGGTGTATAGTGCACAACATTGAGGGGTATAGAGGACTGCATAGGGGTGTAAAGAGGACTGCATGAAGGTGTACAACAGACTGCACAGAGGTGTACAGAGGAGCTGCATGGAGGTGGTTCGAGGATTATATGGAGGTGTACAGAGGAATGCATGAAGGTGTACAACAGACTGCACAGAGGTGTACAGAGGAACTGCATGGAGGTGATTCGAGGATTATATGGAGGTGTACAGAGGACTGTATGGAGGTGGGTACAGGACTGCATGGACTTGTATACATGACTGCATGGAGGTATATAGAGGACTGCATGGAGGTGAATGTTGGAGTGCATGTAGGTTTATAGGGGAGTGCAAGGAGGAGTACAGAGGAGTGCGTGGATATATGCAGAGGACAATATGGAGGTGTGCAGCAGACTGCATGAAGGGGTATAGAGGATTGTACGGAGGAGTATAGTTGTCTGTATGGAGGTGCACAGAGGATGGATGGAGGTCTATAGCAGATAGTATGGAGGTGTATAGAGGACTCTATGGAGGTGTATAGCAGACTGCATGGAGGGATATACTGCACTATATGGAGATGAGTAGCAGGCTGCATTTAGTTGTATAAAGGATTATGTGTGTATTGCGCACTACATTGAGAGCTATAGAGGTCTGCATGGAGGTGTATACAGGCCCGCACAAAGGTGCAGAGAGGACTGCATGGAGGTGGACAGCAGGCTGCATGGATGTGTACGGAGGACTGAATCAAAGTATACAGAGGACAGCATGGAGATGTATATCAGACTGAATGGAGGTGTATAGAGGACCGTATGAATGTGTATATCAAACTACATGGAGGTATATGGAAGACTGCAATGAGGTGTATAGAGGACTGTATGGAGATGTATATAGGACTGCTGGTTGTGTATGCAGGACTGAATGGAGGTGTATAGCAGACTCCATAGAGGTGTATAGAGGACTGAATGCATGAGTATAGAGGTCTGCATGGAGGTATAAAGCAGACTGTATGGAGGTGTATAAAGGAGTGCATGGAGGTGGATACAGAACTGCACGGTGGTGTATACAAGACTGCACGGATGTGTATAGTACACTGCATGGAGGTGTATAAAGGAGTGCATGGACATGTACAAAGGACTGCATGGAGGTGGATACAGAACTGCACGGTGGTGTATACAAGACTGCACGGATGTGTATAGTACACTGCATGGAGGTGTATAGCGGACCTCATGGAGTTTTATAGTGGATAGTATAGAGGTGCATAGAGGACTGCATGGGGATGTATAGCTGACTGCACGGAGTTGTATACAGGATTTCATGGAGCTGTATAGTGGACTGTATAGCTGTATAGTGCATAGAGGACTGCATGGAGGTGTAGAGCAGGCTGCATGGAGGTACACTGAGGACTGAATGGAGATGTATAGCAGATTCTATGGAGATGTGTAGAGAGCTGTGTGGAGGTACATAGAAGCCTGTCTGGAGATGTATAGCGGGCTGTATGGAGATGTATAGAGGACTGCATGGAGAGGTATAGAGAATCGAATGGACGTGTATAGCAGACTGCATGAAGGTGTTTAGCAGCCTGCATATAGGTGCAGAGTGGACTGCACAGAGATGCATAGAGGGGTGTATGAATGTGTAGAGCAGACTGCATCGAGGTGTACAGTGGTCTGTAAAGCAGAGTAGATGGAGGTGTATCGAGGAATGCTTGGAGGTGCATGACGGACTGAATGGAGGAGCATAGAGGTGTGTGGACGTGTATAGCATACTGCTTGGCGGTGTCTAGCAGACAGCATGTATCTGTACAGAGGACTGCATGGAGGTGTCTAACAGACTGCAAGGAGGTACATAGAGGACTGCATGGAGGTGTATAGAGGTGTGTGGACGTGTATAGCATACTGCTTGGCGGTGTCTAGCAGACAGCATGTATCTGTACAGAGGACTGTATGGAGGTGTCTAGCAGACTGCAAGGAGGTACATAGAGGACTGTATGGAGGTGTCTAGCAGACTGCATGTAGCCATATAGAGGACTGCATGGAGGTGTCTAGCAGACTGCATGGAGGTACTTTGAGGACTGCATGGAGGTATATAGCCGACTGCGTGAAGGTGTACAGCAGACTGCATGGAGGTGTATTGCAAAATGCATGGAGTGTTATAGAGGACTATATGGAAGTGTATAGCAGACTACATAGAGGCATATAAAGGATTGCATGAAGGTGTATAGAAGACTGATTGGAGGTGGATCGAGGACTGTATGGAAGTGTGGAGCATACTGCTTGGCGGTGTCTAGCAGACAGCATTTTGCCATATAGAGAACTGCATGGATGTGTATAGCTGACTGCATGGAGGCGTTTAAAGGACTGCATGGATGGGTATAGAGGATTGCATGGATATGTATAAAGGACTGCATTGAAGTGTAAAGAGGACTGTATGGAGGTGTATAGCAGACTGCATGGTGGTGTACATCAGACTGCATGCAGATGTAAAAGGGACTGCATGGAGGTGTTAAGTGGACTTCAGGGAGTTCAAAACAATACATCTTCTCCCTAAGGAGTCTTAGGAAATTCAGCACAATCATAAGGACTCTCGCCAACTTTTACAGATGCACCAGAGAAGGGACTCTATCTGGGTGCTTCACTGCTTGGTGCAGTAACATCTGTGCCCAGGTCCATTAAACATTACAAGGAAGTCCATCAGGAATAATGAAATGCTCATGCTTGGAACATTGAATTTCCTGTTCCTCGGGTGCTGCCTGACCTACTGTCCTTTTGCAGTGCCACCCTTTTCGACTCTGACTCTCCAGCATCAGCGGTCCTCACTTCCTCTTTCTCCTCATCCAGATTTGATTGTTCAATCTATCCCAGTGAGGGCAGAATGAACTCACTGTGTCTTTGACACATACCCTAGAGAGGGCAGATTGTCCTTACTGTACCTGTATCACATATCTTGGGTATGACCACAATGTCGATATCATTGACTGTGGGAGAACAGACCATTTACTCTGCGTCTGTAGTAGATCGCCAGGACTACCAACTGAACATACTCAGTCTGTCTCAAAAAGATTGGAGAGAGCAGACTCCCCTCACTGTGTCTGTATCACTGACCCCACGGAGAGTGGATTGGATGGATTCTGAGACAGAACACATTTCTAATCCCTGAATCCTCCAATCCATCTCATCATTTAATGAATTTCACCATTCGGGTAAAAGTGTATTTTACCATGTTCTTCAGCTGTTTCCTGAACTTAGTCTGGGTCACGACATATATGCAATTATTTGTGCAGCAACTTAGGAGCTGGAGAATGAATCCAATATCTTGTACAACATGATGTAGACGTATGGCTGTATACCCCATCCGATATGTGCATTTCCATAGAGAGTATAGCATAAACACTGACCATAACAGGATGAAATTCCCTGAGATAACAAACAATAAAATGATGGACTTCCTTCGAGTCCCCATTTCTGGGTCACTGGGATTCTCCCCACTGCTGTGAGCCCGAAGTCTCCTGCGGGCTCTGCTGGCCACTAAAATGTACCTGACACTTAAAGCATTGAGCAGCAGAATCAGAACAAATGGCACTGCTGGGTCCAGGATATAATGAAGGCACTCGATTGTTCCCCAGGCTGGAGATGACAGAATATCAGTTGGTACTGAACAAAACCAGGGGAGATTTCTCAGCAAACACTGAGATGTGAACATAAAGTACCAGAACATGTTCTTCAAACCACTCAGTACAGTCACTGTTCCCAGAACCATAGCTGCTGTCTTCTCAGTACAAAATTTAATTTGCAGATTTGGGCAGCGAATGGCCACATATCGATCAAAGGTAAAAGTGACAGTAAACCAGACAGAACAGTCGGTGGCTGCATAAAGGAAGACAGTGTGGATATTACAGATGGGGATGGACCGTAGGAAATGTAAATCTGCATTATAAACAATTAGAATGTGCCTCAATAGCAGATCGAGTACAATAACCAGGATATCTGCTGTTGACATTGTCATCAGGTTTCGAATAATACATTTTGAAAGACCACACTTCCCTTGTGAGAGGATTGTAATTGTTATGATGTTAACTGTGAGGAGGGAAAATAAATATGGGAGTTATGGTAGAAAAGTTGACAATTTCACACAGTAATTTGTAAGATTTACAAATGTGTCCCTCTTTCTGAAGTATCTATGTTCGAGTAATCTGCTGGACCCAAAAATTACCATTCATTAAAATCAGCCATCATGTAACAATTCATACTTGGTATGAAACAGAAAATGAGTAACAGCAGTTTGTAAGAGATTATGTAAATGTTGATACTGAGTTGACAGATTATTTACATGAAAATAAGGCAATGCAGGAAAAATCACCAAGACCATGAGAGGTTTGTTTTAACTTCTGAAATCGAACAGACATCACTAACCCTGTATTAGAGTGGAGGAAATGATCTGGTTCCTGCTCTTCATGTTTACAGAGTCATTCAAATTTAGCATGGAAGGATCAGCCCAAGGTCCCCTTTACTAATATCGATTGACCATGTCCGACATCAGCACACATATCCTGCTCCTGATCCTCAACAAATGCAGATGAACTTATGTCATCATATGTACATTGTTCTCTCTGATACCTACTTTGAGATTTTGTGTAATTAAAGAACCTTGATGACCCTCTTTTACCATTTGTAAAATATGGGTGTTGCTGATTGGGTCGACATTCGATGTCCATCTCTGATTGTCCCCACAAAAATGTTGCCAGGGGACCTTCTTCAGCTATTGATGTCCATGTCATGTAGATATACCCACAGAGATGTTAAGGAGGGAGTTCCAGTATTTTGACTCTGTGACAGTGAAGGAGGAGCAATCTGGTCCCAAGATAGATTCCCTCTTCACCTATTGGCCTGTTGCTTCGAGATGGTGGTGGTCACAGGTTTGGAAGATGCTGTGAAAGGGCTCTTAAAATGTGGCTGCCATGCACCTTCCACATGCCTCACCTTGCTGCTGTCGTGCATTGATGGTGGAAGCAGAGTATGTTTGTGGATGTGCTGCCAATCAAAGGACTTGCTATATCCTGGATATTGGCAAGTTTCTTCAGTGTTTTGCAGCTGAACTCACTTAAGCAAATGGGGAGTATTGCATCACACTCCTGCTTCGCACTTTGTGGGTAGTGGACACGCTTTGGGGAGTCGAGAGATGAGGTATGGACCACAAAAGTACCAACCTCTTAATGGCCTTATAACACTGTTATTGACAGGTCTGGTCCAGTTCAGTCAGTGGTCACTGGTAACCCCCCCTCCCCCAGAAGATTGAGAGCGGGAAATTCAGTGATGGGGAAGCAATTAATGACAAGTGAAACAGTTAGATTCGCTCTTTTTGGAGTTAGCTGGTACAAGTCTGCCCAAGTCTGAATATTGGTCAGGTAGTGCTACATGTGAATATCGAGATTTTCTGTGTCCAGCAAATTGCGAATGGTGCTGAAGCTTGTGCAACAATCAACAAACATCCAGGATTCTGACCCCATGATGGAGAGATGGTCAGTGATGGAGCAGCTGAAGATAACTTGGACTGTACCATTGCTGCATCGTCGGATGGTCCCTGCATTCTCTGATGTTAGTAGCTGCACAGAGGCCTGAGACAGGCTGGAAACAGTTTAAAACAGCCCACTGTTGCCATGGGAGATGAAAGTGATTGGGCCTGCAGTGGGGCCTACAATGAGGGAATGGTTTCTGGTCGATGTTTTCTCCTGCCAGTCCTCCTGCCCTGCATCCTCAGCTCTGGGCCATGGAATTGTAGAGTCATAGAGCAGTGAAACAGATCTTTCCAAATGGTCTATGCAAACCAGATTTCCTAATATGAACTAGTCCCATTTTCCTGTATCAGCCCGATATTCCTCCAGTCTGTTCTTCCCCACATACCTTTCCAAGGTTGGTTTGGATGTTGTCATTGTACCCAACTCTACCACTTTTTCTGGCAGCTCATCTCATACAAGCACCACCCTCTGTGTGAAAAGGTTGCCCTTAAGGTCCATTTGACATCTTTCCCCTCTCCCTTTAAACCAATGCCCTCTGGTTTTGGGCAAGTGTGCCAATCACCTTCTTCACCACCCTGTCTACCTGTGATGTCACTCCCAGATGCTGTGTACCTGCATCCACTGGAGTCTCTGTTCGACAACTCTCCCCAGGGCCCTCCCATTAACTGTGCTGACTCCTTGGTGTAATTAACTGCGTGGGGATGATATGGAGGATGGTGTATGGCCGGTGGGGTTGAGCAGGTCATTGAATAAGCTTGTGTTGGAGTTGACCTTCTCCAGTACAAATACAGGAACACTTTCTCTTCGCCAACAGACATGACCTTTGCCTGGTTTGAGACTTTGGCAGATACAGGTTTGGACACATTTTGACAGTTTGGACAGAAGAGGGGTCAAGTGTCACTTGCAGCACGGGAAGAGACTGATGCACTAGCAGTGGAATAAATAACACGTCCAGCACCATGCATTGTCCAGGTAAGTTAATTGTAATTGAGAGAAAATGAAGAAACAATGCAAGGCACATTCTAAATGTTTCTGGCTTTCAGACAGCTCCATTCCTGTGGCATCCAGTTTTGAGAGAGTGCACTTGATTAACCCTGACATAGAGGGGTTGGAGGAGGATGGGGATCAGGAAATGTTGGTCAGGAACTGGGAAAATGAGTTGCCTGAAAAGCTCCCTGTGATGAGACACATTTTGGGAACAGTGGCCACCTGAATCAGTGCCAGGAACAAACACGAGGGTGACCCAGCTCAGGGTCAAATGGATCGGTCAGATTCGGAAAAATCTCATTAATCCTCATGACTTGGCCAAGGAGGAGGTTAGAGTCAATGGATATGGATTAAAGTTTAAAGTAGGAGCAAAAGACAATGGTCTTTCCAAATTGAAATGATAAGAACATTACTACGGTAAAATATGATTTACAGATCTAAAAGGTAGACTTTGATGCTTAGCAGGAACAGCAACAGCAGCAAAGAGGACAGAGGAACTGGCAGGAAAAGCGATGCAGTTAAAGGTAGTTCTAAGAGTTAATAGAAGAGCTAGAGACTTACCAGGACCACCAACAATAACAAGGGTGGGATAGTAAATACGCTGAATAACCAGGAGTATATAACGGATCCGAGTTGTTAATGACATCAAGTGATAATTTGCAGAAATATAATCAATTGTTGCTGAGAAACTCCTGCCCATTGTTGTAAAATTCCGATCTTCTGTGTTCAGATTCCAACCCATGGTTGTAAAATTCCAATCTATTGTTCTCAGATTCGAATCTCTCTTCTCCCGAGCTCCCAGTCTCTGGAGCTGTCGGTCCCTGTTAGTGCTGGGGGTGATGCTGGAGGTGATGCTGTCACTGATACTACAGCTTTGTACATTGTAAGGAATTTGTAATTAATCAAAGAAGGAAACCCTCCTCAGACACAATTACAATCCATGGAGTTTGACATTAATTACAGTCACGAAACAAACAGGTTCAGTTAACGCTTTCAATCCAGTACACTATTCCCCGAATGGAATAGGATTTGTACCCACTTTGGACTGCAGGTATGTGAGTTACTGAGAGAAGGAGAGATAGAAGCATTGACCATAATCTTTCAATTCTCTGGAGATATTGAAGTGATTCCAAGGAAATGGATGGTTACAAACAATACACCCCTGTTCAAAAAAAAAGGTTGCTAGAGAAATGATTGCTGTTCCTCCAGCCAGTGAGTTGGGGCAATCTGCCACCCCGAGATTAATGTAAGGACAGCTTCAGTAACATGTTGTCTAAGGCACTGACAGCAGAGATACATGTTGAAAAGCTGTGGTTCACGCTGGAGGGAGACACTGATTGATTGATTGTCATGTTACCTGAATACAATGAAGAGCCTTGTTTACTCGCTGTACAGGTAGATCACAATAAGCAGGGGTGTCCAGATCACAGGGTGAACAGAAACTTGGACAGACGCGTACAGGTTACATCCCACAGCGTGTACACTTGGCAAGATCAACATTAACAAGGTCAGCATTATTTGAAGTTAGTGATTCAATTCACCAGGCTTCATAACTGCTGGGAAGAAGCTGTTCCTGAAGGTGCTGTTGGGTGTGTTCAAGCTTCTGTACCTTCTGCCTGATGGGTGAGGTTGTAGGAGATCATTACCGGGGTGGGAAGGGTCCTCGATGATGTTGGCAGCCATTCCACGGCAACCAGCCGCGTAAATGGAGTCCATGGATGGAAGGTTGGCTTCCGTGATGGTCTGGGCTGTGCACACAACCCCCTGTAGTTCCTTACCGTGCTGGGCAGAGCGGTTGTTACACCGGGACAGGATGCTCTCTGTGTTGCATCTGGAGAGTTTGGTGAGGGACCTTATGGACAGGCCAAATTCCCTGAGCTGCCTGAGGAAGAGGATGCGTTCTTGTGCCTTCTGGATCATCACAGCTATGTGAGAAGGCCAGGACAGATTGTCGGTTATTGTCACTCCTCGGAACTTGACACTCTCCACCCTCTCAGCCTCAGCTCCATTGATGTAGAAGGAGGCATGTTCTCCTCCTGTCTTTCTGACGTCAATGATCAGTTTTGCTGATGCTGAGAGAGAGGGCGTTCTCACTGCACCATGGCAACAAGCTCTCTATCTCCTTCCTGGTGTTTGATATCCATCCTCCCACAGTGGGCTCTGCAGCAAACATGGAGATGGTGTTTGTACAGACTTTAGCCAGACTGCCGTGGGTGTACAGGGAGTACAGTAGGGACTGAGAACACATCCTTGGGGGGCTCCAGTGTTGAGGGTTATGCTGGAGGAGGTGCTGCTGTCTATCTTCACTGATTGTGGTCTGTGGGTCAGGAAGCCGAGGATCCAGCTGCAGAGGGTGGAGCCGAGACTCAGAGTCTCAGAGTTTTGTGATCAGTCTGGAGGGGATAATGGTGTTGAAGGTGGAGATAAAGTCAATGAACAGGAATCTGACATAGATATCCTTGTTATCCAGATGTTCCAGGGGTGAGGGTAGGGTGGGGAAATGCTGTGGACCTGTTACATCAGTTGGCAAATTGCAGGGGATCGAGGCAGGCTGGGAGAACAGGCTCACCAGCCTCTCGAAGCACTACAGTATTAGTCACTGTCACTGGGCGGTAGTCATTCAGGCACATTGCACTGGCTTTCCGAGGTACTGGGGTGTTGGTGGTCTTATTGAAGCAGGTGGGGCCTTTGGAGTGCAGTCAGGAGAGGTTGAAGATTTCAGCGAATACTTCCACCAGGATCTGAGTGAACGGCCAGGGACTCCGTCTGGGCCTGGCACTTTCCTTGGATTAACTCCGAGGAAAGTTGATCTGACATCAGCAGCAGTGACAGAGAGGACATGCAAGGACTGCCACAAACACTACGTAGGACAAACAGGAAGAAAGTTAGCCACCAGGATACACGAACACCAGCAGCCACAAAAAGACACGACCCTCTCTCCCTCGTAGCCCTACACACGAAGGATAGAAACCACCATTTCGACTGGGACACACATCTATCCTGGGACAGGCTAAGCAAAGACATGCCAGAGAATTCCTAGAGGCCTGGCACTCCAACCACAACGCCATAAACAAACACATAGTTCTAGATACCATCTATCAACCCCTCAGAAAGCGAATAGGAAATGACATCACCACAAACCCCAGGAACCCCATCCAGGGCAAACATATAAATAGAAAGCAGGAGACAACAGCTTCGCTTCACTTGGAGGTCGCCACTGATGATGTTACCTAGCCAGGTAATGAAACGTCTGGATATCAAACCTACAGCTCAGCGAGCAAACCTACACCCTAAACCTCAACCTGAGCTACAAACCTTCACAAACCATATTCATTGGTGGGATCTGGGCACTGCTGGGTGGGCCAGTATTTATTGTCTGTCCCTAGTTGCCCCTTGAGAAGGTGGTGGTGAGTTACCTTCTTGAACTGCTGCAGTCCACCTGCTGTGGGTTGACCCACAATGCCATTAGGGTGGGAGTTCCAGCATTTTGACCCAGTGATGGTAACGGAATGGCGATGTATTTCCAAGTCAGGATGGTGAGGAGATTGGTGGGGAAGTTGAAGTTGGTAGTGTTCCTATATATCAGCTGCCCTTGACCTTCGAGATGGAAGTGGTTGTGTGTTTGGAAGGTGCTGTCTGATGATCTTTGGTGACTTCTACTTTGCATTTTCCAGATACTACATACAGCATCAGAGCATCAGAGATGGGGGGAATTGATGCTTGTGCTTATAGTGCCAATCAAGAAAATGCTTTGTCCTGGATGGTGTACAGCTTCTTGAGTATTGTTGGGGCTGCACCCATCCAGGTGGGTGGGAGGTGTTCCATCACACTCCTGACTTGTGCCTTTAAGATAGTGGGCAGGCTTTGGGGAGTCAGGAGGTGATTTACCCACCGTGGTATACCTAGCCTCTGATCTGGTCTTGTAGTCACTGTGTTTTATGTGGTGAGTCCTGCGGAATTACTGGTCAATGATAACCCACCTGATGTTGACATTGGGGAATTCAGTGATGGGAACACCATTTAAATTCAAGGGCCATGTGTTAGATTGTCTCTTATTGGTGATGGTCTTCGTTTGGCATATGTGTGCTGTGAATGTTACTTGTCACTGTTAGCCCAAGCCTGGACATTGTCCAGATCTTGCATTTGAACATAGACTGCTTCATTATCTAAGGAGTCATGAATGATGCTGATCTATGTCAAATTATCAGTGAACATCCTCACTTCTGACCTTATGATGTAGATGTTTGGCCAAGGACACTACCATGAGGAACTCCTGCAGAGATGTCCTGGAGCTGAGATGACTGACCTCCAACAACCACAACCATCTTCCTCCGTATCTGGTCTGACTCCAATCACCGGAGAGTTTGTTCCTCCGTTGATTACAGTTTTTCTCAACTCCTTGATGCCACACTTGGTCCAATTGGCCTTGATGTCACAGGCTGTTACTCTCCCCTTCCCTCTGGAACTCAGCTCTTTTGTCCATGGTTGAACCAAGGCTGTAATGAGGTCAGGAGCTGAGTGGTCTTGGTGGACCCAAACTAGGAGTGAATGAGCAGGTTATTGCTGAGCAGGAGCTGCTCAATAGCGCGTCTGATGTCACCTTCCAACACTTTACTGGTGATCGAGAATAGACTGACAGGGTAATTGGCCGGTTGGATTTGTCCTGCTAAATATGAACAGGACATACCTGGGCAATTTTTTGCATTATCGGGTATATCCCAATGTTGTAACTGTAATGGAGCAGCTTGGCGAGGGCACATTCTGGAGCACATGTGTTCAGTATTATTGCTAGAATGTTCTCTAGAATGCTCTTAGGGCCGAGAGGCTTTGCAGTGTCAGGTATCTCCCACCATTTTGTGATATAATGTAGAGTGAATCGAATTGGCTGAAGACTGTTATCTGTAATGCAGGGGCCCATTGGAGGTGGGTGAGATGGATCATCCACCCAGCACTTTTGGCTAAAGATTCCTGCAAGTCTTCATCCTTATCGTTTGCACTGATGTGCTGGAATCTTCCGTCGTTGAGGATGGGGATATTAGGGAAGCTTGTTTCTCCAGTCAATTGCTTAATTGTCCACCAGCATTCATGACTGGATGTGGCAGCACTGCAGAGCTTAGATCTGATCCGTTGATTGTGGGATCACTTAGCTCTCTCTATCACTTGCTGTTTATGCTGATTGACATGCATGTAGTCCAGTTTGGTGACTTCACCAGGTTGACACCTCATCTTCAGCTGTGCCTGGTGTTGCTCCTGACATGCCCTTCTGCATTCTCCATTGAACCAGGGTTTAACCCCTGGGTTGATGGTCATGGTTGAGTGGGGGAATGTGCTTGACCATGAGATCACAGATTGTGCTGCTGTTAATGGCCCACATCACATCATGGATGCCAAGTCTTGAGTTGCTCGATCTGTTTGAAGTCTGTCGTGTTTAGCACGGTGATCGTTCCACACAACACGATGGAGATTATTCCCAATGTGAAAGTGGGACTTCGTCTCCTTATGGACTGCACAATGATCACTCTTCCTGATACGGAAGCATCTACAGCCGGCAGATTGGTAAGTGTTCTACACAAGGCCAGACCCTCTCAAAACATTTCAGGAAATTAGCCCAGAATCTAACTTTACTGGTTGTTTTTAGAAAGTGTAGCGTGGATATTCCAGGAGGGAAGCAGTTGATTAAACTATGTAGCTTTGAACAAAACAGAGTTTATTTACAAGTTTACCAAATGAAACACAAGCAAAAGACAACAGAATACCAAATAACTGAACCTATCTGAAAAACCAACAAGTTGTCCCAACTTAAAGATGCTGATCCAAATACTTGTGCCATTCCCACTCAGCACACAAGGTAAACTCAAACACAGGGTCTTCCAGGAGAGATGTCAGAGAGAGAGGAGGATCAGCATGGGCCTGCTCCTTTTGGTCCAGCAGCTTGAAACCTGCCTGACTGCTTTCAGTGAATAACCAGACTGCCAAAACACCAAACCAAACTAATCTGGCATTAATGAACCCAGATGGGTTTTCCCATGGTCATATATATATTTTTAATTTCTGATTTTTTAAAATAGACTTCAAATGGCAGCATTCAAACCTGGCTCCCCAGATCATTGGCTGAGTTTCTGGACAATTAGTCTCATGATAATACCCCGAGCCCATCACTTCCTGCCTCCACAGCGTGGAGGTCGCTCGGAGAATGCATGGAGGGGTATAGAGGACTGTATGGAGGGATATAGGGGTCTTTATGGAGGTGTATAGGAGATTGTATGGAGCTGTATAGGGGTCCACATGGGGGGGTAGGGGGGGACTGTATGGAGATCAGCAGAGGACTTTGCTGAAGTCTAAAGAGGACAGCGTGGTCATGTAGTGAGGACAACATGGAGTTCACAACAAGGATACTTTTCCTCAGGAGGCAAAGGAAAGTCAGCACTTTCGTAAGGACTCTCCCCAACGTTTATAACTGCACCATAGAAAGCATTCTATCTGGGTGCATCACGGCTTGGTACAGTAACGGCTCTGTCCATTGCCATAAGAAACTACAGAAAGTTATGAACACAGCCCAGACCATGACACAAGCCAACCATCCAACCATCGACTCCATCTATAGTTCTCAATGTCGCAGATAGACAGCGAACACCATCAAAGATCCCTCCTACTTGGTCATATTTTCTTCCAACCTCTTCCATCAGGCAGAAGATGCAGAAACTTCAACATACATAACCATAGCTTCATTCCTGCTGTTCTTAGACTGCTGAATGGACCTCTCTAACTTCAAGTCTAATGCTGATGTTGCCTTTGTGTATCTCCTGTGTAGCTGTAACCCTGTTTGCCTCGCTCTGTCTCAATAACCAATGATCTGTCTGTATGTTATGATTCATAGAGCATGGAACATTACAGAGCAGTATTCAGCCCTCGATGTTGCACTGATCTGTGCAGCCCATCTCACCTACACTATTCCATTATGATCTATATATTGAGCTGATGACCAATTAAATACCCTTAAATCTGGCGAGTCTACTACAGTTGCAGGCAGAGCGTTACCCACCCATACTACTCTCTGAGTAAAGACACCACCTCTGACATCTGTCCTATACCTATCACACATCAATTTAATGCTCTGGCCCCTCATGCTAGTCATCAACATCCAAGAAAATAAGATCTCACTGTCCAACCTATCTAATCCTCTGGCAATCTTACATATCTCTATTACACCACCCTCAACCTTCTTCTCTCCAATGAAAACAGACTCATATCCCTCGGCCTTTCCTCATAAGAGCTCCCTTCTATACCAGACAACATCCTGGTACATTTCCTCTGAACCATTTCCAATGTTACGAATCCTTCTTATAATGCGGTGACCAAAACTCTACACAATACTCCATGTGCAGCCGCGCCAAATCTTTGTACGGCTGCAATGTGATCTCATGGCTTCAAAGCTCAATCCGTTTACATGTAAAAGCTAACACACTGTATGCCTTCTTGCCAGCCCTATCAAACTTGGTGTCCACTTTCATGGAACATAGAATGTTACAGCGCAGTACAGGCCCTTCAGTCCACAATGCTGCGCCAACCTGTAAAATTAATCTGATGCCCATCTAACCTACACCATGCCATTATTATCCGTATGTATGTCCAATGCCCATTTAAATGTCCTTAATGTCGGCGAGTCTACGACTGTTGCAGGCTGTACGTTCCACGCCCCTATTACTGTCTGAGTAAAGGAACTATCCCTGATATCTGTCCGAAACCTCAATTTAAAGCTATGTCCCCTCATGTCAGCCTTCAGCTTCCCAGAAATCCGAGCATGAATCCCATCCAGCCCAGGGTCCTATCTATTTTTAGATCTTGCAAGATTGCTAAAACTTCCTCAATCCCATCTAATCTTGTATCCTGTATCTCCATATTCTCACTAACATTGCCCTTTTCCAATGTGAATTCTGATGAAATGTATTCATTTAGCATTTCCCCATATCCTCAGGTTGCACACACAACTTTCAACTATATCTTTGATTTGCCTGAAACTTATTCTCGTCATTCTTTTCTTCCTGATATACTGACAGAAGGCCTGAGGGTTTTCCTTGATCTTTCTCCACCATCAACTTCTCATGTCCCCTCCTGGCTCTTCTGGGCCTCTACTGCCCGCAAAACAAAATCTTGCACTGTACTTAGGTACATGTGACAACAACAAATAAAATAAAATGTTGGACATGGATCTGAAAGGGTTAATACTGATTGAGTGTAAAAAGGACAATTCACAGAGATCGTGACATGGTGGGAGGATCTGGAAGGAGTCGAACAAAAGATAAGATCCTTCTAACGCCTCTGTTACAATGGAAAACACATCAGCAATTCTCAGGGCCCTCGTATGCCTAGAAGATTGGAAGTAATTGGAGTTATAGAATGTAATGTAAACTTTATGAAATCTGATGTTTTTAGGGAAGTTTGACAAACATACACATTCTGTTAATCTTACACAAGGGAAAGAGGCCAATGGTTCATTTTCAGAAGAGTCTACATAAAAGAAGCCATCTTGTACAGACCCACTGCTGCACTGGTTCCCAAAACAGTACCACACCAGTCTGTGGGTCGCAACAAAGCAACTGCATTAGAAATGTGTACATTTTGTTGGAACTGATGAATAAATAAAGCAATTGAGGTGTTTTGTCTCAGGATGGTAGTGATATCATATCCAAGAGTTAGGTTTCAGACCCTAAATGAAGGAATTGAGAGCAAATGGTGCAAAAAGAAGTAGAGGGGCAGGTAGCATTGAGGAGCCGGGGAGGCTGCAGAAGGATTTGGACAGGTTAGGGGAATGGGCAAAGAAGGGGCAGATGGAGCACAATGTGGGAAAGTGTGAGGTCATGCACTTTGGTCGGAAATATAGAGGCATGATCTATTTTCCAAAAGGGGAGAAAAATCAGAAGTCTGAGGTGCTCAGGATTTTCTCAAGTTAAACTTACAGGTTGAATCAGTAGCTAGGAAGGGAAATGGCATTTATCTTGAGAGGACTTGAATATAAAAGCAGGGATGTTCTTCTGAAGCTCTATAAGGCTCTGGTCAGACGACATTCAGAGTACTGTGTGCACCTTTGGGCCCCACATCTGAGGAGGATGTACTGGCCCTGGAGCATGTTCAGAGGAGGTTCACGACAATGGCTCCAGGAATGAAAAGTTTAACATATAAGAGGAAAGGGAAGACCTTTTGGAATGGAGATAAGGAGAAACTTCTTCAGCCAGAGAGTGGTGAATCTATGGACTTCATTCCCACAGAAGGCTGTGGATGCCAGGTCATTGAGTATAGTTAAGACTGAGATAGACAGGTTCTTGAGCATTAAAGGGATCAAGGGGTATGGTGAAAAAGCAGGAGAATGGGTTTGAGAAATGTATCAGCCATGATTGAATGGCAGAGCAGACTCATTGGGCTGACTGGCCTAAATTTTGTCCCTCTGACTTATGATTTTATAACATTTGTGCCTCTTGCATGTTCTTTCAATCGAGTTTTGATGTCAGATGAGTCAGCTTTACTTCATGAAACTTAACACAATCAGATATTATTCACTATTTCCAAGTGCCTGTCGCCTCATGAATAATTCTGCTGAACCTGAAGCACTTGAATATCATAGTTTGAAGCACTCAGCCCAAAAGTCTTTTAATTAGTTGATTTCAAACACATTGAACTCATCCAAATTCTGTAAATTCCCTTTTAAAACTGACAAAGTATTTGTGGCAGCACATACAACATGTGATTCACCTCACTGTACAATAGTCTGTGGAAGGATCTTCAAGATAACAATGGAGGCAGGTTCATTGATGACTTGTCTGGAAGAGTTATGTGGACTCTTCACTAACAAAGGAGTCAAAGGGGATGGAAAGTAGATGGAAAAGAGGGTTAAGGTTACAGCCAGAACAATCATGATCTTTTCAAATGGCAGATTAGAATGAAGGGACTAAATGGCTTACTCCTTATTAGTATTTGTTTGTTCACATAGTCTGTGGAATGATCTTCCAGATAACAATGGAGGCAGGCTCATTAATGACTTGTATGGAAGACTTACATGAACTCTTTAACAACAAGGGAGTCAATGGGGTTGGAAAATATGTGGAAAAGAGTACTACGGTTGTAGCAAGATCAACCAAGGACTGATCAAATCACAGTTCAGACACAAAAGGCGAACTGACCTCCTCTTCATTCATGTTAGTGTATTCACATGTATCCCAGTGAGGGCCGACCAACCTCACTGTGTCTTTGACACATACCCTAGAGAGGGCAGATTGGTCTGTATCTGTATCACACACATTGGGGAGAGCAGACTGACATCATTGTGTCTACATCGTTGACTGTGGGAGAACAGACGATTTACTCTGTGTCTGTAGTCGATCACCAGGACTGCCAACTGAACAAACTCAGTCTGTATCACAAAGATTGGAGAGTGCAGACTTCCCTCACTGTGTCTGTACCACTGACCCCACAGAGAGTGGATTGAATGGATTCTGAGACAAAATACATTTTTAATCCCTGAATTCTTCAATTTGTCTCATCATTTAATGAATTTCCCCATTTGGGTAAAAGGGTATTTTACCATGTTCTTCAGCTGTTTCCTGAACTTAGTCTGGGTCACGACATATATACAAGTGTTTGTGCAGCAACTTAGGAGCTGGAGAATGAATCCGATATCTCCTACAAAATAACATTGGTATAAGTCCCTGTTCCCCATCCAATATGTGCGTTTCCATAAGAGTATAGCATAATCACTGACCATAACACAATGAAATTCCCTGAGATAACATTTCTGGGTCATTGGGATTCTCCCCACTGCTATGAGCCTGAAGTCTCCTGCGGGCTCTGCTGGCCACTAAAATGTACCTGACACTTAAAGCATTGAGCAGCAGAATCAGAACAAATGGCACTGCTGGGGTCAGGACATAATGAAGGCACTCGATTGTTCCCCAGGCTGGAGATGACAGAATATCAGTTGGCACTGAACAAAACCAGGGGAGATCTCTTAGCAAATACTGAACAGCTATGACACTGTACAAATTAATGGTCCTGAAAATATCTTGTCTGTGGTAAATGGCTCCATACTGAACGTAAAGTACCAGAAAATGTTCTTCAAACCACTCAGCACAGTCACTGTTCCCAGAACCACAGCTGCTGTCTTCTCAGTACAAAATTTAATTCGCAGATTTGGGCAGCAAATGGCCACATTTCGATCTAAGGTAAAAGTGATGGTGAACCAGACAGAACAGTCGGTGTCTTCATAAAGGAAGACATCTTGGATATTACAGGTGGGGATGGCCCGTAGGAAATGTAAATCTTCCTTATAAACAATTGGAATGTGCCTCAATAGCAGATCGAGGACAATAACCAGTAGTCTGCTGTTGAAATTGCCACCAGGTATCAAGTAATACATTTTGAAAGACCCCACTTTCCTTGTGACAAAATATAATTGTTAAGATGTTCACTGTGGGGAAGGAAAATAAACAGGAAAATCATCAATCTGGTAGAAAAATGACCAATTACACAGAGTACGTCATGTGATTTCTAAATATGTCTCTCTTTCTGAAAATGTATTAAAGTATTTATAGCCATGGTCATGTAATCTGCTTTCCCAAAAATCTCAATAAAATTCGACATTAGGTAGAAATCCCATACTTGGGTTGACACAGAAAATGAGGAATAGCAGTTTTTATAGATGATGTGAAGATTGACACTGGGCTGACAGATTGTTGAAGTGAAAACAAGGGAATGTAGGAGACATCACAAAGACCATGGAAGGTATGTTTCAGTTTCCGAAGTGGAACAGAGAGCAGTGACCCTGTATTAGGGTGGAGGAAACAGCCAGGTTCCTGTTCTTCATCTTTACAGAGTCATTCAAAATTAGTGTGGAAGAATCAGCCCAAGTTCCCCTTCATTAGTATCCAGTGATCATCGTCGCATATATCTTGCTCCTGATCATAATGCAATCACTGTAGGTTAATGTGGGGATAAGTCAGTCTATGCTATTCTCTCTAATATCTACTCAGTGATAGTTTCCTTATGGAGTGGATGGCCTATTGGTTTGAGATGGTAGAGATCACAGATTTGGAAGATACTGTGACAAGCTTTTACAAAGTTGCTGCAGTGCATCTTCCACATGACACCCACTGCTGCTGGGGTACATTGATGGTTTTAACTGGGAATATTTGTGGATGTGGTGCCAATCACGTGTGCCTTATTCTGACTATTATCAAGTTTCTTGAGTGTTGTTGCAGCAGAACATACCCAAGCAAGCAGGGAATATTCCATCACATTCCTGACTTGCCCTTTGTAGATATTGAACAGATTTTGGGAAGCCCGGAGGTGAAACATTTATCACTGAATTACCAATCTCATATATAGTCTTGTAACAATGGTGTTAATATAAGCGGCCCATCTAGTCTGTAGTCAATGGTAACCTCCTTCCACCGTGCCCCAGGATGTAGATAGTGCGGGATTCAGTGATGGTAAGACCAATCAATGTCAAGAGAAATGGTTGGATTCTCTCTTTTCGGAGATACTTGACACTTATGTGGCATACATGCTATTTTTAGTTCAGGTCTGAATACTGTCCAAGTGTTGCGAGATACGGGCATTGTGTCTAATGAGTCAGGAATGGGAAAAACTTTGTGAACAATCAACAAACATCCTGAATTCTGACCTTATGATGGAGAGATTGTCCATGATGAAGCAGCTGAAGATAACTGAGCCTGGGACACTTCCCTGAGGAACTCTTGCAGCGATGTCCTGGAGCTGAGGTGACTGACTTCCAACAACCACACCCATCCTCCAATGTGCCAGGAATGACTCCAACCAATGAGAGTTTCATCCCATTTCTCATTATTTTAGATTTCCTTCAGGTTAGACTTGGTCACTTACTGCTTTGATGTCAAGTGCAGACTCTCTCATCTCAGGATCTTTTGTCCTTGTTTGGATGTTGTTATGAGTTCTGGTGCTGAGCAACCCTGCAGAGCTGGACACCAGTGAACGAGTTATTGCTGAGTGAGGGCAGCTCAGTATCACTCTTGATGACACCTTCCATCATGTTGCTGTTAATCCCGATCAGACCGAAGGGGTGGTAATTATCTGGGTTTATTTTTTCTTCTCTTTGAGATTTACCTGTTTTGATCCCTATGTTAGTAGGTGGTTGCCAGTTTTGTAACTGTACTGGAGCAGTTCAACTCAGGGCATGGCGAGTATTGGAGCCATTTACCACTGACAAGATATTTTCAGGACCATTAATTTATAGTGTCTTGGCTGTTTCTTGTGTTAGCTCCTGGTGAGCACTGGAGAAATCTATTGAAGCACAATCCAACATGTGGTCTACACACGCAGGAAAGGAAAAGGGAGATCAGGTTTCATAATCACCCAATTGTCAAAAGGAAGCCATTCATCCCTTCATGTCTGCATGGGCTGTCTATACGTGTTGACACAGTGGCGAGCACTTGCCTTTTCCCCATCACCCTGCAATTGATTCGATTTAATAATCATTCAAGTATGTCTTCATTATCTCAACACAACCTGACCAATGGTATTTCTCCATCAACTATCAAGTTGATAACTGATTACAAACTGAACCTGAAAATTTATTATTTGTCAGAAATGGAAACCATCAGTTCAACACACTCTCTTTCACATGATAACAAGTGATCCGAACTTACAGCAATATTCTATTCTTTTATAGGATCAGGCTAAACCTGTGGAGAGATAAGTGAACATTTCAGGTTGATGCTGTTCCATTAGCACTCCAGCCTTTTCTGTTCTTATTTCAGATTTCCAGCACCTGCAGCATTTTCCTTTAGTTTGATCATTTTATAACTTTCCATTAACATTGACAAAATGGTCCATTTCTCTGAAGTCTCAGGAACTGTTTGGAGTGACCTCAATCTGGCAGTTGGAATGCTTTCTCAATTCTGTGGTAAATGGAGAGGTTTTCAAAGAGTCATCGATGGCAAGACAACTGATACTTGTCAGAGTTCACTGTAGCTCAGTGCAGGATTCAGTTGACGATAGCACTGTCACAATGTGGTGATCATATTCTTCAGTATATAACTGCATTCCACATGTAATGTAGCCACAGAAGTGAGATGGATATGCTCAACCCGAATACTAGTTACAATTTTGTGCGAGTTGTGCGATGCGTAAAGATGATGGAAACGATTAATTCAGATTACGTAAACATCCTTTATTAAAGTTGATAGATCGTGGATTTAATTATAATTAAAATCAGGCCATTTGGCCCAACAAGTCCACACTGACCCTCCAATGATTATCACACCCAGACCCATTCCCCTACTCTGAGACTTCCCCAGGCTAATGCACCGAGCCTATACATCCCTGAACACTACGTGCAATATAGCATGACCAATTCACCCCACCAGCACATCGTTGGAATGTGGGAGGAAACCGGAGCAACCAGAAGAAACCCGCGCAGACATGGGGAGAACGTGCAAACTCCACACAGACAAGTGCCCGAAGGTGGAATCAAACAGGGGTCCCTGGCGTTGTGAGGCAGTGGTGCTAACCACTGAGCCACCGTGCCGCAACTTGCATCTTAACCAGTAACAACTGTAGACTGGGACAGCCAAAACAGCCATGATGGGGGCAAGTGAATAGTACTCTCACTAATTGGTCATTTGAATAAATAAACAGCAAGGGGAAATGGATTTCAAAACCAGCGTATTATCACGGAAAGGACAGTTAGATAACAAATTAATCAACTGATTGAGTAGATACAGGGCTTTACTCAAGATAACACAGAACCAAGAGGCAAACTGTGTATAAAGCAATGGTTTGTAAGGCACTAAACATATATCCTGAGGGAAAGGCAGCGATAGGCTGCAGTTAGAGACAACGTTGAGGACTGCAGCTTGAAGACAGGTGTTCCATTGTGAATGTGGCAACTGACCACTGCCCTTTGCTCAGTATCACAACTTTGTCTTTATTGTGGGAAATGTAATCAAGTCTGTGAAACTTGTGAAAATGCTCATTATATTCATGTGGTTGTGGAGCTAATCCAATTGAAAGTCCCTTTCGATGAGCTCTGTCAACTTGGTGTGTTGTTATAATTGAGCTAAGGCTTGCAATGACATGATAGCAATGGCCAGAAGTTATATCAGTTTCAATCAGATCAAAATCTTTACAGTAAGGGCAAGAAGGACAAGAAAAGATGATAGAAAGCAAACAGGGAATGCAGGATCGACAGGGCTGTTTCTGCATTTTTCGGTGCCTAGGTCAGTGCCAGGTGATCCGTCCAGTTTCAGATCATGGCTCAGCTTCCAGTGTGAACGGCAGGAAGCTGCACCCTCTGCTTCACAGAAATCAGGCTCATCCCATCCATTCCCGACTGCGCACTTCAGGCTGATGGTTTTTCTATCCATCGTATGGACTGTGCATTGTCCTCAGGTAAGGAAATTCTGTAGGGGTTTGCTTTGGATTCAACAACTTGTGGTACATGGGCATTGCAACCCTGTGCAGCCATTGTTCACCAAACCTTGAATTCCTCACCGTCAAATGCCACCCCTTCTATCTCCCACGGGAATTTACCACTGTTATACTAACTGCTGTGTACATACCACCACAAGTAAAGGTTGAGGAAGCTCTGGATGTGCTGTACTCCACCACTAACACCCTGGAGACGGAACACTCCGAGGCCCTGTTTATTGTGACTGGCCACTTCAATCAAGCCAATCTAAGGAAGGTATTGACCAAGTACCACCAGAACAGTACCTGCCCCACCAGGGGCCAGAATATTTTAGACTACGGCTACACCGCTGTGAAGGATGCTTACCGCTCCATCCCCCGCCCTCATTTCCAGGAACTCCGACCACAATGCATGTTTCTTCTCCTGGTTTACAGGCAAAAGCTCAAGCAGGAGACCCCCTCGCGGATTCAAATCCAGTGCTGGTCGGAGGAGGCAGAGGATCAACTCCAGTGCTGTCTAGAATAGGCTGATTGGGCCATGTTCAAACAGTCTGCAGGTACCTTGGATGAGTACGCCACCACTGTCACAGACTTTATCAGCAAGGGTGGGGAGGACTGCAAACCGAGGAAGTCAATCCGGGTGTTCCCCAACAGGAAACCCTGGATGAATCAGGATATATATAACCTACTAAAAACCAGGCATGAGGCCTTCAGATCAGGAGACACACTCAAATATAAGGAATCCAAGTATGACCTTCGCAGAGCCATTAAGACAGTCAAGGACCAATGCCTCTCCAAACTAGAAACCCAGACAGATACCCAGTGACTATGGCAAGGACTGAATGACATCACAGGTTCTAAAAAGAGACAGTGCAAGATAGCAGGCGATGACGTATCCCTCCCAGATTGTCTCGACACCTTCTCTGCTCACTTTGTGAGGTAACGCCGATTCCGACAAGTCCTGACGAAGCTATCCCAACAGTCACTGCTTCAGAGGTCAGATCAGTTTTCCGTCGGTTGAATCCAAGGCAGGACAAGACGGAGTACCAGGCCATGCACTCAGAGCATGTGCAGAACAACAGGCAGAGGTCTTCTCGGACATCTTCAACCTCTCTCTGCAGCAGGCCTCTGGCCCTGCCTGTTTCAAGAGACCAACATCATCCCTGTGCCTAAGAAGGCTCATGCAGCATATCTCAATGACTACCACCCAGTGGTCCTAACTTCGGTAGTCATGAAGTACTTTGAAAGGTTGGTCATGGCATTAACCAACTCCAGCCTTCCCACTGCTCTTCACCCACTCCAATTTGCCTATTGGACCAACAGTTCCACATCAGGTATCATATCACTTGCCCTTCACTCCTCCCAAAATGTCTTGACACCAAGAACAGCTACATAAGGATCCTACTCATTGGCTACAGTTCAGCATTCAACACTATTATCCCCTTGTGATTACTAAACATAGTTATCTCAGACTAAGCCCCACTCTCCGCAACTGGATCCTCAGTTTCCTGACCCACAGGCCACAATCAGTGAAGATTGTGGTCAATATTTCATCCTCACTAACACTCAACACTAGAGCCCCCCAGAGGTGCGTACTCAGTTCCCTACTGTACTCACTGTATCCCCATGACTGCCTCACCAAATACCACACTAATGTCTTTTACAAGTTCACTGATGACACCACCATAGTCGGTCGAATCTCAGATGATAATGAAACAGACTACAGATGGGAGGTGGAAGATTTGGAAAATGGTGCATTGAGAACAACCCAGCTCTCAATGCCGGCAAAACCAAGGAACGCATTATTGACTTTCGGTGGGGTGCTACTCATGCCCCCCTCTACATACTAACATCACAGAGGGGAACGAGTGGAGAGTGTCAAGCTCCTGGGAGTGGTCATCCACAACAAGCTTTCATGGACTCTTCATGTGGACACACTGGTTACAAAGGTCCAACAATATCTCTTCTTCCTCAGGCAGCTGAGGAAATTTGGCATGACGATGAATACCCTTGCCAACTTTTTCAGATGCACCATCGAGAGCATTCTGTCTGGATGTATCACGACCTGGTATGGCAACTGTACCATTCAAGATCAGAGACGGTTACAGAGAGTGGTGAACTCGGCCCGGACAATCACAAAGGCCAACCTCCTGTCGATAGAATCCATCTACCAGGCCCACTGTCAAGGAAAGGCCGCCAGCATTCTCAAAGATCCATCCCACCCTGGCAAAGTTTTCTGACAACCTCTACCATCAGGGAGAAGGTACAGAAGCCTGAACACACGCACCAGCCGGTTTCACAACAGTTTCTACTCTACTGTTATTAGAATACTGAAAGGACTCACAAACTCTTAACATTTGCCTCTATATATGTATTTTTTTTTGCCAATGTTTACCTATTATTTACTTATCTATGCAACTTCACTCTGTGATCTGCCTGTATTGCTCACAAGTCAAAGTTTTTCACTGTGCCTCAGTACACATGATAATAAATTCAATTCAAATCAATTCAATTCATTTCTTTCAGACTTTGTAATGTCTGGTACAACTGAGTGGCTGGCCAGGTCAGTACAGTGGGCAATTCAGAATCAATCACACTGCTGTGGGTCTGGAGTCACATGTAGGCCAGACCAGGTGAGGACAGCAGATTTCCTACCCTGTCAGGCATCAGTGAGCCAGATGTGTTTTGCCATGTTCATCAGTGAATCTTAATTCCAGATACTCTTTTTTTTTAATTGAAGTCAAATTCCACCATCTGTCATGGCAGGATTTGAGGATATGGGTCTCTGGGAGGTAGGACAAAATGGCTGAAGGAGCTGCACAAAATGGCTTCTGCATTGCTAAATTAGATTAGACAAAATGGTTCACTGTGTCTATATCACCAACTGCAGCTAACCTATATAAACCAATAATCATTAACCATTAGAATGAGAAGTAGACAGATAAAATGAGGAAATATTAACCACACACTGCAAGCCTTTGGAATGGGAATGGCTCGCTGCACCCTGCAAGCTGATTTATGATTTAACTTCTTTATAAATCAAAATCATTGGTTGAAGCAACGATCAATGAAGTGATATCATGCATTCATTGATTGTTACTATGCGATCATGCTCCGTGTCTGACTATGAACAGTGTGTATAAACCTAATGAAAACTCTCTAAGTTGTTGGATACTTTTGATTGCCAAGAAGTGTTCATACTTCTGGGTGAATCAGAGTCTGCCAACCCAGTGCTGTATCAGACAATATGTGATTGCTTGTGCGATTGACAAAGTTTCGTTGACAGGTGTGTTTATTGACCGATAGTGGAACCGAGAGACCTCTCCCCGGGGGACCACTTCTTCAGATTCACTCCTGGGTCCCCAGAGCATTGACTCAGTTTCTGGATTGTTAGTCTCATGATAATAACAGCCAGCATCACCTCCCTTCCCCCCACTGCATAGAGGGGTAGAAAGGACTGCATGGAGGGGTGGAGAGGACAGCTTGGAGGTGTACAGAGGACTGCATGACGGTGTTTAGAGGACTGTATGGAGGGGTACAGAGCACCGATTGGAGTGGTACAGGAGACAGTACGGAGGACTTTATGGAGATGTATAGCAGAATGGAGTCATATGGAGTTATATGGAGACCTGCACATAGGTATATAGAGGACTGCATAGAGGGGTACAAACAACTGTAAGGAGGTGTATAGAGGACTGTATATAAGTGTATAGAGAACTACATGGACTTGTATACAGGACTGCATGGAGGTGTGTACAGGACTGCATGGAGGTATATGGCAGACTGCATGGAGATATTCAGAGGACTGCATGGAGGTGTATAGCAGACTGCACGGTGGTGCATACCAGACTGTATGGTGCTGTATAGAGGACTGCATGGAGGTGTATAGCAGACTGCATGGTGCTGTACAGAGGACTGCATGGAGGTTTATAAAGCACTGCTTGGAAGTGTCAAGTGGACTCATGCCATTCACAACAGTGCCTCGTCTTCCTCAGGAGTCTGAGGAAATTCAGCCCATTCATAACAACACTCACCGAGGTTTGAAGTTGCACCGTAGAAAGCACTCTAACTGGGTACATCACGGTTTGTTGTGGTAACAGCTCTGCCCAGGTCCATCAGAAACTCCAAGGAAGTTCATGAGGAATGATGAAGTACTTATGCCCATAATGCCGACTCTCCTGTTTCACGGGCGCTACTTGATCTGCAGCCGCACTGCCTTTTCAACTCTGACTCTCCAACATCTGTGGTCCTCACTTTCTCCTACTCCTCATTCAGATTGGTTTGTTCACATGAATCCCAGTGAGGGCAGACCAAACTCACTGTGTCTTTGACACATACCCTAGAGAGGGCAGATTGTCCCTACTGCATCTGTATCACACACCTTGGGTACAGCAGATTGACCCCATTTTGTCTACATCATTGACTGTGGGAGAACAGACCATTTACTCTGTGTCTGTCGTGGAGCACCAGGGCTGCCAACTGTACATACTTAGTCTGTCTCACAAAGATTGGAGAGTGCAGACTCCCTTCACCGTATCTGTATCACTGACCCCATAGAAAGTGGATTGGATGAATTTTGAGACAGAACACATTCCTAATCCCTGAATTCTCCAATCCATCTCACCATTTAATGAATTTCCCCATTTGGGTAAAAGGGTATTTTACCATGTTCTTCAGCTGTTTCCTGAACTTAGTCTGGGGCACGACATATATACAAGTGTTTGTGCAGCAACTTAGGAGCTGGAGAATGTATCCGATATCTCGGACAAAATAATGTAGATATATTGCCTTATACCCCATTGAAAACATACGTCTCCAGAGAGAGTTTACCACAAACACTGACCATAACAGGATGAAATTCCCTGAGATAACAATCAATAAAATGACGGACTTCCTTCGAGTCCCCATTTCTGGGTCACTGGGATTCTCCCCACTGCTGTGAGCCTGAAGTCTCCTGCGGGCTCTGCTGGCCACTAAAATGTGCCTGACATTTAAAGCATTGAGCAGCAGAATCAGAACAAATGGCACTGCTGGGGTCAGGATGTAATGAAGGCACTCGATTGTTCCCCAGACTGGAGAGTGCCGAATATCAGTTGGTACTGAACAAAACCAGGGATGATTCCTGAGCAAATACTGAGATGTGAACATAAAGTACCAGAAAATATTCTTCAAACCACTCAACACAGTCACTGTTCCCAGAACCACAGCTGCTGACTTCTCAGTACAAACTTTAATTTGCAGATTTGGGCAGCAAATGGCCACATATCGATCAAAGGTAAAAGCGACAGTAAACCAGACAGAACAGTCAGTGGCTGCATAAAGAAAGACAGCGTGGATATTACAGATGGGGATGGACCGTAGGAAACGAAACTCTCTCTTATAAACAATTGGAATGTGCCTTAATAGCAGATCGAGTATAATAACCAGTATGTCTGCTGTTGACATCGCCACCAGGTATTGAGTAATACATTTTGAAAGACCACACTTTCCTTGCAACAAAAGTATAATTGTGATGATGTTAACTGTGAGGAAGAAAAATAAATATGGAAGTTAATCAAGTTGGTAGAAAAGTTGACAATTTCACAGAGTACTTTGTCAGATTTGCAAATGTGTCCTTCTTTCTGAAAATGTATTGAAGTATTCATAGCTATGTTTGAGTAATCTGCTGGACCCAAAAATTACCATCCTACCAAATCAGTCACTAAGTAAAAAATAATATGTTATATGATACAGAAAATGAGGAATAGCAGTTTATAAGATATTCTGTGAAGATTGGCACTGTGTTGACAAATTATTTATATTGAAAACAAGGGAATGCAGGGGAAATCACCAAGACCATGAGATGTATGTTTCAGTTTTTGAAGCAGAACTGAGGTCAGTGACCCTGTATTAGAGTGGAGGAAATGATCAGGTTCCTGCTCTTCATCTTTACAGAGTCATTCAAACTTAGTGCGGAAGAACCTCATTCACTAATATCAAGTGACCATCGAGCATATCATCACACATATCCTGCTCCTGATCCTCATCCAATGCAGATGGATTTATGTTATCATATATCTGTGTATATTGTTCACTCTCATATTTATTTAGGGATTTTGTGTAATGAAAGAACAGTAGTCCTTGATTACCATCTTTTATCATTCATAAAATATGGGCGATGTCGGTTAGGTCAACATTCCATGCCCATCTCTGATTGCCCCCGCTCAGACGCTGCCAAGCTGCCTTCTTCAGCTACCGAAGTCCATGTAATGTAGGTATACCCACAGAGATGTTAGGGAGGGAGTTCCACTGTATTGACTCTGTGATAGTGAAGGAACAGCAATATGGCCCCAAGATAATTTCGCTGTGCAGCTGATGGCTGATGGCTTCGAGATGGTGGAGGTCACAGTTTTGGAAGATGTTGTGAAAGGGCCTTTAAAACATTGCTGCAGTGCATCTTCCACAAGCCTCAGATTGCAGCCACCGTGCATTGATGTTAAAGCAGAGAATGTTTGTGGATGTGATGCCAGTCAAAGGGCTTGCTATACACTGGATGATGTCAAGTTTCTGATGTATTTTGGAGCTAAACTCATTTCGGAAAGTACAGAGCATTGCATCACATACCCGCCTTGCCCTTTGTAGATGGTGGACATGCTTTGGGTCATACAGACATGAGGTATGTACCACAAATGTACAACCTCTTATGTGGTCTTGTAACACTGTCATTTCCAGAGCTGGTCCACTTCAGTCTGTGGTCAATTGTAATCCCCCAGAAGATTGGGAGTGGGAGATTCAGTGATGGTAAAGCAATTAATGACAAGTGAAATGGTTATATTCACTCTTTTTGGAGTTAAGTGGCACTAGTCAGCCCAGGACTGAATATTGGTCAGGCAGTGTTACGTGTGGATGTTGAGATTTCCTGTGACCAGCAAATGGGGAATGATACACAATGTTGTACAACAATCACCAAACATCCTGAATTCTAACCCCAGGATGGAGGGATGGTCAGTGATGAAGCAGCTGAAGGTGATTTGGACTGTATCATTGCTGCATCATTGGATGGTCTCTGCATTCTCACTGATGTTAGTTTCTGCACAGAGGGCTTAGTAAGGCGGGAAACAGTTTAAACCAGCGCACTGTTGCCATTGGAGATGAAACTGATTGGGCCTGCAGTGGGGTCTACACTGAGGGATGGTCTCTGGTCGATGTTTTCTCCTGCTAGTTCTCCTGCCCTGCATCCTCAGCTCTGGGCCATAGAATTGGAGAATTATAGAGCACGGAAAAGGGTCTTTTGATCCAAATTGTCTATGCAAACCAGGTTTCCTCCTCTGAACTAGTCCTCTGTTCATGTATCTGTCCCATATTCCTCTGACCTTTCCCATACCTGGACAGTTAGTGGACTCCTCCCTCCCCTTCCCAAACCTTTCTGTTTCTATCTCAGGCGACCGAATCAACACGGACATCTACTACAAACCTACCGACTCCCACAGCTACCTGGACTACACCTCCTCCCATCCTGCAAGGACCGCAATTTCCCCCCCGACGTGGTCGACGGTGCCCTCCACCGCATCTCCTCCACTTCCCGCTCCTCCGCCCTTGAACCCCGTCCCTCCAACCGCCACCAGGACAGAACCCCACTGGTCCTCACCTAGCACCCCACCAATCTCCATGTACAGCGCATCATCCGCCGTCACTTCCGCCACCTCCAAACAGACCCCAGCACCAAGGATATATTTCCCTCCCCTCCCCTATCAGCTTTCCGTAGAGACCACTCCCTCCGCGACTCCCTTGTCAGATCCACATCCCCCACCGACCCAACCTCCACTCCCGGCACCTTCCCTTGCAACCGCAGGAGGTGCAACACTTGCGCCCACACCTCCCCCCTCACTTCTCTCCAAGGCCCCAAAGGAAACTTCCATATCCGCCACAGATTCACCTGCACCTCCACCCACATCATCTACTGCATCCGCTGCAGCCGGTGTGGCCTCCTCTATATTGGGGAGACAGGCCGCCTACTTGCGGAGCGATTCAGAGAGCACCTCTGGGCCACCCGGACGAACCAACCCAACCACCCTGTAGCACAGCATTTCAACTCCCCCTCCCACTCCACCGAGGATATGCAGGTCATTGGACTCATCCACCGCCAAACCACAACAACGCGACGGTCGGAGGAGGAGCGTCTTATCTTCCGAATGGGAACCCTCCAACCACAGGGGATGAACTTGGACTTCACCAGTTTCTTCATCCCCCCTCCCCCCACCTTGTCTCAGCCGAATCCCTCCAGCCCGGCACCGCCTTCCTGACCTGCAGTCTTCTTCTTGACCTCTCCGCCTCCATCCTACTCCGACCTATCACCCTCACCTTGACCTCTTTCCACCTATCGCATTTCCAACGCCCCTCCTCCAAGTCCCTCCTCCCTACCTTTTATCTTCTCCTGCTGAACACTCTCTGCTCATTCCTGAAGAAGGGCCTGTGCCCGAAACGTCGAATCTCCTGTTCCCTGGATGCTGCCTGACCTGCTGTGCTGTTCCAGCAATAAAGTTTCAACTTTGATCTCCAGCATCTGCAGACCTCACTTTCTCCATCCACGTATCTGTCCAAGTTTGTTTTGAATGCTGTCATTGTAGTCGCCTCTACCACATCTTCTGGCAGCTCGTCTCATACACGCACCACCCTCTGTGTGGAAAAGTTGCCCCTCAGGTCCAATTTACATCGTTCCCCGCTCACCTTAAACCTATGCCCTCTAGCTTTGGATAAGTGTGAAAAACGCCTTCTTTACCATCCTATCTACCTGTGATGCCACTCTCACGGTACCATGTATCTGCACCCACTGGTGTCTCTTTTCAAGAATTCTACCGAGTGCCCTCCCATTAGCTGTGCTGACTCCTTGGTGTAGTTAACTACATGGGGGTGGTGTGGATGAAAGTGCATCGCCAGTGGGGTTAAGCAGGTCATTGAATTAACTTGTGTTGGAGTAGACCTTCTCCAGTACAAATATAGGAACATTCTCTCATAGCCAGCAGTCAAGGCACCAAGACCATTGACTGGTTTTAGATTTTGGAAGGCAGGGGTTTGGTCACATTTTGGCAGTTTGGACAGAAGAGTGGTCAAGGGTCACTTGCAGCACGGGAATAGATTGACACACAGGCAATGGAATAAATATCACATCCAGCACCATTCATTGTCCCAGTAAGTTCATTGCAATTGAGGGAAACTTTGAAGAAACAATGCAAGGCACATTCTAAAAGTCTCTGGTTTTCAGACAGCTCCATTCCCGTGGCAGCCAGTTCTGAGAGAGTGTACTTGTTTCACCCTGATGTCGTGGGGTGGAGGAGGATGGGGATCAGGAAATGTTGGTCAGGATGGGGAACTGGGAAAGTGAGTTGACTGAAAAGCTTCTTGTAATGAGATACATGTTGGAACAGTGGCCACCTGAGTCAGTGCCAGGAACAAACACGTGAGTGACCCAACTCGGGTTTAAATGGGTTTGTAAGATTCTGAACAATCTCACTGGTCCTCATGACTTGACCCAGGTAAGGATTGGAATCGGTGGATAGGCGTTAAAGCTTATAGTAGGAACGAAAGATAATGGCTTTGATCTTTCCAAATTGAAATGATAAGAGCATTACTACGGTGAAATATGATTTACAGATCTCATGGGTAGACTTTGACACTTAGCAGGAATAACAGCAAAAGCAGCGAGGAGGACAGAGGAACTGGCAGGGAAAGTGATGCAGTTAAAGATAGTTCTAAGAGTTAATTAAGAGCTAGAGACTTACCAGGACCACCAACAATAACAAGGGTGGGATAGTAAAATTGTTGAATAACCCGGAGTATATAATGGATCTGATTTGTTAATGACATCAAGTGGTAATTTGCAAAAATATAATCAATTGTTGCTGAGAAACTCCTGCCCATTGTTGTAAAATTCCGATCTTCTGTGTTCAGATTCCAACCCATGGTTGTAAAATTCCAATCTATTGTTCTCAGATTTGAATCTCGCTTCTCCCGAGCTCCCAGCCTCTGGAGCTGCCAGTCCCTGTTAGTGCTGGGGGTGATGCTGGAGGTGATGCTGTCACTGATGCTATATCCTTGTACATTGTAAGGAATTTGTTATTAATAGAAAAGGGAAACCCTCCTGGGACACTATTAAATTCCATGGAGTTTGACATCAAGTACAGTCACTGAACAAACATGTTCAGTTAACCCTTTCAATCCAGTACACTATTCCCACAATGGAATAGGACCTGGAGCAAACGCGGACTGTATGGACATGAGTTACTGAGAGAAGGAGAGATTCAGGCATTGACCATAATCTTTCAATTATCTGGAGATATTGAAGTGGTTTGAAAGAAATGGATAGTTATAAATAATACACTCCTGTTCAAAAAAGGCTGGAGAGATAATTGCTGTTCCTCCAGCCAGTCAGTTGGGGTACTCTGCCTCCCTTAGTTTAAAGTAAGGACCGCTTCAGTAACATGTTGTCTGAGGCACTGACAGCAGAGAGAAATGTTGAAAGGCTGTGGTTCAGGCTGAAAAGAGACACATTAATTGTTTGATTGATTGATTAGAAGAAGTGAAAAGCTTCATTTATGAGCAGTACAGATAGATCGCAGTAAGCAGGGATATACAGATCACAGGGTGAACAGAAATGTGGACAGAGATGTACAGGTTACACCCCACAGCGTGTGCACTGGGCAAGATCAACATTTACAAGGTCAGCATTATTTGAAGTTCAAGGTTCCATCCATCAGTCTAATAACGGCTGGGAAGAAGCTGTTCCTGAAGCTGCTGGTGAGTGTGTTCAAGCTTCTGTACCTTCTGCCTGATGGGTGAGGTTGTAGAAGATCATTACCGGGGTGGGAGGTGTATTCGATGTTGTTGGCAGCCATTCCACGGCAACGAGCCGTGTAAGTGGAGTCCATGGATGGAAGGTTGGCTTCCGTGATGGTCTGGGCTGTGCACACAACCCTCTGTAGTTCCTTACCGTGCTGGGCAGAGCGGTTGTTACACCGGGACAGGATGCTCTCTGTGTTGCGTCTGGAGAGTTTGGTGAGGGACCTTAGGGACAGGCCAAATTCCTGAAGTTGCCTGAGGAACAAGATGCGTTGTTATGCCTTGTGGATTATCACAGCAATGTGGGAAGGCCAGGACAGCTTGACAGTTACTTTCACTCCTCGGAACTTGACACTCTCCACCCTCTCAGCCTCAGCTCCATGGATGTAGAAGGAGGCATGTTCTCCTCCTGTCTTTCTGAAGTCAATGATCAGTCCCTGGAGCTATCGGGGAATGTAACACTGCACTGCTGGCTTTCTGCTTGAACAGTGCATAGAAAGCGTTGAGCGCGTCAGGGAGGGATGTATCTTTGTCCGCTGTCTTGCTCTGCCTCATTCTGTATCCCGTTATGTTGTTTCGGCCTTCCCACAGACAGTGGGTGTCTGGATGGTTGGTTTGTACCTCCAACTCTTGGCCTGATACTGCCTCTTGGCATCTCTGATGGTTTTGCGGAGGTCATATCTGGGTTTTCTGTATTGGTCTGGGTAATCCAACTTGAATGCTGAGTGTCTGGTTTTCAGGAGGAAGTGGATTTCACAGTTCATCCAAGATTCCCTTTTGGGAAACACCCGGAGTGACTTTGGCACGCACTTCTCTGTGGATTTGCTCATGATGTCCGTGATGATGATGGTGCAATCGTCCCGGATTTCTGCTGAGTCCTTGAATAGTATCCAGTTCACTGATTCCAACCAGTCCCAGAGATGCTCTTCCACTGCCTCAGACCAAGATTGTATTTCGTTCTGTGAAGGATCCTCCCATATTAGCTTCTGCTTGCAAGCTGGGAGGAGGGGCACAGCGTTGTGATCTGATTTTCTGATGTGTGCTGCGGGGGATGGAACTATCGGTGTGTTTGATGGTTGTGTAACACTGGTCCAGGATGTTGGGTCCTCCAGTGGGGCAGGAGATGTGTTGGTGGGACATTGGCATTGCCCTCTTGCGGTTGGATCGGTTGGGATCACCGCCACGATGAGTAAGGACTCGGGGAATTTTGTCTCATCATGTTTATGACGGTGGAAAATCCATCCAGGGCATTCTTCACATCTTCATGGGGTGGGATGCAGACTGCTGTCAAGATGGTGGAGGTGAATTCTCACGGAAGGCAGCAAGGGTGCCAGTTTACGGTAAGGTATTCTCGATCAAGCAGAGCAATGGCTTGTCAGAGTTGCTACATCTGAGCACATATCCCACTGCCCTTCACCTTCCCCCAGGATGCTGTGTGGTCGATATGGTGTATGGAGAACCCCTCAGCTTGTAGGGAGCAGTCAGGAATGGCAGGTGTAGCCAAGTCTCTGTGAAACACAGCATACAACAGCCTCTGAGTTCCCTCTGGTAGGTAAGTATGGATCTGAGTTCATCCATTTTGTTTTTGATAGCCTGGACATTTGTGAGAAGTATGCTGGGAAAGGGGGGTGGTGGTCTTGTAACTGTGCTGTTTCAGCATCACCTTCAGGCCAGCAGGTGTTTCCTGTTTCCTTGAAGCTTTCTGGACGTTTCTGGGTGTTGGTTGAGCGTGTCTACTTCTCCTGTATGTTAGTGAGTTGGGCCTGGTCGGGTAGGGCCTCCTCGGGTTGGAGTAGTCACAGGGTCTGGGACTGGACAAAGGCTAGTTAAACCTACTCTGGGTGGCATGGTAACTCAGTGGTTAGCACTGCTGCCTCACAGCACCAGGGACTTGGGTTCGGTTCCCACCACGGGTGATGTCTGTGTGGAGTTTGCACATTCTTCCCGTGTCTGTGCAGGTTTCCTCCTGGTGCTCAGGTTTCCTCCCACAATCTAAAGATATGCAAATTCGGTGAATTGACCATGCTAATTTGCCCATCCCATTGTTCAGGGATATGCAGGTCAGGTACATTCATCATGGGTAAATAGGGATAGGAGAATTGGTCTGGGTGGATTATTCTTCGGCGGGTCGGTGTGCACCTGTTGGGCCGATAGACCTACTTCCACACCGTAGGGATTCTAATTCACAGACAGGGCCGATTTCATTCTGTGTTGAGGTCAGGATGCTGCGGGGTCAGGGGTCAGATCATGGTTCTGGTGTCCATGTGAGTCCTACAGGAAGTCCATAGATCTGCTCTGGATGCTACTGGATGACTAGCATCGAAAGTCCTCAGGCCTGGACAACCATTGGAATCATCAATCCTGTAAGTAGATTAAAGAGAACATTGTTCATAATTTTTTTTGAGTTGAATTTTCTGCTGCCTTGAGTGACATGAGCAAAGACAAGAAAGTTAGGGAAATATGGCAAGAATGAAAGCATTAGATTTTGTTGTGAAAAGTATTTCCAATTTCCCCCTTTATCATTTAAACAGCGAATTCTGTTTCTCACTAGTGAGGGGTGACCACTTCATTTTCATGCTGTTCTATCTCATTAGGAGCTGGTCTTGCCTCATTTCGATGGAGATTCTAATCCTCCCTTCAGTTCCTGTGGAAACCAGATGGTGCCAGTTCCCAACAGGAAAGCCTGGGCAGTTACCTGGAGGCAGGAGCTCACTGTTTGCTTCTCCAGGTCTTCATCCATCTCCACCATCAGCACCATTTCACTGCAAGCTCCATCAACACTGTCCTCTCCCACACTTTGTCGGTGTGTGTGGGCATCACCAAACCCCAGCCTCACCACATCATTCTGGCTGCTTTCAGATTAACTCACCCTTCACTGTGGAGCTCAGAGGCAATGATGTTGTACTTGCTTCTGCCAGGTTGGTTCACAGTCAGGGCTGGAAATGTGTTGCTGGAAAAGCGCAGCAGGTCAGGCAGCATCCAGGGAACAGAAGAATCGACGTTTCGGGCGTAAGCCCTTCTTCAGGAAGGCTAATGCCCGAAACGTCGATTCTCCTGTTCCCTGGATGCTGTTTGACTTGCTGCGCTTTTCCAGCAACACATTTCCAGCTCTGATCTCCAGCATCTGCAGACCTCACTTTCTCCTGGTTCACAGTCAGGAGCATGCGCACATTTCATGCAGCGACATCAGATGCACCATCTGGCTCTGAGCTAACTTTCTAAAGGCTCATTCACTTTGTGTTTACTTGTGGCTGTCCAGTTTATCTCAGTGTTTAGTGCAGAGTGACAGACATTCACCATGTCACTAGTCAGTTTATCACACGGTGCAGAGGATGAATCTGTGTAGAGGACAGCATGGAGGAAATTATTTGTTCTTGGTGGGATCTGGGTGTCGCTGACTGGGCCAGTATTTATTGCCTGACCCCAGCTGCCCCTTGAGAAGATGTTGGTGAGTTACCTTCTTGAACAGCAATGCCATTAGGGTGGGAATTCCAGGATTTTGACCCAGTGATGGTGAAGAAACGATGATGTAGTTTCAAGTCAGGATGGTGAGGGGCTTGGTGGGGAACTTAATGGTGGTGGCATTCCTGTATAACTGCTGCTCTTGTCCTTCCAGGTGGAAGTGTATGTGAATTTGGAAGGTGCTGTCTGATGATCTCTGGTGATTTTCTACAGCACATACTACACACTACTACTACTGAGCATCAGAGATGGAGGGAATGGATGCTCGCAGATGTAGTGCTAATCAAGTGTGCTGCTTTATCCAGGATGGTGTCAGCTTCTTGTGTGCTGTTGGAGCTTCACTTATTCAGGCAAGTGGGGAGTATTCTATCACACTCCGACTTGTACCTTGTAGATGGTAGATAGGCTTTGGGAAGTAAAGAGGTGATTTACTCACAGAGATATACTGAGTTCCTGACCGATACTTGCAATTATTGTGTTTATGTGGTGAGTTCAGTGGAGTTACTGGTCAATGATAACCTCCAGGATGTTGACACTGGGGGAATTCAGTGATAGTAACACCATTGAAATTCAAGGGTTAGTTGATAGACTGTCTCATATTGGTAATGGTCATCACCTGGCATTTCTGTGCCATGAATATTACTTGTCACTTGTGACCCCAAGCCTGGACATTGTTCAGATCTTGTTGCATTTGAACACGGACTGCTTCAATATCTCAAGAGTCATTAATGATGCTGAACATTGTCAAATCATCGGTGTACATCCCCACTTCTGATTTTATGAGGAAGGGAAGGTGCTTATGTGTACATTAAGATGGAGCAGGTGGAGATGTTTGGGCCAAGGGCTTGACCCAGAGTAACTCCTGCAGAGATGTCCTGAAGCTGAGATGACTGACCTCCAACAACCACAGCATTCTCCCTCTGTGCCTGGTCTGACTCCAATCATGGGAGAGCTTGTCCCCCATTGATTCCAGTTTTGCTCAGACTCCTCGATGCCATACTCGATCCAAATGGCCTTCATGTCATAGGCTGTCACTCTCACCTCCCGTCTGGAATTGTTCATATTTGAACCAAGGCTGTAATGAGGTCAGGAGCTGAGTGCTCCTGGTGGAACCCAAACTGGGCGTCACTGACCAGGTTATAGCTGAGCAGAAGCTGCTCAATAGCACGGCTGATGTCACCTTCCATCACTTTACTGGAGATCGAGAATAGACTGATGGGTCGGGAATTGGCTGGGTTGGATTTGACCTGCTTTTTCTGTACAGGACATACCTGGGCAATTTTCCACATTGTCGGATAGATGCTAGTGTTGTAAGTGTACTGGAGCAGCTTGGTCAGGGAAGCGACAAGCTCTTGAGCACATGTCTTCAGGTATTATTGCTGGAATGTTGTCAGGGCCTATAGCCTTTGCAGTGTCCAGTGTCTCCCACCATTTCATGATATCATGTGGAGTGAATCGAATTGACTGAAGCCTGGTATCTGTAAAGCTGGGGCCCATTGGAGGGGCGTGAGATGGATCATTCACTGATGATTTCTGCAAAGACTTCATCCTTACCTTTTGTACTGATGTGCTGAGCTCTTCCCTCATTGAGGATGGGAATATTTATGGAGACTCCTTCTCCCCTGAGTTGTTTAATTGTTCGCCACCATTCATGATTGGATGTGGCAGGACTGCAGACCTTAGATCTGACCTGTTGATTGTGGGAACACACATCTCTGTCTATCACTTGCTGTTTATGCTGATTGGCATGGAAGTAGTCCAGTTTGGTGGCTTCACCAGGTTGAAACCTCATATTCAGCTGTGCCTGGTGTTGTTCCTGGCATGTTCCCCTGCACTCTCCATTGAACCAGGGTTGATCTTCTCTCTTGATGGGGTCATGGCTGAGTGGGGGATGTGCTGGGCCATGAGGTCACAGACTGTGCTGCTGTTGATGGCCCACATCACATTGTGGACGCCAATGTTTTAGTTGCTCGAACTGTTTGAAGTCTGTCTCATTTATCACAAACATTTAGTTCCACACAACATGTGGGAGTTTAGTCTCAACCTGAAGACAGGACTTTGTCTCCTGAAGGAATGTGTGGTTATCACTCTTCCTGGTATTGTCATGGACAGATGTATCTGCAGCTGGCAGATTGGTAAGAATGAGGTCGAGTATGTTTTTCCCTTTTGTTGGTTCCCTCACCACCTGCCGCAGACCCAGACTAACAGCTCTGTCCTTTAGGACCCAACCAGCTCAATCAGTCGTACTGCTGCCGAGACACTCTTGATGGTGGACATTGAAATCCCCCCCCCCCCCCCCCCCCCCCCCCCAGGGTACATGTTGTGCCCTTGTCACCTTCAGTGGTTCCTCCAAGTGTTGTTCAACATGGAGGAGAACTGATTCATCAGCTGAGGGAGGACAGTACATGGTAATCAGCAGGAGCTTTCCTTATTTATGCTTAACCTGAAGCCGTGAGACTCCATGGGGTCCAGAGTCAATGTTGAGGACTCACAGAGTAACTCCCTCCTGACTGTATCCCCACTGTGCTGCCTCCTCTGCTGGGTCTGTCAGGACATATCCAGGGATGGTGATGGTGCTGACTGGGACATAGAATGTCAGGTAAGATTCTGTGAGTATGTCTATGTCAGGTTGTTGCTTGACTAGTTTGTTAGACAGCTCTCCTAGTTTTGGCAGTAGCCCCCAGATGTTAGTAAGGAGGACTTTGCAGGATCAACAGGGCTGTTCCTGCATTTTCCGTTGCCTAGGGCGGTGCCAGGTGATCCGTCCAGTTTCATTTCTCTGAGACTTTGTAATGACTGGTACAACTGAATGGCTTGCCAGGCCAGACCAGGGGGCAGTTGAGAATCACTCACACTGCTGTGAGTCTGGAGTCACATGTCGGCCAATCCAGGTGAGGCCATTAGATTTCCTTCCCTGTCAGACATTAGTGAACCAGATGGGCTTTCCCATGGCCATCAGTATATTCTTATTTGCAGATGTTTTCTTTAATAGAGTTTAATTTGTCATGGCAGGAATCTAACCTTGGTCCCCAGAGCATTAACTGAGTTTCTGGATCGATTGTCTCGTAATAATACCAGGAGTTTTGCGATTTACATATGAAAGAACTGAAACCAACATAGTAATTGTAAAAGATGAGAGACTTAATCAATCCAGGTCTTTTCCAATTATAATTTCAGTTACATAACACTGTAAACATTTGCTATAAATTCTATGTGTTACAATCTTATTCTCCACAACCACCTGATGAAGGAGCAGTGCACCAAAAGTTAGTGCTTCCAAATAACCTTGTTGGACTATATACTGGTTTTGTCTGATTTTTAACTTTGTACGCTGCAGTCAAAGACCGGCGTCTCCAAATCATGGGAGGTTGCATGAAGGAGTCTTGGGGACTGAATAGAGGTGTGTAGAGGACTGAATGAGGTATATGGTGGACCGAATGGAGGTGTATGGAAGAAAGCATGGAGCAGTGTAGAGAAGTGAATAGAGATATAGAGAGGACATCATGGAGGTCACCACAATGAGTCTTCTTCCTCATGAGGCTAAGGATATTCAGCACATTCGTAAGGACTCTCACCGACCTTAATAACTGCACCATGAAAAGCATTCTATCTGTGTGCATCACGGCTTGGTATGGTAACAGCTTGGTCCAGGTCCAGAAGAAAGCTATGAACACAGCCCAGATCATGACACAAGCCAACCTTCCATCTAGCTACTTCATCTATAGTTCTCGATGAGGTGTAAAGACAGCAAATACCATCAAAGACCCCTCCCACCCGGTCAGATTCTCTTCCAACCTCTTCCATCAGGCAGGAGATGCCACAGCTTCTTCCCTGCTGTTCTTAGACTGCTGAATGGACCTCTCTAATTTCAAACCTAATGCTGATGCTGTGTTTGTGTATCTCCTGTGTAGCTGTAACCCAGTATGCCTTGCTCTGTCTAAATACCCAATGATCTGTCTGTGTGTTATGATGCACCGCTACCGCCCGCGAACCAAAACATTTCACTGAATGTAGGTACATTTGACAATAATAAATCAAATCACATGTCGTACATGGGTCTGAAAGGGTTAATATAGACTGAGTATTATAAGGACAACTCACAGTGTCCATGACATGGTGGGATGATCTGGGAGGAGTCGAACAAATGATTAGATTCTTCGAACAGTCTCTGTTACAACGGACAATAAATCCTTCTAATGTGTGCAAATAATCATGAGAGGCAATGAGCTCCCCCCTGTTTATTAGAAGAGATTCTGGCTCCAGTTAGGTCACAGTTCTCAGGGCCCTCGTGTATCAATAAGATTTTACATAATTGAAGTTATAGAATTTAGTACCGAAATGTATTTAATCTGGTGTTTTTAGGGAAGCATTACAAGTCTACACATTTTGTTAATCTTACACAAGGGAAAAATATTTCCTTTCCAAAACAATCTACATAAACTAAGCCATCTTGTACAGTCACACAGCCGTACTTATCACCAGGACAGTACCACAACAGTCTATGGGTCGCAAAAAAGCAACTGCACTCAAAACACATACAATGATGTCAATAGCATTATGGATGTTAAAGCTCTTCCAAAATTGAAGAACACTATCCTCATGATCCCCCTCAGTTACTGCAGTCAGCTTCCTGAATGTATACATTAAATATTAAGCTTTAGAATCTGTTATTGCACCCAGGTCCATGTGTTGAATAAGAGCGGTTGTGTTCGGAGGTAGGAATAAAACGTTGATGTTTTCAGAAAGCTCACCAGTGGTGGGAGGATGGCTTGGTGCATTGTCCAGAATGAGGAAAATCTTGAAATCCAAATCACTTCCCCGGAATCATTTCTAAACTACATGCTCAAAAGCATCAACAAAAAGGACAGAAAAAATGTGCCCTGTCATTGAAATTCTTTTGCTTGACCTGAAGTAAACACCGAGAGTGGATTTAAGGGAACCGGGGATGGAATCGCCTGATAGCCAATAGGTGTTCACCTATTTTAAACAATTATTCCCCAATTCACCAATCACGTTGCAGCCAAATCACGTTGACGAAACGCACGATCCAGGTGAAGGACTTTATCCAAAGCGAGTGTACGTGGGATAACTGAGGAAGGAAAGGAAGCCCATGATACCGACAAGAATAATAACAGCAAGGGAAATCAGGAAGATCACCACAAAGGCAGGAGAGAGGCTCAGGCTCGAGTAAGGAAGGCTAAGAGGAAACGAGAGGAAAGGATGGCAGGCTGTGCTCAAACAGGAAAATGTTCTTAAAACATATTAATAGTGAAAGATTAGTTAAGGATAGAGTGGGGCCCATAGACGAACAGGCAGAATAATCTGCTCACTGAAGGAAATGATGTGATAGAGGTACTAAATAAGTACTTTGGTTCTGTCTTTACCAAATTAAAAAAATAGTGAGAATGGCCAAGTTAAAAATCTGGATGTTGAGCAACTGAACATGATAGTGATAGATGAAGAAGAGGTGCTAAAAGATCTGGCACTTCAGGGAGAGAAGTCATGACACACAGGCAGGATGCATCTAGTTTGCTGACAGATTTGAGGGAGAAAATTGCAAAGCCATTGACAGGAACTTTCCAGACCTCTCTATTCACAGGAATAGTTCTGGAGGGTTGCAAAATGTGGCAGCGTTCTTTCAGAAAGGAGCAAAGTATAATCCAGGAACCAACAGACCAAGTACCTTGACATCATCTGGTGGAGACCATAATGCAGGATATACTGAATAAGAACAGCAAAAACTAACTTAATTGGAGACAGTTAACCCGGCTTTGTCAAGGATAGGTCATATGAAACAAATTGAACAGTGTTCCTTGATGGGGTGACAATGACACTCCCTCGGGTGAGTTCCTTGCTTTTGCCAATTTATATAAACAATTTGGACATGGGTGTTGAGGGCAAATTTTCTCAATTTGCAGATTATACTAAGTGAGAGAGAATGGCGTAACGTGCTGATGATGCTGAGTGACTTCAGAGAGGCATTAACAAATTGCCCAAGTGGGCAGACACCTGGCAGACTAATTGCAATGCAGAGAAATGAGAGCGAATGCATTTGAGTAGAAGCAACATGGAGAGACAATCCAGGCTCAATTTGATGACTGTGAGGGGAATACAGGAGCAGAGGGAGCTAGGGTTCCAGTGTATGATTCTCGGAAAGGGGCAACCTTATTTTTAAACTGTGACCTCTCAGTTTTAGATTCTCCCGGAAGAGGAAACAACCTTTTCACATTCAATTGGCCAAGTCCCCTCAGGATCTTATATGTTTCAATTAAGTCAACTTTGACTCTTCTACACACTACAGTATACAGGCATAGTCTCATCTGGTAATCAGCACATTCCAGGGATCAGTCCAATAAACCTTCTCTGAACAGCTTCCACCATGTTAACATCCTGTATGTAGGGTGACCAGTACTGTACACTGTCCTCCAGATGTGGTCTCATCAATGTGCTGTATAACTGAGGCATAGCCTCCATACTGCAGCATTCAATTCCCCTCATGATAAACCATAACATTCTATTCATTTTTTCCTGAATGCTTGCTGCACCTGCATACTAACCTTCAGTGATTCATGTACCAGGACACCCAGATCCCTCTGCATCTCAGAGATGTGCAACCTCTGACCATTCAGATAAGGTGTTTGTTTTTCATTCTTTCTTCCAAAATGTACAGTTTCCCACTTTCCCACATCTTCCTCCATTTATCAGATCTTTGCCCACTCGGTGAATCAATCCATATCCTTTGTAGTCTCCTTATGTACTATTCACAACTCATCTTCACAGCAATCTTTGTGCCATCAGTAAATTTAGCTCCATACCTTCGATACCTCCATCCAAATAATTTCTGTAAATTGGAAAGAGTTGAGAGCCCAGCACTGACCCCTGGGACATACCATTACCACATCCTGTCAGGCTGAAAAAGACACACTTATTCCTACTCACTGCTTTATGTTCACCAGCCAATCTTCTATCCAGGTCATTATGTTTCCCCCAATACCATGAGCTTTTATTTTCTGCATGAACTTTGATGTGGCACCTTATCAAATTGCCTCAGGATTCACTGCCCTGCTGCAGTCTTTGGGTAATGGGGCCCATTGTGTCCCATTTCCCCGTCTGCCGCTCCTCCCTGTACATTCAGATGTGGATCCTGATTGGTGACACCACGGGCTCCTCTCCTTATCCTGAGCAGCTGCCTGGTCTCTGCCGGTCCCTTCGAGTGCCAGCGGCCTGGGGTATTTCTTCCTCAGCCAGCTGCGGAGCTGTGGCAGTGAGGTGCTCACCAGCTTGTGGCTGCCACACACTCTAAGGCTAACCTTCCCACCGAGGTCTCAGGGTCTGAACTGGTGGGCTGCCTTTCAGTACTCTCATCCTCACAGGGGGAGGAGGTGGCTTCTGTGGGGAACAGCCACGTCACTCTTGGGGATGGTGGAGATGCTGGTAGTACCCACAAGGCACAGAGAGAGAGAGAGAGAGAGACAGTGTCATGGCCACTGGTTGGCAGTGGTGTGCGATGAATGAGACTGACAGAGCAGTTAATGGGAGAGTGGGAACAAAGCACAGCACAAGCTTGAGGAACAACATCTCATTTTCCACAGAGAAACCTTCCAGCCTCGTGGACCCAATATCGATCTTCCCAGCTTCAGATCTTGACTGTATGATGTCTCTTCTTCACTTTTCTTTAAGTCCTGCAATCTCTGACATTTTATTATATTTTACACACACAGCTTTCTTGTTTCTGTCTTATTTACATTGCTCCTAGTAGAGAGGACCCGTGCACTCCGTTTCACACTTTCATTTATCCCCATTTTACATCTTTTCTTTCCTCTTCCAACCCCATTAACCACTCAATTGTCTTTTACACTGGGCCTCGATACTATTTCACTTTTCTTCTGGCTCTGTCTAAAGTATAAAATAATCCACCCCCACCCACCCCATTCGGTTCTGAGTCATACAGGATTGCACGGTGGCTCAATCACTGCTGCCTGACCATGCCAAGGTCCTTGGTGGGCTTCCACCAGGTGCTCCAGTTTCCTTGCACGGTCCAAGGATGTGCAGTTTAGATGGGCTGGTGATGCCAAATTGCCCATAGTGTCCAGGGATGTGTAAATGAGGTGGATTAGCCCTGGGATAATGAAGGGTTCCGGGGATAGAGGACAGCAATGTGCCGTGATGTGATAGCCTGCATCAGAGGGTTAGTGTGGCCTCTATGGGCCGAATGGCTTGCTTCCTATTCTATGACGACTCCAGAGCGTTTACTCTGTTTTTCTCTCCCCATGAATGCTGCCTGATTCCTGAGATTCTGCAGCATTCCTTTTTCTATCAGTTGTGCAACATTTTGCTTGAATGATCGTCTGATGTCTGATACTATCCTCCTCACTAATCACTATCTTTCTGTATCTCTTATTTACTACCAAAATTGAAACCATGCCCTTTATATATAACATATTTGACAATGTCATTAACATATGTATTACAAAGATCAGTTTCCCTAATACGAGCCATGAGGGAAGAACTGTATATTTTACTTTAATCTATCTAACTTGCTTTGAAGTTATATATCTTTGGAGCAGGTGGGAATTGAACCTAAGATTTCTTGGCCGCGAGGTAGGGACACTATCACTGCACCACAAGAACCCTCTCCCTGTAACCAAACTTCACCTATTCACATTTCTCTCTGAGTTATGTCCCTCAGTCAATATGATACTCAAAAAGCTATTGATCCTTCAATCCAGATGTTTACCCTTTCCGAATAAGTCAACAAACTGGCACCTCATCCTTTGAACATCTGCGATTATAACACAAAACATGCTGCACTCGGCAAGTTCCGATTACTTTATTAAAGAACTCTATCAAGTGCATAATAGCTGTCATTTGCCAAACTCTTCTTCAAAGGCACCAAGCTCAATGTTTTCATGGATCAGCAGGGGGCACTTCTCGTAAACACTGGTGCTGTGGGCCTTCTCGTATTTTCATTGTTCCTTTACTCAGCAACCCTCACACATTCTACCCAGACCAGGTATAAGTTTTACTTTACTCTGGGACAAAGGCACTGGATTGAAAGGAGTTCAATGAACCTGTTTGTTCAGTGACTGTAATTAATGTCAATCTCTGTGGGCGCTAACTGAGTCTCTGGGTGGATTCCTCCTTCTATTAATAAATGAGTCTCAGCTGCAACGTTCCTCGAAACAGGGAGAGATGACAGAGCAGAATCTGAGGAGAGCAGACTGCAATGTTCCCACAACGGGCCGGAGTCTCTCCGGGATAATCGAGTATTTTTCTATAAATTATCAACAGATGTATTTGGAACCTCGGATCCGATGTATACTTTGGATTATGCGGCAAATTTACTATCTCGCTGCTGTTGGTATTCCAGGTAAGTGTCTCTGTCTGGTTAGTAATTCTGTGAATCATGGTTTAACTTTATTATCGTTCTTGTCATTTCCCATTCTGCTGCTTGCTGCTCCTGCTGTAACTAAGTCTCTGTCTCCCGCCAGTCAAATTATAATTAAGTTGATTTCTGATATTCTCACTTTAATCTTGAGAAGACCAACGCCATTGTCTTTGGTTCCCATCACAAATTCAGTTTTCTATCATTCTACTTCATCCATCCCCCCTGGCTTCAGGCTGAACCAAAATGTTTGTAGCCTCAGGGCGCCCTTTAACCCTAACCTGAGGTTTGACCCCACATCCTCTCCATTGCAAAGCTTGTTTACCATCCCCTCTGTAATATCTCCGTCTCCTGTCTGCTTCATCCGGGATGCTGCACACTACACCGTCTCTGGGTTTGATTCATCCAGACTCGAGGATTCTACTGATATCATCTTTAACCTCACAGTGTCAAACCTCAATACACCCGAACTCACCCAAAGCTCTGCTGCCTGTTCTGAACTCGGAACTGAATGGTAAACTTTGGTTTATCATTTACATTTGTGTTATTTGACTAAAAATGTTCTTAATCCAACAACTTCTCACTTTAATATTCTCATTTTTGTGTTCAAACCCTTTCAGGTCTGTCCTGTCTAATTATTCCCACCCTCAGTGCTCTCATCACTATCCACTAAACAATGTTACGCTGGAGAAAGAATCCTTTAGCTCCAACCAGTCCATGCTGACCATAATCCCAAACTGAACTAGTCCCACTGCTTTGTGCTTGGACCGTATCCTTCCAACCCTTTCCTATTCATTTACTTCTCCAACTGTCTTTTTAAACATTGTGACTGTACCCACATCCGCCACTTCCTCTGGAAGGTCATCTCCCACATGAACCACACTCTTTGCTTAAAAAAAAAGTCACAGATGTCATTTTTAAATTTTTCTCTCCTCACCTTTAAAATATTTCCCCTTTTAAAAGAAACGCCCCCCCCTGAGGCCAAGGACACCTGCCTTTCACCTTACCTCTGCCCCTCATGGTTTTCTAAACCTCGATAATGTCACCCCTTAACCTCCTGTGCTTCAGTGAAAAAGTACCAGCCTGAGCAGCCTTTGTATCTCCTTCTCGTTTTCTTTAATTTAATTCCGTTCTAAAAGTTCATTTGTTTCACTTTGTGTCTCTCCCTCTTCCACGTCTTGCTTTTCCGGTCTCTTTTCCTTTAGCTAAGTCTTTTTCCTCTTTGATCTCTCCCTTATTCACAGAACCTTGGATGATAGAAACATTACAGGCTCATTGTACACAGCTCACTGATTAATAGAATGAGTTGCTCTGTCCCTCTCCTTCCCCACAGCTGGACACATGTTTGCTGTTCAAGTACTTGGCAATTCCCTTGTAAACTCCTTTTGGATCTGTTTCTAAAATGTTTTCAGGGAAGTACATTCCAAATCATCCTAACTCATTTTATAATGAAAGATATCCTTATTTTGCCTGAAGTTTCTTTATCAATGATGTAAATCTGTGACAGAATTCGATTTTATTGTCACGTGTACTCAAGTACAGAAGTACAGAGAAAGGTTTACCAAGTCTCCACTCTCAGGCGCCATCTTAAAATAAAGAATCCAAAGCCAGATATAAACAAAAGAGAAAAAAATCAAACAAAGAACCAAAAGAAAAGGAAACTGTCCCGATTATAAACTCTTCTTCCCTGGGCCTAGAGCTGACCTGAATGGCAGATTGAGTTTAATTTAGATAAACGCGAGGTGTTGCATTTTGCTGGGTCACACCAGGGCAGGACTTACTCAGTCATTGGTCAGGCCACGGGGAGCGTTATAGAACAAGGAGATCTAGGGGTACAGGTTCATTGCTCCTTGAAACTGGAGACACAGGTAGGCAGAATGGTCAAGAAGGCTTTCAGCATGCTTGCTTTCACTGGGGAGAGCAGTGAGTATACAAGTTGGGATGTCTTGTTGCAGCTGTACAAGATGTTGGAAAGGCCACATTTGGCGTACTGTGTGCAGTTCTGGTCACCCTCCTATCAAAGGGTTAAGATTAAACTGGAAATAGTCCAGAGAAGGTTTACTAGGATGCTTCCAAGCCTGGAAGATTTACGTTTTGGGGAGAGGCTGGAGAGACTGGGACTTTGTACTCCAGCAAGTCGAAGACTGAGGGACGACCTTAAAACATAAAACATCGAACATTTCAACGTAATACAGACCTTTTGGCCGTCAATGTAGCATCAATGTGTGAAACCAATCTGAAGGCCACCAAACCTACCCTATTCCATTTTCATCCATATGTCTATGCAATGACCACTTAAATGCTCTTAGATTTGGAGAGTCTACTACTGTTGCAGGGAGACCGTTCCATGTTCCTAATACTCTTTGAGTAAAGAAACTGCCTCTGAAATCTGTGCTATATCTATCACTTCTCAAGTTAAAGTTATGTCCGCTCGTGCGAGCAAACACCATCCTCGGAAAAAGGCTCTCCCTGTCCACCCTATCTAACCCTCTGATTCTCTGATATGTCTCAATTAAGTCACGTCTCAACCTTCTTCTCTCTCATGAAAACAGCCTCAAGTCCAAGAGCATTTCCTTGTAAGAAATTTCCTCCATACCAGGCAACATCCCAATAAATCTCCTCTGAACCTTTTCCAAAGCTTCCACATCCTTCCTACAATGCGGTGACCAGAACTGTAAGCAATATTCCAAGTGCGGCTGCACCAGAGTTTTGTACAGTTACAGCGTGACCTCATGGCTCTGAAACGCAATCCCTCCACTAACAAAAGCTAACACACCATATGCCTTCTTAACAACGCTATCAACCTGGGTGACAACTTTCTAGGATCTACATACATGTATACCTTGATCTCTCTGTTCATTTACACTACCAAGAATCTTACCATCAGCCCAGTACTCTGCACTCCTGTCACTTCTTCCAAAGTGTATTGCTTCACACTTTTCCACATGAACTCCATTTGCTACCTCTCAGCCCAGCTCTGCATCATATCTATGTTCCTCTGGATCCGAGAACATCCTTTGGCACTCTCCATATCTCCACTGACCTTACTATCACCTAAAAATTTACTTCCCCATCCTATCCCCTCATCCAGGCCATTTATAAAAAATATTTTTTTCAGTAGTCCCTAAACAAATCCTTCTGGTACACTACTAGCAACAGAACACCAGGGTGAACATTTCACGTCAGCCATCACTCTCTGTCTACTTTCAGCTAGCCAATTTCTGATCTAAACCACTAAATCACCCTCAATCCCGTGCCTCTATATTTTGTGCAATAGCCTACCATGGGGAACCTTATCAAACGTCTCACTGAAATCCCTATACACCACAGCAACCACTATACCCTCATTCACCTGTTTGGTTACCTTCTCAAAGAACTGAATCAGGTTTGTGAGGCACAATCTATCCTTTACAAAACCGTGTTGGCTATCCCTAATCAAATTAGTCCTTTCTAGATGGTTATAAATCCTATCTCCTATAACCTTTACTAACTGAACCAAACCCACACCGGAAGTAATGCTCACTGGTCTATAATTACCAGGGTTATCTCTACTCCCCTTCTTGAACAAGGGAACAACATCTGCTAGCCTCAAATGTTCTGGCACAACTCCTGCAGACAATGTGGACACAAGGATCAAAGCCAGAGGCTCAGCAATCTCAACCCTGGCCTCCCAGAGAATCCTAGGATAAATTCCATCCAGTCCAGGGGACTTATATATTTTCACACTTGCCAGAATTGCTAACAACTCCTCAAGGCTAGTAACCTTTGGCTCAGTATTCTCCTCAGCTACATTGTCTTTTCCCAGTGTGAATACTGACAAAATATATTCATTTAGCTATTCCCTTATCTCCTCTGACTCCACACACAACTTTCCATGACTATCCTTGATTGGCCCTAATCTTACCCTGGTCATCCTATTGTTCCTGATATTTCTATAGATGGCCTTAGCCTTCCTTGATCCTATCCAGCAATGACTTCTCATGTCCTCCCCAGCTCTTCTTAGCTCTCTCTTTAGGTCTTTCCTGGCTAACTCTCAAGTGCCCTAACTGAGCTGTCACGTCTCATCCAAACATGTGCCTTCTTCTTTCTCTTGACAAGAGCTTCATCTTCTATAGTAAAACACTGTTCCCTCATTCTACAACTTCCTCCCTGCCTGACAGGTACATACTTATCAAGGACACGCAGTAACTGTACCTTGAATAAGCTCCCTATTTCAATTGTGCCCATCCCCTGCAGTTTCCCTCCCCATCCTATGCATCCTCACTATTGCCTAATCGCATCGTAATTGCCTTTCCCCCAGCTATAACTCTTGCTCTGCGTTATATACCTGTCCCTTTCCATCGCTAAAGTAAACATAACTGAACAGTAGTCACTATCACCAAAGTGCTCACCTACTTCCAAATCTAATACTTAGCCAGGTTCATTTCCCCATATCAAATCCAATGTGGCCTTGCCCCATGTTGGCCTCCCTACATATTGTGTCAGGATACTCTCCTGCACACATTGGGCAAAAAGAGACCCATCTGAAGTGCTTGAACTACATTATGCCCTGTCTTAATTTAGAAAGTTAAAGCCCCCATAACAACTACCCTGTCACTCTCACTACTATCGAAAAACATCTTTGCTATCCTTTCCACTACATCTCTGGAACTATTCAGAGTCCTATAGAAATCTCCCAACAGGGTGACCTCTTCTTTCCTGTATGGAACCTCAGCCCATACTACCTCAGTAAATGAGTCATCAAATGTCCTTTCTGTCACAGTCCTTATAGAGGTCTGTAAACCCATGAGAGGCATAGCTCAGGTAGATAGCCAACAGCTTCTCCCCACGGTAGGGGAGTCTACAACTAGAGGCCAAAAGCTTAAGTTCAGAGGGGAGAGGTACAGAAATGTGCATCAGGCAATTTTTCACTCAGAAAGTGGTGAGTGTCTGGAATGGGCTCCCAGAGGTGGTGGTGGAAGTGAGTACAATTTTGTCATTTTAGAAATATTTAGACAGGCACGTTGTTGGGACAGTTATGGGGGATATTGACTAAATGTATCCAAACTGGGTACGTTTAACTGTACCAACTGGGAAGCATGAACAAGATGGGCTGAAGGGCCTGTTTCCATGCTGTAAACCTGTATGACACTAAATGCTCTGAGCTGTTTGGGGAAGGAGCTGCAATGTACAATATTAAAGGGTCTGCCCTTCAGTGTCTGGGTGTGTGCTGAGTGACCTTGCCCTTTGAAGGGGCCTCCCATTGCATGGACTTGCAGATACCCCACCCCCACCCGAGGCTGCACATCTAAACACTTACCCTGCTGGCCTCATGTTCAGGTGCAGCCATCTTCATTTCTGAGTCACAGCAGGATGGAAGGCAAGAGCAGGCTTCCCTCAGACACTGAGTTCCAGGCTCCTCCTCTGCACACAGGGGAACTCTCAAGGATAAAACTCTCAAGGACCGTTCCTGCAAGCACCCCCTGCCCTGGGAACCTCTCAGACCTCAGACCTCCCCGAGTCCCTGCCCAACTCATCTGCATCTACGTACCCTCCAGCTGTAACCCCAGTCCGGTCGGGTCAATGTGCCAGGGCTGGGAATGCACTGGCCCCCTCCTTGTATCCAGGCTGTTGCTGACTCTCACTGAACCCCTCCCCCTTACATAGTAAGTTGTCTCCCTTCAGTATCATCATTCCCCAGCTTCCCAACTCCGATTCCCACTATTATGTTCCCCAGCCGTCATTCCACAGGAGTGGCCTCCTTGGCAGTGCCCTACGAGTGGCTCAGAGATGTGCCAGGATGGTGTGTGGTGAGACTGGCACATGTCAGATTCCACTGTCTGTGACCGTGGGCTGTGTGCGGTCACCACCCAGAAACCGTACCTTGAGCTGTTGGTGCTGGGGTTCCAAGCTGGAGGGCTGGAGGAACAAGCAGTGAGCTGGAGTCACCAGGTTCCCAGTCTGACTTCCATGTTGGGAATTCTCTGTGACTAGTTTCTATCCAGTGGATGGTAGAATGGGAATCCGCATATTAATGAGGTGAGATTTGGTGTTAATGAGGGTAATAGCGAGCAATGTCAATGAAGGCCTCTCACTGTGGCCCACCTTGTTCTTGCCCCTGTATTGCTCGCTAGGTTTCTCTTGTACTCTAATTGTTCACTCCTGTTAAAATTTTACCCATTCTGTGCAGACTATTATTTTTTTGTTCAAACTGCTGACGGCCAGCCAAATTTTCACAATTATTTGCTTTTTATTGAAGTTTGATGCCATTTTTAACACAGATGGTGGGGTGCTCCATTTGGAAATTTTCCTTTCTCATTTTGAATGTAATTATTATGTATAATCAGTGGCTCAGTGGTGAGCACTGCTGCCTCACAGTGCCAGAGACCCAGTTTCAATTCCCGCCTCAGGCAACTGTCCATGTGGAGTTTGCACATTCTCCCTGTGTCTCAGTGAGTTTCCTCCAGGTGTTCCAGTATCCTCCCACAGTCCAAAAATGTGCAGGTTAGGTGAATTGGCCATGCTAAATTGCCCGTAGTGTCAGGTGAAGGGGTTAATGTAGGGGAATGGGTCTGGGTGAGTTGCTCTTCAGAGGACCAGTGTGGACTTGTTGGGCAGAAGGGCTTGTTTCCACACTGTAAGTAATCTAATCTTATAAAAAAAAATTCTGCCACTACTGTGTTCTCCCTGAACCTCATTTCCCTGTTCTGTTTAGTTTGATCTAATTTCATACCCTTCCTTAAATTCACAACACTGATCTTGGACTCACTCTTCTCTCCCTCACACTCTGTTTCCCCATGTTCTTTAACTTTTCCTCCCTCACATATTTCTCCAGTTCCATATTTATAAGCTACGATTGAATCTATCTGTGTCACTCTATTAGACTGTGAATTCCAAATCCAAATCATTTATTGTGTTTAGCAATTATATTCATGTCATCCTCTACTCCTTGTGCCAATCATATTAAATCTGTGTGCTCTGATTACTGACTTTACAAGCCTTTAGGAGTGTAGGCAATGGAGGAGACCATTCAGCCCATCGAGCCTACCCTGCCATTTAATTTAGTTGTGGCTTATTGGTCACTGACATCCTCATCATTAACCTACCAACAGAAAGCATGGAGAGAACCAGCCTGTGATTGGAGAAGCAGTTGCTCTCCATTCTCATCAGCTTCTGGGCACTATTGCAAAATTAAAACCAGCGCATCTGCTAACGCATCCAGCATTCCTTTGAAAACCATTAGATGCAATTTCTCAGAACTCGGGATACATCAGTCTTTGGTTTGAAATTTTTTCTGAGCAACATTTCGCAATGATTTTAATTGTGTCTAATTTATCCCTTCCTTTCAATTTATTATTCATACTTATTTCTGGCATGTTGTTTGCATTCAGGAGACAGACACGAAATATCCACTCAATAATTCCAGTTAATGTTCCATTATTATATCGTTACTGGATGTAATAACAGTTTTGAATATTTCAACAAGTACTGTAACTTACTGACTGTAACTGTAATAAGGTTTGTTCTCAGCCTAACAAAACATGATCTTGTTTATCTCCCTTTCTCATAGTTAATATAGTCACAATAGTGATTCTGTCGCAGAGAAAGTGTGATCTTTCAAAATGTATCATTCGCTATCTGGTGGCCATGGCAGCAGTGGACTTACTGCTCAACGTCATTAATCTGATATTGAGACACATCGAATTATTTATAGAAGTTAATTTGCATTTCTGAAGACCGTCCCCGTGTGTAACCTCCATGCCATCCTGGCTTTTACAGCTACGGACTGCTCTGTCTGGTTCACTGTCGCTTTCACCTTTGATCGATTTGTGGCCATTTGTTGTCAAAAGATGAAAGGCAACTATTGCACTGAGAAAACAGCAGCCGTGGTTCTGGGAACAATAACTGTGCTCAGCTGTTTAAAGAACATTTCCTGGTATTTTATGTTAACACCTTGGTATAGTCTGAGGAATCAGCCTTGGTTTCGTGTGGCTAAAAAATGTTATATTATCTCTGATTGGGGATCAGTTGAGCTGATTCACTACATTCTGACCCCAGCACTCCCATTTGTTCTGATTCTGCTGCTCAATGCTTTCACTGGGAGGTACATTTTAGTGGCCAGCAGAGCCCGCAGGAGACTCCAGTCTGACAGCAGGGGGCAGCATTCCAAGGACCGACACTTGGAGAGCCGAAGGAAATCCATCATTTTAATGTTTGTTATCTCAGGGAATTTCATCCTGTTATGGTCAATGTTTCTGGTGTATTCTATGTGGAGACGCATGTATCGTTTAGGGTATAAGGTTGTATATTTACATTACTTTTCACGAGATATAGGATTCATTCTTCAGCTCCTGAGTTGCTGCACAAGCACATGTAAATATGCCGTGACCCAGACTAAGTTCAGAGAACAGCTGAAGAACATGATAACATACCCTTTTGCTCAATTAGTGAAACTTATGAAATGATGAGGTGAATTGAGTCATTCTGGGATCACAATTGGACAATCCAGGTTCCTTGGGTCAGTGATAAAGACACAGTGAGGTCAGTCTGCTCTCCCTGACGTCTGTGAGAGACACACAGTAGGTTCATTCAACACTCCCCATGATCCTTTAAACAGACACAGTGCACTCGATCAGTCCTTCCTGGATCAGTGAGACAAACACAAAGTTTCACTTTGTTAAGGTGCACAAATTAGCCCTTATCGACACTGTCCATCACTCCTCATGTTGTGGAAATTTTCTGAAGAGCACTTTAAAAAAGGCTTCCATCAGATATTTATAAATAGTCACCACAGATGTAACTTTCGCTGGTTGCAGTGCATAAACAAAGCAAAACTATTACATAAAATGGTTACAGCAAATGTCGCTTAAATCATTGCAGCAAATATTGTTTAACATGCTTACGACAAGGAACAATTAAACTGCTCACTCTGTGTAATATTTAAAAGACAGGGATGACAGTCACTGATGTGAGGAAGGGCATGTGCCCGAAACGTCGAATCTTCTGTTCCCTAGATGCTGCCTGACCTGCTGTGCTGTTCCAGCAATAAAGTTTCAGCAGTCACTGATGTGACCCCATTTGAACTCGCTCCTTCCTTCTCAGAGGCAATTCGGCATCAGCAGCAAATACCGTCTTTACCGATGATGCCCACGTCGTGTGAATGAATGTCTGTGTAAAAATCCTTGAAATATTCACAAAAATAAAAATACTGATGTAAAACATCTTCATGGTATTCAGTTTACATGTTTTAAACTTCATGTAGCACAAATAATACTTGATATAAATAAAGTCAGAAGTCACATGACACACAGACACAGTCGAACAGGTTTATTTGAAATCACACAAGCTTTCGGAGTGTTGCTCCTTCATTAGGTGCAGGGAGTGAGCAGGGCAAAGACACAGAGGGTATCGGCCGAGAGATCAAGGGCAGAGAGATTAAAAGATCATACCACTGGTGTCAGTGGAGTATCAGGAAATATGTCTCTGCAGGTGACCAAAGGTGTGGGACAGTGTGTAAAGTGTTTATAAAGTCAATGTCAGTGCTGTGCTGTCATGGCAATCAGGCAGAGTGATAGGATTATAAAAAAGGTGATACCTCAGGTTAGACACTGCATTGTAGGTGAGAGGGTCCATCCAGAATCTGTCCAGAGTTTTAACTTGGAATCCAGCTGATTTAATTCCAAAAGTTGGAATTTACAGGATTGCAATGGCTGACTGTTCCTACAAATTGTGTGCTTTTTGAAAAAAAATATATCTGCAAATACACAAATGTCTTGAATGAAATGATTCACCCAATAGATTTGTGAGTGTGTGAGAGAAATGTTCTGCGTAACTCTGTGCGTGTGTGTTCATGCAAGAGAGTGTATGTGAGAGAGGGTCTGTGTGATTGTGTGTGTGTGTGTGTGAGGGAGAGAGAATGTGTGTATTTGTGTGAGAGAGGGTCTGTGTGTGTTTGCATGAGACAGTGTGTGTGAGAGAGTGTGTGTGAGAGAGAGAGACAGGGTCTGCATGTGTGTTTGTGTGAGACAGTGTGAGTGTGTGTGTGAGAGATTGTCTCTGTGTGTTTGTGTGAGACTGTGTGTGAGAGAGACTGTGTCTGTGAGAGAGTGTCTGTGTGTGTGTTTGTGCAAGATAGTGTGGGCATGTGAGCAAGGGTCTGTGTGATTCTGTGTGTGAGAGAGAGAGAGTAATTATCAATTCAAAACATAATAAGGTAAAGAGATCAGAGCAACGGATCAAGGTAATACTGTCACAACAGGACAGTGAGGAAGGTTTTATAGATACAGGACTGTGTGGTGGGGGTCACCTGTAGCAGGACATACGGTTGAGGCCGGCTTCATGGGTCCGGAACTTGGTTATCAGTCTCTGCTCGGTGATTTTGCATTGTTGTGTATCTCGAAATCTGCCTTGAAGATCAGAGGCTGAATATCCCTGAGCGCTGAAGTGTTCCCTGACTGGGAGGGAACATTCCTGTCTGGCAATTGTTGTGTGGTGTCTATTCATCCATTGCTGTAGTGTCTGGGTGGTCTCACCGATATACCATGCCTTGGGGCATCCTTGCCTGCTGTGTATGAGGGAGACAGCATTGACTGGGTCACATGGGTATCTGCCGTGTACATGGCGGGTGGTGTTCCCACGTGTGATGGTAGTGTCCATGTCGATGATCTGACATGTCCTGCGGAGGTTGCCATGGTGTTGGTCAAAGGTGTCCTGAAGGCTGAGTAGTTTGCTGCAAACAATGGTCTGTTTAAGGTTTGGCGGTTGTTTAAAGATGAAAGGTAGAGGCATAGGGGTGATCTTGCCGAGATGCTGATCATCATTGATGACATGTTGAGGGCAGTGAAGAACATGGTGTAGTTTCTCCGCACCATGGACGTACTGGACAATGAAGTGTACTCTATTGGTCTTACCCTGTGTCTGTCTTCTGAGGAGGTCACTGTGGTTTCTCACTGTGTCATGTCGGAACTGCAAAACGATAAGTTGAGCATCATATCCTGGTCTTATGAGAGCATCCCTCCAAACCTTCAGAGGTCCATCACATTTCTCCTCATCTGAACCAATCCTGTGTATGCACAGGGACTGCATGTTGGGGACGGCTTCTATCGCATGTTTAGGGTGGAAACTAGAGAGGTGCAGCATTGTGAGGATTTCCGTGGGGTTGCAGTAGAGTGAGGTACTGAGATATGTGTCTCCAAGAATGAGACTGGTTTGGAAGAGTAGTCCATGGTAAGTCTGAGAGTGGGATGAAACTTGTTGATATCACTCAACAGTTGTTTTAGTGATTCCTCACCATGACTCCCTCCCAGTCGAGGAACACTTCAATGGTCAAGGGCATGTAGTCTCCAATCTTCGGGTAAGCTTACTCCAGGATGGAGTTGGAGATACATAACGATGCAGATTTACCAAGCAGAGACTGATAGACAAGTTCTGTACCCATGAAGCTGGCCTCAGCTGTGATCTTGTGTTCGTGTCACACCACAGGTGATCCCAGCACATGGTTGTACACCTATAACATCGTCCTTACTCTCCTGTTTTAACAGCATTACATTGAGAAGTACTTTTGTTCATTCTACCTGAGTTAGAATTACTTTTTTGAATTACTTATTACACACTCCTTCTCTCACATGCACACAAAAACATTCACACTCACCCATAGACTCACACAGATCCTCTCTCACAGACACAATCTGTGCATCACACAAACTCTTTCCCACATGCACTCTCTCACTCACACTCTCCCACACTCACACATACTCTCTCTGAAGCAAACACAAACACCACAGTCCGACACTGGCACCTCGACATCATGGATACAAATAAGAGACAGGACTTGGGAAAAGTCAGATTTGACAGTCAGATTTGGCTTCAAAGAACTTGAGCAGTGCTGGAAAAAAGATGCCTTATTTTAGATTTTTGTCTTACATGCATTTGGATAATTTTTCAAGAATACAGTTCAACAGCAACATTTATACTGGATAAGGGAAGAGTGGTTGGTAAGTAAACTGTAATTGGTACAGACATTGCCATTGGGAATGGACCAATCACCGATGATTGGATGCTAATCCTCAGGCTTTGGTGAAATTTAGACCAAGTGTAACTGTGTGTGTGTGATTGTGTATGTGTGTCTCTGTGTGTGTGTGTGCGTGTGTGTGTGTGTGTGTGCGCGCGTGTGCACGCGTTTATTCTTATCTGCAAAATACACAAGTATCTGTGTGTTTCTTATGAGAACTGAAGGTACAGACAATCTTGGACATTCTACCAAATCTCTAACATTAACATCGAAGTTATGCAGCTTTGAGGGATGGTGTTCAAAGAAACCAAAGAACTGTCAATGCTGGAAATCAGGATCAATATCTGAAATTTCTTGGAAAAGCTCATTAGGTCTGGTTACATCTGTGGAGACAAAACAGAGTTAATGTTTTGGGTCGAGTGACCCTTCTTCAGATCTGCCTTTAGATGGGCAAGAGTTGATATTTATGCTGAAAATGGGGTGGAGAAGGGAGGAGGATTAAACTATAGTCAGAGGTACAGCACAGAGAGAGAGAGAAAAAATCAATAGAGCAACAAAGGGCAGGGTAAAGGTCAGCCTGGGAGAATGAATAGCTGCTCATGGTGACCATTACAGGCTGACGATGGGTTGGGTGTAGTAGCAGCCTGTTGGGGAGAGATGTTGAAGAGGAGTCTTGAGTTTGGTATTCAGTGGTACAATCAATCTTTATTTGAGCTGTTCCACAACATGTGCGGGAGAGGCCAGAGACCACTCCAGGTATGGCTTTCACATGGGGCCCAGTCAGTCACTTATTCCCAGCTCAGATTGGAGGATATGTCAATGATACTCTGATTTCCCCAGTGGGACATGTGTTTTTTGTTTATATTTTGCGTTAAAATAATTACATGCAACATTGTCATTGTTCCTTCCCTGTTATTCTTTACATCCAAACTTGTGAAATACCTGATCAGTGATGGACCCCTCTGAGGACAGGTGTCGATACCCATAATCTCATGATATGTACCTTCTCAAAACCACCTTTGTGCTACCCTATGACCTCACTTTAATGCTGGACCAGGCAAGCTAATATTTATCCCAACGGGTGGCCATATTGTGCCACCTCTGACCATGGGATGCTGCAAAAACAACACAGCCCATGTGATGGCAATGCCCGATGTGTAGGGGGTGGGATAAGGACATTTGAGAATGTGGTCAGCCCTAAAATTGTTGACCTCAGTACTGAGTCCAGGAAGCTGCAGGCTCCCCAAGCAGAAACGTGTTCTCCCAGCTTGCACTGAGCTTCACTGGAACACTGCAGCAAGCCCAAGATAGACATGTTGGCCAGGGGAATGTGGTGGTGTGTACAAGTGGCAGAAAGTGCAGGGCCATTTCTGTGGACAGCATGCAGGTGTTCTGTGAAGTGATCACCCAGTCTATGCTTCGTCTTCCCCGTGGAGAGGAGACCACATTGTGAGCAGTGAATTCAATAGACTAGATTGAGTGAAGTGCTGCTCCACCTGGAAGGTAGGTTTGGGGCCTTGGAGAGCGAGGACTGAGGGAGTAAAGGGGCTGGTGTTGCAGGGGAAGGTGCCATGTGGATGTGCGGACATTTTGTGAATGGAGGAGGGTTGTACCCAGTTTGTCACAGAGTGAATTGTACCTGTGGAAGGCTGAGAAGAGAGGGGAAGGGAATAAGTGGCTGTGATGACATGCAGCTAGACGAGATGGAAATAGCAGCTCATGATCGTCTGGATGTGGATGCTGGACGGGTGGTAGGTGAGGACAAGTGGGTCCCTATCAGTGTTGTGGGAGGGAAGAGAGGAGGTGAGGGCCGAAGTGAGGGAGATAGGTTAAATACACAGCTCAGATCCCTGTCGACCACTGTGCGGGGAATCCTCTGTTTAGGGAAAAGGTGGACTTTTCCGAGGATTCCTTGTCGCTGTTGGCATCATTGGAACAGAAATGACAGAGAGGGAGCTGACCTGAGCAATGTTTTCCCAGCATGCCTTTCCTCACCTGAAAGCAAATCTCGATATTAGCTCTTTCGTAGTCATAAAGCTCAGGTAGGTGACCTGCATCAAATAACTCGAGCATTTCATTGAAAGTATGCACTTTCAAAAAAAAACATTTTTATAAAAATAACCCACTGTGTCCTTTCTTTTATCTTTAAAACAGTCCAATCTAGGTTTCTCCACAGAACTTGAAATAAATCTATGTTCTGTTTCGAACATCATAACTCTCTGGAACTCCTTCAGCCTCAGCTTCAGTATGAGCTGCCTGTGCTAACTTACTTAACCCTGGTTCTAATTCCTGAGCTTCAATTTATGAGGACATCCCAAATACCTCTTTGGAGCCATTTTAATTTTTAAACAGAGTTTCAGCTTCCCTCACATCTGCTTGCAGTGACCCTGTGATTCTCTGGTGATGTCCTTTGTTGATCATGTGGAGGAGCCGGGTTTGGACTGGCGTGGACATCGTTCAGCCATTTCTCTGGCCATTATACCTCATAGAAAATACCGGAAGCCATTTCTGCAACTGTTTTGCCTCCTTTGGCTCATCTGGACTCTCAGGAAAGTTACAACTTTTATTCCAACTGAATCATTCCCTAGGAATAAACGACATCCATCTATAGGATATTTCTTAGCCAACTGCTTTACAACTAGTCCAGTCAATAAGTCACACTCCAACTGGACTTTAAACAGAGAAAGTGGGGGAGACTCTCCATCCATCCTACTTACTAACAGACTGGCTTCAGTAACCTCTCTGTGGTGAAAAGTAAATGCATCTCCATCAGGAGAGTTTGTGTCACTCCTGCATGGTTTCGTATAGTTATGCTGCCTTTGAAGAAATTGGAGTTATTTTCTTAGAGAAAAAAAGGCATTCATTTCTCTCGTCTACTGTGTGCAATCCTTCTGCATTCACAGGAGTGTGTCCACCAGATTGTCCTTTGTCATTAATGTTACAATCTGATCCGTGGTATTTATTTTATTCAATTCCTTTTCAGACTCATTCTTATGAATTCCAATGTCCCCCATGGGTTTCCTTCTCAGTTTCCTACATTCTGAGCAATAGTGCCTCGTTTGGAACAACGGGTACACCTTGGCTCCCAATTTTCACCTTCACCCTCAATAATTTGGCTTCTGATCTGTGGAGGGGATCTTGGGGCATTTCCAGCTCTCTGTTCCTTACCTTGGCCATTGCCTTCATTTTCCTGTGCCAATTTTTAGCTGTTTTGAAGTTGTGAGCGTGACTGAAGAAAGGTTTAATTTTATGGATTAGCTCTGTATCATTGGCCCTTACTGCTGCCTGGCGATCAGTTACTAGCCTTTGGTCCTCACCGTGGGATGTTGGTGAATATTTAAATTCTCCTAATGCTCAGATGCACCTGTCACAATTGCTTTGCTGAACACTTTTGCATTCAATACGGGTTTGTCCAGGCTGTGTCCTTAAATCCTGACCCTGTGCTGATAGATCTCCTGTTAAAGTAGGACTGGCAGCTCAATATTCTGGGGTACAGATGTTACCAGAAGGAGGGAAGGGGAGGCAAGAGTGGAGTGGGAGTTGTGTATTTGACTGGGGAGAATATCACGGCTGTACTCAGGAGGAGGACAGTCTTGGTAGGGCTTCAACAAGGATAAACATTTCTGCGCTCGCCTCAAATTGTTCAAATTATTCAGATTCTCTGCCTGAAGTCTCTCGTTTGATGGTATCATTTTAACCTGATAAACATATTCTCTCACATTGCCTCTCTCTGCAGGTCTAATTCACCTTTACTCATTCCACTCTTTCCAACACCGTTTCCCTTTCCTTATCTTTCCCTGCTCTTTCCTTTATTCTTTTCTGTTGCTCATCTCTGTATTTTTCTGCTCTGTCCTTTCCATGTTCTGCCTTCGCTAGTTATCCCATTGTCTCCTCTCACTGAAGCTGCTCTGACTGTTACTGAGCATCACCTGATTTGATATTTCACTCCCCGGAGGACCCAGCCTTTCTTGTATTTCCTCTCAACCCAAGTGCTGTGCCAGTATTTCAATTATCGCTGCATCCCTCACTCTGCCAGGCAATGCCACCTCGAGGTCACCCACCAAGTCAAGCAACATGGTCTTTGTAATTTCCCTGAAAACTGTGAGGGACAACTCTGCCACCTGCAGGAAATTCTTTGTTTTAACAAGTGCCATCGCTGTCAGGTAATACAGAACCTGATGCTTTCCATCACCGACACGTAAACCATTCCCAAACCCTTATTGATTCTTTATCAAATCGATCTCACACGAGTGCCCAAACATTGTTATAGCTCACGAAGATAATACACTGTTAATCAAGCCCCACTATTTCTGTACTTATTATCCAAATTATGCATTTTAAAAGATATCCAAAATTCCCAAAATCACATTCCTTTCAGACCCTGATTGTTAGAAACTTGGTTTCTGCACTGAACATGAATTACAGCTTGTTTCAGGTAATACTGGAGTCTCAGGTAAACAAAGAGGAACAGTCAGCATATAACTCTACTACAGTGTAGCTCACACTCCAGTAAGACAACAAGATGGAGGTGGAGTGGGACGCTCCAACAAGAGCTGCTCCAATCCATCAATTTATTTCACTTTTTCTGGTCCTTTTTCTTTTCCCATTTTCCCCATTTCGGTGTTTTTGCCTGATGTAGAGCAGGCTGTAGGCACGAGGGGAGCTGGGACACCCGGTGAGTTGGCAGTGGGGACAGCCTGGATGAGATGCCCAAGGGGAGTGGGGACGGCCAGGGGGTGAGATGCCAGAGGGAAGTAGGATGGATGTTATACTGGGGAATGGTGCGGGTGATCAGTAGTTTGTGAGTCCGGTCAGACCATGTGTGGAAGTCCCTGCATTGATCTACTGTAGCCCTTTGTAGAAAGGCTGTCATGATTATCTTGTTAACTTTATTTCATTTTTTTCCAACTGATACTGTGAATAAGTGTAAGTAATGTAACATTTTTCCTTTTATTCCCCTTTATTTCTCTATTTTGTATCTAAAAACTGTCCCGAGGTAGTTTGTCCCGAAGGTGGTGACATTGCAAACTTTTAACTGTGCTCTTGTACTTGTGAAGTTGATTACATGTGACAATAGACAATGTTCTAATTCTAATCTCTTAAAAATGGTCCCATATACATAGACAGACGGACAGGAAATAACATGGGTGTTAAGGATGGAGGGAAAACTGGTAAAGTAGTTGAGTGTTTTCTGTTCATGGGATGTGCTGAAATGGTTCTTGTGCTGGTCAGAACGCTGCTTCTCAGTCTTCTTTCTCCAGATGCTTCCACTGGTTTGCAAAGAGCACAGTGTGGCTGGTTCACGTCGAGAAGATCTCAGACTTAGTTATTGAAAGTCACAACTTATAGCAACTGTTGGAGAGCAAATGAATCGGTTTTGTTCAGGCTTAAAGTGTTTTTCATGGCAGAGAATAGAGAGAGCTCCTGAGCTCTACAGCATCTGAAAAGCTTCTCCCGAATCCTTCACAACCTCAGGCTGTTTGGATAACTGAGAAACAGACACATGCTGGTTGTGAGGCAGAAGGTCTGTACTGTACATACCTAATTGCTAGGGCACTGACTAGTCAGCTACATGTACAGTCTAAAGTTCCATCCGTATGTAACCCCTTAACTCCAGTTCATCTGCAATGACACATTAACCACTGCTCAATCAAGCAGCAGTGTAAACATTGCTCACAAAGAATGTCAGATAACTGGCTTTCAAAACATGCGTCAATCCTCCTGAAATCCTTTGGTTTATCAACTGTTCTTTGTTTTTAACTCCAGTCCACAATGAAAAATACAGAAAACAGAAAGAAACATGTTTGCCACATTCACCAGCCATAATAGTAGGTACTATTATTGAGACACTCTCTGATACCCGCGACCCGGAGCATCACATTGAATTGCCAGCTGGACACCAGGAGGATTTCTATAAGCCAGGGACTGCCCTTCAGAGTTGTAGTGTCAGAAGGTTTGGCCGACCATTGGCCAACAGAGGCAGATGCGACCTGACTTCTTGTGGACCTGGATGTCCTGATTGCCAGGGCGTGGGAGAGATGGACTGTTCTTTTTCTTCAGGGATAACAGTGGAGACCGTGGGACCAGGATCTGCCAACTTTGCTTTAAGTTGCCAGTTGGGTCAGTGCAATATCCATGGTCCTGAGGAACACCTAGTGGCGAGGGTAGATGTTTCAGGAGCTTCTGGACTCAGCAAGGGTAAGTGTCACTATGCTCTCTCTGCTACCTCACACTCATTCGAACTCTGCTAATGCATCCCACCAAGACTAATGATCATCAGCTCTTACTGGTGCATGCAGAATCTTCCCTCAAATAGTTTCACCCAAATCTAACTAAACTGCATCCCAGACCCTATGCCACCCAGACTACTAGCTCAACAGCACTCTGAACTGCTTATCTCTTACTCAGGACACCTCACCCTCTTTTCCCCACCTGTACCAGCACTAGCTGATGTGCAAGTCACTTTCAGCAGATGTGATTGTGTTTGGACATGACTTGCTGAACAATCCAAAGTGTGCTAGTATCTACACCAACAACCGATTTAAGATAATACACCGAGCGCATTCTCCAGCTCTGTATCTGGCATATAGGGAATTGATCTCTGCAAACATAAGATCTGGGTTCAAACCTTGCATCTTTTTTAAACAAATTACCTTCGAATTTTGAAAACCAAATGTTCTGCATTGTGTTCCACATCTAACACCTCAAATCAATTAGCACAGACTTATCAACCAATCAGCAGTCTTTCTCACCACTGGGTTACATTGTTCTGATGGTTAGAAAATTGGTTTTCTTGCATTTCTCCCGATTATTGCAAGACCAAAAGCTTTGACAACATATTGCCGTTTTTAACAATGTTTCTGTATGGAATCTCTTTGGTCCTGTGTAACCTTCTAAATGGTGCAGCTCATTCTATATTCAATCCCTTCATTATCCTGACCAAAACTCTGGATCACTTCCCTGCTTCTCTTTTTTACATGTTATTTGTTATTTCACCAAAGTTTGTTTGTGTCTCCTCTACACTGGGGAGACAGGACACCTCCTTGCAGAACATTTCAGAGAACATCTCTGGGACACGCTCTAAACAAGCCCACCGCCCTGTGGCCGAAAGCTTTACCTCTTCCTCCCACTCTGCCAAGGACATGCAAATCCTGGGCCTCCTCCACCACCAAACTCTAGCCACCGGACGCCTGGAGGAAGTACGCCACATCATTCTTGGGACCATCCAACCACACGGCATCAATGTGGATTTCACCAGTTTCCTCATCTCCCTTCCCCCACCTTACCCAGATCCAACTCTCCAACTCAGCACCGCCCTGTTGAACTGTCATACCCAACTATCTTCCTTCCCACCCATCCGGTACCCTTTCTCCATCCAATCACCTTCACCCCAACCTTCATATAGCTACCACATTCCCAGCTATCTTCCCCCCAGTTCTCACCACCCCATCCCATTTATCTCTCAGCCCCCTTGGGCCTCCCCCTCATTCCTGATGAAGAGCTTATGCTCAAAACGTTGATTCTCCTGCTCCTCAGATGCTGCCTGACCGCTGTGCTTTTGCAGCACCACACTCTTTGACAATGTCCCCCTGAAGTCTAATCAGATCCTCCTCACTGAATTTCATGCTCCCTGTAATGCTCAAATTATCTCCTTGAGATAGATTTTAACATTTTTGCTTTGTATCGGCATATACCAAGAGAACAGTGCTTCGAATGCTGACTATGGACTGAATTTCCAAGTTGTTGACAAAGTGTATTTTTGTTTCAGTGATATTTTTGGTACTTCGTCCACCACGGCCCAGTGTTTTTCTGCACTGCCATCTGTACACGAATAGAACAGAATGCCTTTCATGCAGAAAGAGGCCATTTGGCCCATTAAATCTGCAATAACCCTTGAAAGAACATCCCACCCAGACCTTGCTCACCTACCCACTAGTCACCCCCCACCCTAAACCATAGCCCTGTATTTCCTACAGCTAACCCACCCAGCCGGCACATCCCTGGACACTACAGCACAATGTGGCACAGCCAATCCACCTAACCGGAACATTTTGGACTGTGGCAGGAAACTGGAGTACCTGAGAGAAACTCACGCAGACACTGGCAGGCTGTGTATACTCCACAATAACACAATCACCCAAGGCTGGAATTATACCCAGTTCCCTGGCACTGTGAGACAGCAGTGCTAACTGCTGAGCCACCATGCTATCATGTTAATATTGGAACCGGTCTTTATGGAATTGTGCAGCACGAGAGGGTGCTGTGCTTGTCGTTGCCAGGACGTTATTCCGTTTGTGCAGCTGATCCCACAGTTAAATCTCATCTCTACAAATCGTCACATGTTACAGGCCAGGAACTGCCCTTATCCCATAGAGCAAGGCCCAGAAAGCACAGTAACTCATCACTGTGCTGACCAAGTCCTGGAGGAGCTGATGGACAGGGTATTTGACTAGAAATGTAGAAGCGACCATCCTGGACAGAGACAGAGGCCGAGGCCTGTGTCAGTGTGGTTCCTGTGTGACGTTGTTGCTCTTTTAACAAGGCGATGTTGTCATTGGCTTTATTTTCAGGAGGTCATAAAAACATAAGTTCCAAAAGTCTGGGTTTGAATGGGTTTTTGGGCCAGTTTGATTGTAGCTGACAGACACTGCCTCAGGCAAAAGGCTTTTAAGATTAAAAGAAAATAATACAATAACAGAGGAGAGGTGAGTTCTCTCAGCTCAGCTGATCCCTGGTTTGGTTGGGTCAGTAAGCAGTAATGTTGGGAAGCTGCTGGACCCAAGAGAAGCAGCTCCATGCTGACCCTCTCTCTCTGTCTCTCTCTCTCTAACTTCTCTCCTGTAAGACACTGTGTTGGATTTTACCTTTTGTGCCCACAGCTGCTTAGGGGATTTGTTGCAAATATTTGGAATAGCATCATTACATTGGGATGATCTTTTGGGTTTTTCGATAAGTTGTTTTGCGGTATTTTGTTCCCTTTTATTTGTGATTCATTTGGTAATCATGTAAAAAAAAAGTACTGTTTAAAGCGATGTGGTTTGACCAGCTGCATCCCTTCTGGAATATCCACGTTACACCTCCTTTAAACAACGGGCAAAGTTAGGGTCTGGGCTACTTTCTTGAAATGTTTTGAGGGGGTCTGGCCTGGTCCAGAACAGAATGGGTCTCTTTGTGGGATTTGTTCTATCGTTCCAAATTGGGATTGAGGTTGTTGGACTCGAAGGCAGTGACTGGTAGGTGTTTGTGTCTTTTGTTTCGGGTGTTGAATTTGGTTGGGTTAAACAGGACTTGGGATAGCAATGGCCCTTCCAGTCACCGAGAGTTTTCTGGGGATGGAAGAAGTGACCTTTGGGGTTTTACAAAAGCTGATTAAGGCCAAGCTGCTGGAATTAGCAGACAAGCTGGGGTTGGAGCTGCCCCTTCCGTGCGGAAAGGACAGATCGTTACAGCAATACCTCAGCATTTCAATTTGCTGGAAACACTGTCACAATCTTTAGAGATGGCTAAAATTCTTTTGAAAATGAAACAGCTTGGGTTAGAGGCAAAACACAAGGAAAGGGCAACAGAAATGAAACAGTTTAAATTAGGATCGAAAGTAGAGGAAAGAGAAAAAGAACAAATTGCTTTTACAGAACAAAAAGAAAGAGAGAGAGAGGAAAGAGAGAAAGAGAGGGAGTTTGAACTTCAGAAATTGGCACTGAGGCAGGAGTTCAAAACTTCCCTTTCTGAAGCAGTGCACACTCATGTGGAAGAGCGGAGAGCTAAAATGGCAAGATTTTCAGCTGAAATGGCTGATGGTTATGAGTTGGTCCATAAATCAAAGTTTGGATTCCAAAATCAATTTCAATCCATGAGGGATAGAAATTGGGGAAAAGAGAAATCCACACGTGGAAAGGGAAAGGTAGACCTCAGTACAGATCGATCTCAGAAGGATAATTTACCCACAGGGTAAAAAGGGAACCCTTGAAGAGGAGGGAGAAATTTAAAAAACTTCAGTATTTTCACTGCAATAAAGCAGGCCACATGATACCACAGTGTTGGTGGGTTAGGAAAAGCACTGGGACGCCTGATGTTGGAAAACAGGATAAGCCAGTGAGTTTTGTTGGAGTGATAATGAAAAGCACAGAGGAGGATAGAAAGCTGCACCAGGAACTTACAAGCTGCTCAGAGGTTGGTAAAGGAGGAAGTGCCAGATCTTCTTCTACCATATAGCCGTGAAGGTAAAGGTTACTCACATAGGGCAGGAGCAGCAGGTAAAGAGGTTACAATGTTAAGAGATACAGGATCCTCTCAGTCTGTGATGATGAAAGATGAGGAGATATGTACCACTGAAGGAATATTACCAGGAAAGGTACGAGTTACAGGAATTCACAGTGAGACAAGAAGCACTTAGTTATGTAAAGTGAGGTTAGTGTGTCCAGTGAAGAGTGGAAATGTTGTGGTCGGAGTACTGAACAAACTCTCAGCTCCAGGAATATAATTTGTCCTTCCTAATGATATAGCTGTGTCACAGGTAGGAGTGCTGCCTACAGTGGTTGAAAAGCCAGTGGAATCTCAGGCAACTGAGCTATTGCAGGACACGTATCCTGGGATTTTACCTGACAATGTGGTAACAAGGTCACAGAGTCACCAGTTGAAACAGGAGAGATCAAAGAGTTCAGATAAGAAAGTTGAAGTGGAATTAGCAGAGACCCTGGTTGGGGTGGCACGGTGGCTCAGTGGTTAACACTGCTGCCTCACAGCACCAGGGACCTGGGTTCAATTCTACCCTCGTGTGGCTGTATATATGGAGTTTGCATGTTCCCCCTGTGTTTGCGTGGGTTCTGGTTTCCTCCCTCAATCCAGGCTAGGTGCATTGGCCATGCCAAGTTGCCCCACAGTGTTCAGGGATGTGCAGGTTATGTGCATCAGTCAGGGGTAAATATTGAGGACTGGGTCTGGGTGGATTATCCTTCGGAGGGTCAGTGTGGACTTGCTGGGCCGGAGGGCCTGTTTCCACACTGGAGGGATTCTATGATTCTGGATCAGATGGTTGACACAAACAAGGAACAGTTTGATCACAATGTAAATATCTTTTGCTCAGATAAATTAATGGAGTTACAGCCGAAAGATGAAAATTAAAGCAATTGTATCAAAAGGCATTCACCGATAAAGAATCCAAATTCATCCCTGAGTGTCACTATCATAAAAATGCTGTCTTAATGAGGAAATGGAATGCATTGTTGCATTCTTGTAATCTTCCATTGTGTCATTTTTGTGTTATTGCATTTTCTTTCATTCTGTCACTCTTGCATCTTTGCAAATTTGCATTCTCGCATTCTATCATTCTTGCGTTCTTGCATTCTGTTCTTCTATTCTCTCATTTGGATCTTGCATTCTGTTGTTCTTCCATTCTCTCCTTTGGATGTCCGTGCATGCTTGCATTATTAATTGTCATCCTTGCACTCTGCCATTCCAACATTCTTGCATTCTATCCTTGCTGCATGATTGCGTTGCAATCTTGCATCATGTCATTTTCGCATTCTGTTATTCAGGCAGATGAGAAATGGGCAGAAGTTCATTGAGTTGTATTGCCAGTGGGTGAAGAGAAAGAGGTGCTGCGAGTGGTGCATGACTCCCTCTGGCAGGTGGCGGGCGGCAGGAGGGGGCATTTAGGAGTGAGAAAATCTCAGGCTAAAATACAAAATCATTTCTACTGGCCTGGACTGCACAAGGATGTTGTTGAATTTTGCCAGAAATAACATACATGTTACGTAATTGGAAAACTACAGTCAGTAATAAATCCTGGACCTTTAATACCTGTAAAAGTTTGGGGAAACTTTTACAAGAGTCTTAATTGATTTCGTAGGACTACTATCTAAAACAAAAAGAGGGAATCGGTATTTGTTAACAATAACAGATGTATCCACTAGATTTCCAGAGACCATTCCATTATGCAATATCACAGATAAAAGAATTGGAGAGGAGTTACTCTCTCGGACGATCCGAAGAGATACAATCAGATCAAGGGTTAATTTTTACATCAAAATGTTTCAAGGAAATTATGGACAGCTGAGAAATAAAGCAATTCAAATAAAGGTGCCATCAGACAGTAAAGACCATGTTGAGGGCTTATCGTCAAGACTATCCAGATGATTGGGATCAGGGAATTACATTTGTGCTTTTTGTGATCAGAGATGCACCAAATGAATTGACCAAATTCAGTCCATTTGGATTTGTTTTTGAGTATGAAGTGAGAGGACCACTAAAATTGATCAAGGAGAAATTCGTAAATCAGAATTCATATTAGGACCATGCGTCAAATTTTCAGAATTGATGAAATAGCACTGGGGAGTTGGTTAGACAGCATTTAAAAGTATCGCAGCATACACTGAAACAGAAGGCAGATAAGAAATCAAATCCTCACAATTTTATTGTCAGGAATATACATTGTTCATGTTACTTCAAGTGAAAGGTGAAACGTTCAAAGCAAGTTTTAATGGACTTTATCAAGTTGAATGTAAATTGAGTGAGATGAACTATTTGATAATGACTCCAGACAGAAATCTGACAGAGTGTGTCCTGTGAATATTCCCAAACGGCATTTTGACAGGGGGAAGGAAAGCCAAAGGAGCCGAGTTACCTTCCAGAGGAAAATTAAAATGATCTCAAAGAGTTATTACCACCGCATGGGGAGATATGTGGACATAAGCTGGGAAATACAAACCAAATTAAGAATGAGGTAGATATAGAAAATGCTGCTCTGATTAAGCAACATCCTTATGAACATAACCCTCTAAAGTTGGCACAGGTTCAAAAAGAGGTTGAACATTTGCTGCAAAATGACATCATCAAAGTGAGTTAAGTTCGTAGACAGAGGGTGGTGGTGGAGGGTTGTTTTTCAGACTGGAGTCCTGTGACCAGTGGAGTGCCACAAGGATCGGTGCTAGGTCCTCTATTTTTTGTCATTAACATAAATGATTTGGATGTGAGTATAAGAGGTACAGTTAGTAAGTTTGCAGACGACACCAAAATTGAAGGTGTAGTGGACAGCGAAGGGGGTTACCTCAGATTACAACAGGATCTGGACCAGATGGGCCAATGGGCTGAGAAGTGGCAGATGGAGTTTAATTCAGATAAATGTGAGGTGCTGCATTTTGGGAAATCTTAGCAGGACTTATACACTTAATGATAAGGTCCTAAGGAGTGTTGCTGAACAAAGACACCTTGGAGTGCAGGTTCATAACTCCTGAAAGTGGAGTCGCAGATAGATAGAATAGTGAAGAAGGCGTTTGGTATGCTTTCCTTTATTGGTCAGACTATTGAGTCCAGGAGTTGGGAGGTCACGTTGCAGCTGTACAGCACATTGGTTAGGCCACTGTTGGAATATTACATGCAATTCTGATCTCCTTCCAATTGGAAAGATGTTGTGAAACTTGAAAGGGTTCAGAAAAGATTTACAAGGATGTTGCCAGGGTTGGAGGATTTGAGCTATAGGGAGAGGCTGAACAGGCTGGGGCTGTTTTCCCTGGAGCGTCGGAGGCTGCGGGATGACCTTATAGAGGTTTATAAAATTATGAGTGGAATGGATAAGATAAATAGACAAAGTCTTTTCCCTTGGGGTCAGGGAGTCCAGAAGTAGAGGGCATAGGTTTAGGATGAGAGGGGAAAGATATGAAAGAGACCTAAGGGGCAACTTTTTCACGCAGAGGGTGGTACGTGTATGTAATGAGCTGCGAGAGGATGTGGAGGACGCTGGTGCAATTGCAACATTTAAGAGGCATTTGGATGGGTATATGAATAGGAAAGGTTTGGAGAGATATGGGCTGGGTGCTGGCAGGTGGGACTAGATTGGTTTGGGATATTCGGATATTGTATTGGACAGATTGGACCGAAGGGTCTGTTTCCATGCTGCACATCTCTATGACTCTATGACTGGAACTCACCCAGGTTAATGGTGCCAAAGCCGATGGTACCCAATGGTCAGGAGTGGACTATTGCCAATTCAATGTAGTTACAAAGACTGAAGAATTTCTGATTCCATGTTTGGAAGACTCTGTTGAAAAGATGGTGCAACTTACTAATTTGGACTTACTCAGAGGATACTGGCAGTTAACTTTATCAGAAAGAGCGAAGGCAATTTTAGCTTTCATAACGCTTTTGGACTGTATCAGTTTACAGTCACACCATTTGGTGTGAATAATGCACCAGCCACATTTCAGATTCTAACTGATAAGGTCATTGCTGGATTATTTGGTGATTTTTAGTCGTAGATAGAAGGAACATTTCCAACATTTATCAGACTTGTTCAATTGACTGCGGAAGGCAGACCTGGTGATAGATTTGGTGAAAAGTGAATTTGCCAAAGCCCAAGTAACCTTCCAATACCATTTTATTGGACAGTGACACATGGCCCCATGGAATACAAAAACAAAGTTAATTAGGGAGTTTCCCACACCTGAACAAATAGAGCAGTATTCCGGTTCCTCGGATTGAGTGTTTTTTATTGAAATTTCATACCAAATTTTAGCAGTGTGGCAGCTCCACTCACTGAATTGCTAAAGAAAAGCAAGACGTTTCAGTGAACAGTGGACTGTCAGAGGTATTTGACAGCTTTGAAAGCCGAGTGAACGACTGTCCTGGTATTTTTCACAGCTAATCATGCAAAGTCACTCAAGATGGCTATCAGTGAAAGTGGTGCAGTGATCAGTGCTGTGCTCTTGCAACAAGACGACAAGTCGATCGAAAAACATATCGGGCCTTGCTCTCGCAGCTCCACAGCTTCCTGATGAAGGAGCAGTGTTCTGAAAGCTAGTACTTACAAGTAAATCTGTTGGACTATAATCTGGTTTTCTGTGATAATTAACTTTGTTCAGGCAATTGAACATTCCTCAGAAGAAATATTCGACATTTGCGAAGGAGACTGAGCTTGGTGTTGGAGTTACAACATTTCAATGTTTGTGTTACAATAACGTGTCTGATATAATCATATACTCTGATCATAACCCACTGAACTTTGTGGAGAAATATATGGACAAAGATGTGAGACTGTTTAGATGGAGATTGTTGGCACAGCCATTCAATTTCAAAATGGTGCAGGTGTCAGGACTAGCAAACATGATTACCGCCGCATTGCTGAGAGGTGAATGAGAAATGGAGGGGTTCGGTGGCAGGAGTAAAACAGACTCAAACAGACTGTAGTCATGCAGTTTGTGTGGTTACTGTCTGTGTAATGTATACGAGTATAAACCGTTTAGCATTAAGGATGCTTTAAAGTAAAGCCACCTTTGGATATGGATGGTTCATTTTTCTTTAAGGGGCGGGGGGGGGGGATGCTGTAATGAGGCTGCTCCTTTAACAAGACTATGTTGTTCTTAGTTTCTTTTTGAGAAGGTTGGAAAAGCACAGGTTTCCAAAAGTCTCAGCTCAGTTGGGTTTTAGGGCCAGTTTGATGATACCTAACAGATACTGTCTCAGGCAAAAGGCTTTCAGGTTTAAAAAAAACACTTGTCGAGTGAAAGGGATGTGGCAGGTTCTCCCAGCTCAGCAGACCCCTGGTTTGGTTGGGTCAGTAAGCAGTAACGTTGTGAAGCTGCTGGACCCAAGAGAAGCAGCTCCATGCTGACCTTCTCTCTCTGATTTCTCTCCTGGAAGACCCTGTTGGATTTTATCTTTTGTGCCCAGGGGTGTTTAGAAGATTTTTTATAAGTATTTGCAACAGCATCATTATGTTGGGATGATAATTGGCTTTTTGGTTAGGTTATTAGTCAGTATTCTATTTTTGTTTGTGTTTTATTTGGCAATCTTGTAAATAAATTCTGTTTTCTTTAAAACTAAGTGGTTGGGTCAGCTGCATCCCTCCTGGAATATCCACGTTACACTTGCTTAAAGCAACTGGTAAAAGACAGGGTCTGGATTACTTACATGAACTGTTTTGAGCAGGTCTGACCTGGGCCATAACACCTGAGCTGAAGGAAATGTCTAACAGTGCATGGAGAAGGTCAGTGACAGACTGTGCTCTGCAAGTTTAAGTACCACTATCTTCTCTCTGCTACCTCACCCTCACAGGTCAGGGTCAGCCCTCCCTCTAACTGTACCATTGAACATGCCTCTCACCAAGACTCATGGACGACAACTCTCACTGTTGTATGTATCATGGCCACTCATCGACTCTTACCCACCGCATCCTCCCAGACTATACATTATTCCCACCCTCTGTGCTTCCTACTCACTCACTGGGGACACCTCACCATCTCTTCTGCTCATGCATCACCATGAGCTGCTCGTACCTTCACTTCCATCAGACCCAATCCTCCCTTTGCCCCATTGGCAGGAATGAGATCTCTCATGGCCAGGTGGCCAGTGCTGGGTGGTGGGGATGGGGGTCCTCTCCCCATTTGAGGAAAATGTGTTCGCGTTTAATGGAGAGGAGGGGAACTGCTCAGCTGGGGAAGTGCAACTGTGCAAGAGAGTTATATTGTGCTGCTCTCCTGACCCATTCACTCATTTTTTTCTGAACAGGCATTGAGTCCTTTTACACAACTCATTCCCAGTCTCCTCTTACATGGACAATAATGGGATCCAGAGATTCACTGAGAACCACACAGATCCCTGTGGATCTCAGAGCTGTTCACCCACTCCCCATTTAGATCATGAGGTTGTTTTTTATTCTTTCTTCCAAAATGGACAATTTCCCAATGTCCCACATTGTATCCATTTGCCAGATCTTTGTCACTTAACCTCTGATATCATTTTGTAGGCTCCTTATGTCCTCTTCACAACTCACTTTCCTGTCTATCTTTGTGTCATCAGTAAATTTACATCCATACCTGTGATCCCTCCATCCAAATCATTTCTGTAAACTGGAAAGAGTTGAGAGCCCAGCACTGACCCCTGTGACATACCGCTGTCACATCCTGTCAGGCTGAAAAAGACCCACTTAAAACTACTGTCTGCTCATGTTCACCAGCCAATCTTCTATCCAGGTCACTATGTTACCCCCAACACCATGGGCTTTTCTTTTCTGCAATAACATTTGATGTGGCACCTTATCAAATACCCTCAGGATTCACTGCCCTTCTGCAGCCTTTGTGTCCCATTTCCCCGTCTGCCGCTCCTCCCTGTACATTCAGATGTGGGTCCTGATTGCTGACACCACGGGCTCCTCTCCTGCCTGAGTAGTTGCCTAGTCTCTGCCGGTCCCTCCAAGTGCCAGCGGCCTGGGGCATTTCTTCCTCAGCCAGCTGCGGAGCTGTGGCAGTGAGGTGCTCACCAGCTTGTGCTCCCACACTCTCTAAGGCTAATCTTCCCACCGAGGTCTCAGGGTCTGAGCCTGTGGGGTTTACAAAAGGCAGCCTTGGTGACCATTCCTCTGAGCCCTCAGGGGGCGAGGTGGTGGCTTCTACAGGAGCTGGGCCTGTCTCTGCAGGCCCCACACTGAGGCTGGCTTTACCTGCAAGACATAGAGAGAGAGAGAGAGTGACAGTGTCATGGCCACTGGTTGGAAATGGTGTGCTCTGAATGAAACCAACAATGCAGTTCACGGGAGAGTGGGAGAAAAGCACAGCACAAGCTTGAGGAACAAACCCTCACTATTCTCTTTCCGGCCTAAGGACTCAATACTGATTTCCACAACTCAGACCTTGACTTTATGATGGGTCTGGGTAGGTTACTCTTCGGAGGGTCGGTGTGGACTTGTTGGGCCGATGGGCCTGTTTCCACACTGTAGGGAATCTAATCTGTCTAATCATATCTCTTCTGCATTTTTCTTTAATTCCTGCAATCTCTTACATTTTCTTACATTCTCAGCTGCATTAGGCACACGGCTTTGTTGTTTGTGTCTTATTTGTGTTGCTCTGAGTAGAGTGGAACCACCCACTTATTTTCACACCTTAATTTCGATGCATTTTACACCTTTTCTTTTCCTCATTCAACACCATTAATAATAGTCTTGTCTTTTACATGGGGTCTCAGCAATATCTCCCCCATCTTCTCTCTCTGTCAAAACAGTAAAATAACCCATTTTCACGCCCTTTCAGCTCTGAGTTGAAGCATTCTCTCTGTTTCCCTCGACAAGGATGCTGCTTGATCTGCTGAGTCTCTGCAGCATTCTGTGTTTGTTTCAGTTTTGCAGCATCAGCAATATTTTGTTTTAACTGAACTTCTGATGTCTGATCCTATCCTCCTCACCGTTCACTGTCTTTCTGTCTAACCTTGAAATCTTCTCCTTCCTGTGTAACATATTTGTCTATGTCATTTATGCATGTATTACAAAGATCAGTGTTCCTAACACTCGCCATGAGGGAAGAAGAATAATGTATCTTCCTGCAGTCTGTCTACCTTCTCATCAGCCTGTCTCAGGGATGTTATTACTCATCTCTGGAACAGTCGGGATTTGAACCCAGGATCTCTTGCCTGGGATAAGATCACTGCACCAGAAGAGCCCTCTCCCTGCAGCTAATCATTACACGCACAGCATTTCTCTCTGAGGTATGTCCCTCAGCCAATGGCAATCCTCCTTCAATCGCATGTTTACATTTTCCTAATAAGTCAATTAAATAGCATCTCTCCTTTTGAAAGTCTACATATATAACATGAAATATGTGAAAATCAGCTAATTCCAGTTACTTTATCGAAGAACTCCATCAAGTCTTTAATACCTGTCATTTGTTCATCTCTTCTTCAAAGAACAAAGCCACAATTTATCTTGGATCATCAGGCTGCACTATTTCCAAACTTCCATGCCTCTTGGCCCACTCCCATTTTTTCATTGCTCCTTTACTCAGCAACCCTCACACATTGTTGCGGCTGTACAGGACATTGGTTAGGCCACTGTTGGAATATTGCGTGCAATTCTGGTCTCCTTCCTATCGGAAAGATGTTATGAAACTTGAAAGGGTTCAGAAAAGATTTTCAAGGATGTTGCCAGGGTTGGAGGATCTGAGCTACAGGGAGAGGCTGAACAGGCTGGGGCTGTTTTCCCTGGAGCGCCAGAGGCTGAGGGGTGAACTTATAGAGGTTTACAAAATTATGAGGGGCATGGATAGGATAAATAGACAAAGTCATTTCCCTGGAGTCGGGGAGTCCAGAACTAGAGGCCATCGGTTTAGGGTGAGAGGGGAACGGTATAAAAGAGACCTAAGGGGCAACTTTTTCACGCAGAGGGTGATATGTATATGGAATGAGCTGGCAGAGGATGTGGTGGTGGCTGGTACAATTGCAACATTTTAGAGGCATCTGGATGGGTATATGAATAGGAAGGGTTTGGAGGGATATGGGCAGGGTGCTGGCAGGTGGAACTAGAGTGGGTTGGGATATCTGGTCAGCATGGACGGGTTGGACTGAAGGGTCTGTTTCCATGCTGTACATCTCTATGACTCTGTGTCTCTAAAGAACAAAGCCACAATTTATCTTGGATCATCAGGCTGCACTATTTGCAAACTTCTGTGCCTCTTGGCCCACTCCCATTTTATCATTGTTCCTTTACTCAGCAACCCTCACACATTCTATCCAGACCAGCGAAAAGTTTTACTTTAACAAAGTCTGGGACAAAGGCACTGGATTGAAAGGAGTTCAATGACCCTGTTTGTTCAGGGACTGTAATTAATGTCAATCTCTGTGGGCCCTAATTGAGTCTCTGGATGGATTCCTCCTTCTATTAATAAATGAGTGTCAGCTGCAACATTCCTCGAAACAGGGAGCAATGACAGATCAGAATCTGAGGAGAGCAGACTACAATGTTACCACAATGGGCCGGAGTCTCTCTGGGACAATTGACTATTTTTCTGCAAATTATCACCGAATGTATTTGGAACGTCGGATCCGGTACATACTTTGGATTATTCAACACATTTACTATCCGACTCTCGCTGCTGTTGGTATTCCTAGTAAGTATCTCTGTCTGGCTGGTAATTCTGTGAATCATGATGTAACTTTATGACTATTCTTCTCATTTCCTATTCCCCAACTTTCATCTTTTAGAATGGGTTTCCTACACTGACATGCACACACTCACTCTGCCTTTCCTGCAAGCACACCTTTCAGTTTATGGAGAGAATCTGTATTGCAGAATTATATTTTATTTTGCTCTAAAAATGCATAAACTACAGTCAACCCATGTAAGATGCTGTAAATCTCACTTTAGAATTACAACCAGTCAGACAGACTGTAACCTCACACCTTTAATGCATTGTCTGAGCTGAGATGACACCTTTTGTTGGAGAATCTGAATTTATCTTGAGAATGTGACTTAAAAGGAGTTCTGGGATTTACCTAATAATGAAGTGAAGTTAGGAAACCCATTCTAAAAAAATGAAAGACTTAATCTGAGTTTGATTAATATATTCAAGCCGCATGACACTGAAATCTTTTGTGAAAATTTCTGCATCTTATAGTCCTGCTCCAGAACCACCTGATGAAGGAGCAGCGCTTCGAAAGCTAGTACGTCCAAGGAAACCTGTTGGATTATAACCTGGTGTTGTGTGATTTTTAACTTTGGAAACATTTCCAGGTTGAATTCCTCTTGTCCCTGCTCTTCCCAACTGCCCAGTCCATTGATATCCTCCTGCAGGTTGCAGATACCCTCCTCACTTTTTACCAGCCTTCCGAGTTTCATGCCACCTGTGAACTTCTTTATCATATTCCCCTGAATTTAAGTCTAAATCATTCATCTACAAAACAGGCAGCAAGCTCCCAGCACCGTGCTCTGTGAAACCCCATTGATATCAGACTTTGTGTCACAGAAACATTCCTTAACCATTCCCCTCTCCTTCCTGCCTCTCAGCCAGTTTTACATCCAGCATGTCTCTTTACCTGGGATCCCATTGGCTCTTACTGTCTTGACCAATCTGCATGAGGGACTTTACCAAAAGCCTTGCTGAAGTCCATGTAGACCACATCAAATGTACTGCCCTCATCAACACACCAGGTTACCACCTCAAAAGGTTATCAAACACAAACTTCCTGTAACAAACCCTGTATCTGAGTAATTATTCTCTCTTCAGGTGCAGATATAGTCTCCCTGCACTGTCCTTTTGGTCCCCTTTGTTGGTGTATTTCTCTTGCAGCTGTGAGACTGAAAGGGAACCGAGATTGTCGAGCTTGCTGTTCTGAAACCACGTTGGGAATTGGGGGCAGATGCCTTAAGCCAGTGTCTGCAGCCTGACAAGGCCACATGGGGAAATCCTTTTCCAATGCAGGGAGGCTTAGCAGGGAGACACCTCGACAGTTATGGCAATCTCTGCAGTTGCTCTTGTTCATGTACAGGGTCACAATCCTTGCATCACACACTCCCTGTGGAAATGTCCCCTCCTCCAGAAGAAACAGAGAGATTAGTGCAGAAGCTGCAGGAGTGGGGGTTTCTGTGCTTGATGAGGACTGGGAAAAGTGACTGGAGCTTTGTCCATGAGTGTGTGTCAATAGCTTTGTTAAAGCTCTCCACTGAGGGTTTGATTCCCAGCTCTGCCGTAACAGGGAGGCTTTTTAATGGTGTCTAGAGCCTCCTGAGTGACAATGTTCTCCCTGTGTTATAGCTCAAGGCGAGGATCTCCCCATCGCTCCAACTATTTGTTACAGAGGGTGATGATCTCTCCTGTCTTTGTTTCAGTCGAGCTGTTTCTTTTCCTCATGCATCTTTCACCTTTCCCATCCCTTCATCCATACATTTCCCTGTGATGGAGTAGCTGTGGATATTCCTGCAGAGTTAGAAATGTTATTATTGGATCGTTGCTCAGCATTCTCTTGGACTTGACTTCAAATGGCTCTTTCTGCATTCAGAGCTTTCTCACTCAGATCTCTCTTGTAATCGATGAGAGTGGAGATCTTGGCTTCAATGACAGGCTCGATCACAGTATGTGTAGCCTCAAACCTGTCTGTGATGTTTTACTGTTGCTTCTTGTCTGTTCAGGGTGTGGTATTATAGATGATGGTGTCTCACAGAATGTGCCATTTCACTTCTGCTCTCTGAGTGGGAATGCTGCAAAGTGCCTTTTAGTCAAGTTGTGGAAAAGCTGCTTTTAAATTGAGAAAGTAGTGTGTCTGATGTTAACATGAGGGCAGATTTTCTGCTTTGAACGAAAAAGACCTTCAAGAGCTGCATAGTTAATTTGATCCATATCAGAGAGATGTGCGTCTCAAAGCACAAAATATTTCTGTTTTTCAGCTCCTCCTGAGTGTTACCTTTTGGTTTTCAGGGCTGCCCTTCCATCCTCGCTAACTCCTTTATTAATTGATGCAGTCACCGTGTGGCATTACCTTCTGTGTTTGTCTTCATGGATATTTTCATTCATAAACAGAACTCAGGAAACTTATTAATATTATCAATAACCACAGTGTTAACCCACAATAAAGCCACAATATTTCGGGAAAACATTCATTTCCTGGATGGATGCTGTAGTCAAATTGACACTAAACAAAAGCCATAAGTTTGCAAAATGTTTTTCCCCAAAATAAGTGACACATAATTCACGGGACACAAAAAGCTACAACAATAAACATGCTTCCTGCAGACTGAAGGAGTGACCGTTCATGTGTTTCCACACATAGTCACAAAGTTGGAATAGGTTTTAAACCAATTTGTTGCTACCGACTTTTACTGAGATGTGAGAAAATAAATATTTAATTGTTTATTTATTATTCAATCAAATAAAAATATCAGATGTCAAATTCTGATTTAAATATAACAATAGGCTCCATGTACATGACTATAGCATCTACTGAAATTCTCCCAAAGAGAAGGCCACATACGCTCAGGGACTAAAACTAGAAATACAAAGTCTATTTGCAAGTAATTCATCAGCTCAATGATTTCATCTTTCCCTCATTTCTAGTTCGCAGAAGTTTCTTTTGTTAACAGATCTGAATCCAATCTCTGTTGTTTGCAAAGTCCCCCGTCTCCCACTTCACTTGCAACCGTTCTCTCTCGACCACCCTCTCGTAGTTTTTAATTTCTTCCCCTCTCTCTCGTTCCAATCTTGCTCTCTCTCTCTCTCTCTCCCTCCCACTGTCTTGCAGTGTCTATCTCTTCCTTCCACCCCCCTCCTTCCTGTCTAACCTCTTCTCTTGTGACCTCTCCATGTTCCCAATCCCACTGGTTTCCCAGTGTCCCGTCAGCCGCGTTGTGGCCTCCCCATAACGTCCCAATCCCCTCAAGGCCTCATTGTCTCCTCCCAGGTTCCTTGCAGTTTCCCTCTTGCCTCTACACCACCCCTTGACCTGTCTGCAATGACTGGCTTGGCTCCTCCCTCTGGGTCTCCCTGCCAGACCTTTCCTCCATCCACATGCTCCTAGCCCTCAGGCCACTTTCCCTCACAGAGAACCTCCCTGCTCACACTTACCTTGCTGCATGCTTCCCCCGCCTCCACTCCCCAATCATAAGTTGTTTCACTCTTGCGTTCATCATTGATAGGCACATCAGTAAACCTATCAGCAGCAATCATGGTTATGCGTAGCTTGTCACTGGAGGAGCAGCTGCTCTCCATTCTCACCCACTTCTGGTTACTCTCGGAACATGATAAGCAGCACAACTGCTATCTCATCCAGCATTCTTTTGACAAGTGTTGGATGTATTTCATCTGAACCTGGGACATGTCAACTATTGATTTTAAGAATTTCCTGAGCAACATTTCATTATGATTGTAATTGTGTCTAATTCGTCCCTTTCTTTCAACTTGTTTTTCATGCTCATTTCTCGAATGTTATTCAAAAGACTGGCACAAAATATGTGTTCAATGAATCCACTCTTTCTTTATGTCCCATTATTATATCTTTACTGAATACAATAACACAGTTGAAAATCTCAATACGTACAATAATGTATTAACTGTGTCTATAATAAGGTGGAACTTTACGCTTGGCTGAACATAACGTGTTCTTGTTTATTTTCCTTTCTCATAGTTAACATAGTGACAATTGTGATTCTGTCTCAGAGAAAGTGTGATCTTTCTAAATGTATCACTCGCTACCTGGTGGCCATGGCAGCAGTGGACTTACTGCTCATAATCATAGATCTGATTTTGAGACACGTTCCAATTATTTATAGAAATGATTTTAAATTTCTGAAGACCGTCCCCGTGTGTAACATCCACGCCATCCTGGTTTTTGCAGCTATGGACTGCTCTGTCTGGTTTACGGTCGCTTTCACCTTTGATCGATTTGTGGCCATTTGTTGTCAAAAGATGAAAGGCAACTATTGCACTGAGAAAACAGCATCCATGGTTCTGGGAACAATAACTGTGCTCAGCTGTTTAAAGAACATTTCCTGGTATTTTATGCTAACACCTTGGTATAGTCTGATGAATCAGCCTTGGTTTTGTTTGGCAAAAAAATATGTTACGTTATCTCTGATCTGGGGATCAATTGAGCTTATTCACTACGTTCTGACCCCAGCACTCCCATTTGTTCTGGTTCTGCTGCTCAATGCTTTCACTGGGAGGTACATTTTAGTGGCCAGCAGAGCCCGCAGGAGACTCCAGTCTGACAGCAGGGGGCAGCATTCCAAGGACCGACACTTGGAGAGCCGAAGGAAATCCATCATTTTAATGTTTGTTATCTCAGGAAATTTCATCCTGTTATGGTCAATGTTTCTGGTGTATTCTTCATGGAGACGATTGTATCGTTTGGGGTATAAGGCTGTATTTTTACATTACTTTTTACGAGATATAGGATTCATTCTCCAGCTCCTGACTTGCTGCACAAACACGTGTATATATGCCGTGACCCAGACTAAGTTCAGAGAACAGCTGAAGAACATGGTAAAACAGCCTTTTGCTCGAGTAGTAATATTTATAAAATGATGAGATGGATTGATGCATTCTGGGATCACAATTGAACAATTTGGCGGCACGGTGGCACAGTGGTTAGCACTGCTGCCTCACAGCACCAGAGACCCGGGTTCAATTCCCGACTCAGGCGACTGACTGTGTGGAGTTTGCACGTTCTCCCCGTGTCTGCGTGGGTTTCCTCCGGGTGCTCCGATTTCCTCCCACAATCCAAAAATGTGCGGGTTAGGTGAATTGGCCACGCTAAATTGCCCGTAGTGTTAGGTTAAAGGGGTAAATGTAGGGGTATGGGTGGGTTGCGCTTCGGCGGGTCGGTGTGGACTTGTTAGGCCGAAGGGCCTGTTTCCACACTGTAAGTAATCTAATCTAATCTAATCTAATCACTCCAGGCCCCTTGGGTCAGTGATAAAGACACAGTGAGGTCAGTCTGCTCTCCCTGACGTCTGTGAGACACACAGAGTAGGTTCAGTCAACACTCCCCATGATCCCTGAAACAGACACAGTACATTCGATCAGACCTTCCTGGATCAGTAAGACAAACACAATGCTTTCCCTGGGTAAATGACAAACGTTGGCCCCTATAGACACTGTGCATCACTCCTTATGTTGAATAAGAGTCAGATAAAATGGAAACAGACCCTTCAGTCTAACTCATCCACGCCAACCATCTTCCCAAGCTAAACTATTCCCACCTGCCCGCACTTGGCTCATATCCCTCTAAACCTTTCATATTCATGTACATATCGGAATGTCTTTTAAACCTTGTAACTGTACCTCCACCCACTGCTGTCTCTGGCAGTTCATTCCACACATGAACCACGCTCTGTGTAAAAAAGTTACCCCTCATGTCCTTTTGAAATCTTTCTCCTCACACCTTAAAAGTATGCCCCCTAATTTTGATCTCCCCCCAAGAAAAGTCCATTGTCATTCACCTTGTCTATGTCCCTCATGATTTTATAAACCTCAATAACGTCACGCATCAACCTCCTGTGCTCCAGTGAAGAAAGGTCTCCATCTCTCCAGTCTACTTTGATATCTCAAACACTCCATTCCCGGCAACACCCTGGTAAATCATTACTGAACCCTCTCCAGTTTAACAATATCCTTCCTGCAACAAGGCAACAGGAACTGCACACAGTCCTCCAGAAGGGACCTCACCAACATCCTGTACACAATCAATATAACGTCCCACACTCAGCAGCAGATATCCCTGTGCAAAGATCCTAAACTGCACTTAAAATAATCCAGCAAATATCTCTATAATTGTCAACACAGATGAAACTTTACGTGATTACAGTGCATAACAAAAAGCAAAATTATGATATAAAATGGCGACAGCAAATGTTACTGAAATCATTGCAGCAAATATTGTTTAGCGTGCTCACAACAAAGAACATTTAAACTGCTCACTCTGTGTAACATTTAAAAGACAGGGATGACAGTCACTGATGTGACCCCATCTGAACTTGCTCCTTCCTTCTCAGAGGCAATTCAGCATCAGCAGCAAATGCTGACTTTCCCGATGATACCCACATTGTGTGAATGAATGTCTGTGTAAACATTCTTGAAGAATTGACACAGATAAAAACTGATATAAGGCATCATAGTGATATTCAGCTCCATGTTTTAAACTTCGTGTACCACAAATAATACCTGATAAAATAAGAGCAAGTAGTTGGTGAAATATTATTTGATTGTCATTTGATATTACAGAACTTGAGCATTGCTGGAAAAGACATTTTGTCAGAGCTTATGTTTTACACACATTAGGATAATTTGCAAGAATACAGTTGAACAGGAACATTGATACTCTACAAGGGAAGAGTGCTGATTGCTTGGCAAGTAGACTCTAATGGAGACATTGCTGTCAAAATGCACCAATCACTGATGATTGATCGTTGACCCCCGGGGTTTGTTTAAATTTTAAACCAAGTAATTTGACTCTGATTAATTACAGCATTGCTCTATAAATAAAGAGACTGGGAATGGCTGTGTGCTTTTTGCTGAATTCGAACAGAGTTAATGAATGTTTCTACTCTTTTCATCTGCAAAGAACAGGTTTCTGTGTATTCAACTTTGTATCTTCCAGTATGCACAAGTATCCTACACTGTGAGCCCAACTGACAATCCTAACTTACATATAAACATATGAAATTGGAGCAAATATAGACTATTTGGCTCCTCAAGTCTATCTGTGTGCGTATGTGCAATGTTAAGTCCCACTAATGTCCCACCAAACTTCTAACTTAACATCAATGTATCTGTTTTATGGGATGGTGTTCAATTAAAAAAAAGATAAGCACTGCAGATGCTGGAAATCAGAAACAAAAGCAGAAATGGCTGGAAAAAACTCAGCAGGTCTGGCTGCATCTGTGGGGTGAAAACAGAATCATCGTTTTGGGTGAATGACCATTCTTAAAAACTGATTGCTGATGACAAAAGGTTAATATTTATGCTGAAGGTGGGCTGGGTAGGGAGCTGTGATAGGGCCCATGGAGGGAGAGAGAGAGAAAGAGAGAGAGAGAGACAGAGAGAGAAAAAGCAATCAAAGATCTGTGTAAAAGTCAGTCTGGGAGAGTGGATAGCTGCTAATGGGGATCATGACAGGCTGACAATGGGTTGCATGTGGTCGTATCCTGTTGGGAAGCGATGCCAAAGAGGATCAGCCAAAGACTGTTCCAAACCTTGCTTTCGTGTGGGCCAGTCACCCATTTGCCCAGCTCAGTTTGGAGGCAATGTCAATGATACTCCGGCTTCCCCAGTGTGATACAACATTTTCATACTTTTCATGTTGCAATAATTACAAGCAACGTTGATGTCAGTGTTCCTTCTCCCTTAATCTATACTTCCAATCCTGTGAAACACCTGATCAATGATGGACATCTCAATGGACAGCCTTAGGTTCACAAGATCTCAAGATATTTACCGGACATCGTTTTCATCGGGCTTTGGGTTCTCACAACATACCCCATTGATCTACATTCCAAAGTTAACGGTTCTAGTCTTTCTCAGACATGTCCCAGACTTGCATATCTCAAAGGGCGCCTCGAGTTCTGTTATTCATTGTAGTCATTGACATCCTTATTAAGTTCTGTTCCTCATCTTGTATTTCCCTTGGCTTCATCATCGGAGATACAAAGAAATGTTAGTTCCTACTAATTGTTGTAAGATTCATAATATTAGTTCTAGTATACATTCAGTTAGATGTGAAGTTGTATGTTCTCATCTGTTGCTAGAATTCCTTCGCTAATACGTGTTGAGCAGTTTCTCTCTCTCCATGTTATAACTGCCTATCACTTAAGCACCTTTTAAATTCTGTTATACAGTTTACTAACCTGATTACTTGACAAACAAAAGGATATTATTTCTTATTAATTGTTCTAAAAGTTGTACTATCATTTCCAATAAAGTTATTTGGTTAGACGTAGTGCTGGAATTCTTTCGCCATTGAGTTGCGAGCAGTTTCTGACCCACTTGATCTTGGATGGTCCGATAAACATGGCCCCTCTCTCTTACGGTGGCACTAGAGCTCATTCTAGTCACATCCTGTCATCTGGGAAGGAAGTTACTGACCCTACTCTAAATATTTCAACTCTAACTCTTTTCCCTAAGAAGGCAACATTTATGTCATTAATAAGACGACAAACTCAATCACACTCCATCAATGTGGGGTTATGTTTTTCTTTCTTGTGCAGGACTGGCAGCTCAATGTTCCAGTGTGTAAATGCATGAGGAAGGATAAAAGGGAAGGCAAGAGAGGATGGGGTGTTGTGTTTTTGATGAGGGAGAACATCGTGGCAGGACTCAGAGAGAGGACACTCTTCAGGGTTTGCCACTGAGTCTATATGGGGAGAACTGAGAAGTAAAAAGGGGGAGTTCACTTTGGTAGCATCGTACTCTCGGCCCCCCAGTAGTCAGCGGGAGATAGAGGAGCTGAAGCAACAACTGGGTTGGAACAGCAGAGGATATTAAGTTTCCTACCATCGACTGGGACTGCCACAGCTTTAAGGGCTTGGATGGAGAGAAATTTGTCAGGAGTGTTCAGGAAGAATTTCCCATGCAGTATTAGGTGGCCTGACCAGAGAAGGGGCAAAACATGACCTCCTCTTTGGAAATAAGGCAGGGCGAGTGACGGAAGTGTTCATAGGGAAGCACTTTGAAACCAATGACCACAATTCCATAAGTTTTAGAATAACTAAGGAAAGTGTAGGTCTGGTCCATGAGTTAACTTCTAAATTGGGGCAAGGCCAGTTTTGATAGTATTTGATCAGAGCTTTCAAAAGAGTTTGGGGAAGGCTGTTTACAGGTCAAATGAAGTTTGGAAAATTGGGAGAGTTTCCGAACTGAGATAATAAAGAGTTCATGGCCAGTATAGAAGAGTGACGAGGAAGGTTGGCAAGAGTAGAGGGGCCTGAATGACTCGAGCTATTGAGGCCTTGATCAAGAAAAATAAGGAGAAGACTGATATGCCCAGGCAGCTGGGATGTAGTGAATTTCTTGAGGAGTATAGGGGGAATTGGAATGCACTTAAGAAATAAATCAGGAGGGCTCAAACGGGACACAAGATGGCTTTGGCAGAGAAGGTAAAGGAGAAGCCAAAGAGATTCAAAAATACATGATGGACAAAAGAGTAACGAGAGACAGAATAGGATCGCTTAAAGGTGAACAAGTTCATCGATGTGATGAGCTACAAGAGATGGGTGAGATACTTAAATGAATATGTCTTGTCAGTATTCTCCATTGAGAATGCAGAGATGTTAGGGAACTTGGGGAAATAAATAGCGATGCCTTGAACAGAATCCACATTCCAGAAGAGGAGATGCTGGAAATCAAAAGATACATTAAGGTAGATGAATCCAGGGGACCCATTGAAGTGTATCCCAGGATTTTGGGGGAGTCATGGAGGAGATTCCTGTATCATCGACAGCCACAGGTGAATGGACCAAGGATTGAATAGTGGCTAATATTGTGCCAGTATTTAAGAAAAACTGAAGAGAAATGCCTGAGAAATACAGACCAGTGAGCATAACATCTAACGTGGAATTCTGAGAGATAGGATCGAGAGGCATTTGGAGAGGCAAAGATTCATTTGGGATAGTCAGCATGGCTTTGTGTGTGGGAAATCATGTCTCACAAAATTGATTAAGCTTTTTGAAGGGGTGACTCGGAAAGTAGATCAGGGCACAGTGATAGACTTTATGTGCATGGATTTTAGAAACGCCTTTGATAAGGTACTGCATGGTAATTTGGTGAGTAAGGTTAAATCTCACAGAATCCAGAGAGAGCTAGCCAAGTGGATACTTGAAGGTAGAACACAATGGGTGGTGTTAGAGGGTTGTTCTTCAAACTGGGGACCTGTGAACAGCGGTGTGCCACATGGAGTGGTGCTGGGTACGCTGTTATTCAGCATTTCTTGATATAAGCTGGATAAGAATTTATGAGATGTGATTATAGGTTTATGGATTCCATAAGATTGGTGATATAGTGGACAGTGAAGAAGGTTATCTGGCAATACAGTGAGATCTCAATCAATTGGGTCTGTGGGCTGACTGATGGCACATGGAGTTTAGTTTAGATAAATGCGAGGTGTTGGAGTTTGCTGGGTCAAACCAGGGCAGGACTTACCCAATCATTGGTCAGATCATAGGGAGTGACATAATAAGGAGATCTAGGGGTACATGTTCATTGCTCCTTGAAACTGGAGTCACAGCTCGGCGGGGTGGGGGGGTGGGCGGGTTCATGAAGTCTTTCAGAATGCTTGCTTTCATTGGGGAGAGCATTGAGTATCAGAGTTGGGATGTCTTGTTGCAGCTGCACAGTTGAAGTTACTATGTGCAGTTCTGGTCACCCTCCTATCAAAGGGATAAGATTAATCTGAAAATAATCCAGATAAGATATACTGGGATGCTACCAGGACTGGAGGGTTTGAGTTTTGACGAGAGGCTGGAGAGGCTGGGACTTTTTACTCTGGAGAGGGGTGACCTTAGACCATAGAACATCAAACATTTCATCACAATACAGGCCTTTTGACCCTCAAAATTGTGTGAAACCAATCTGAAGTCCATCTGACCTACCCTATTCCATTTTCATCCATATGTCTATGCAATTACCAATTAAATGCCCTTAAATTTGGAGAGCCTACTACTGTTGCAGGGAGGCCGTTCCATATTCCTACTACTCTCTGAGTAAGGAAACTACCTCTGACATCTGTCCTATCATCCCTCAATTTGAAGCTATTTCCCCTCGTGCTAGCAAACACCATCCAAGGAAAACTGTTTTCACTGTCCACCCTATCTAACCCTCTGACTACCTTATATGCCTCAATTAAGTCACCTCTCTACCTTCTTCTCTCTAACGAAAACAGCCTCAAATCCATCAGCCTTTCCTTATAAGACCTTCCCTCCCTACCAGGCAACAAGCTAGTAAATCTCCTCTGAGAACTTTCCAAAGCTTCCACATCCTTCCTACTATGCGGTGAACAGAGGTGCATGCAATACTCCAAGTTCGGCCACACCAGAGTTTTGTACAGTTGCAGCATGACCTCATGGCTATAAATCTCAATCCCTCTGCTAATAAAGGCTAACAGACCGTATGTCTTCTTAACAACATTATCAACATGGGAGATAACTTTCAGGAATCTACATACATGGACAAAGAGATCTCCCTGTTGTCTACACTACCAAGCATCTTAATATTAGCCCAGTACTCTGCACTCCTGTAACTCCTTCCAAAGTGAATCACCTCACACTTTTCCACATTGAACTCCATTTGCCACCTCTCAGCCCAGAGACTCCAGCCGAGTCACCTTGCCTTTTCAAGGGGCCTCCCATTGCACGGACTTGCAGATACCCCACCCGAGGCTGCACATCCAAACACTTACCCTGCTGGCCTCATGTCCAGGTGCAGCCATCTTCATTTCTGAGTCACAGCAGGATGGAAGGCAAGAGCAGGCTTCCCTCAGACACTGAGTTCCAGCCTCCTCCTCTGCACACAGGGGAACCCTAAAGGATAAATGGCCCTTCTTGCTAGCACACACCCTCACCCTGTTAACCTCTCAGAATTCACATCTCTCTGACGGACTCCAATCCAGACAGTCGATATGCCAGGGTTGGGAATGAACTGGTCCCTCCTTGTATCCAGGGTGTTGGTGACTCTCACTGAACCCCTCCCCCTTACATAGTGAGTTGTCTCCCTTCAGTATCATCATTCCCCAGCTTCCCAACTCCGATTCCCACTATTATGTTTCCCAGCCGTCATTCCACAGGAGTGGCCTCCTTGGCAGTGCCCTACGAGTGGCTCGGAGATGTGCCAGGATGGTGTGTGGTGAGACTGGCACATGTCAGATTCCAATGTCTGTGACCGTGGGCTGTGTGTGGTCACCACCCAGAAACCGTACCTTGAGCTGTTGGTGCTGGGGTTCCAAGCTGGAGGGCTGGAGGAACAAGCAGTGAGCTGGAGTAACCAGGTTCCCAGTCAGACTTCCACATTGGGAATTCTCAGTGTCTGATTCCTATCCAGTGGATGGTAGAATGGGAATCTGCATATTAATGAGGTGAGATTTGGTGTTAATGAGGGAGAAAACAAGCGATGTCGATAAAGGCCTCTCACTGTAGCCCACCGTGTTCTTGCCCCTGTATTGCTCACGAGGTTTCTCCTGTACTTTAATTGTTCACTCCTTGTTAATCTTTCAGTCAATCTGTGCAGATTTCTTTTCTGTTCACACTACTGACCCACCAGCCAACGTTTTCACCATTATCTGCTTTTTATTGAAGTTTGATGCCAGTTTTAACACCTATGGTGTGTGCTCCATTTGAAACTTTGCCTTTCTTGGTTTGCGTGTCTTTCATCTGTGTATTCTGAATTCTGTCCTTGAATTCCTGCCACCATTGACTTACCCCTTCATCTCATTTCCCTGATCTCTTTTGGTTGTGTTACTTTCATGCTCTCACATCTGCCCTTACTTACATTTAAACACTGGTCTTGGACACCCTCATCTGTCCCTCACACTCTATGTGTCCAGTATCCTTTAACCTTTTCTCCCTCACATATTTCTCCAGTTACATATTTATAATCTGCTATTGAATCTACATATGTCACTCTATTAGACTGTGTATTCCAAATCCGAAGCACTCATTGTGTGGAACAAATATGTTCATGTCACCCTCTGCTTCTTTTGCCAATCATATTAAATCTGTGTGCCCTGATTATTGACTTTATAGGTCTTTAGGAGTGTAGGCAATGGAGGAGACCATTCAGCCCATCGAGCCTGCTCTGCCATTTAATTTGATAGTGGCTGATTGGTCACTTCAATGCCTTTTACCCAGACTATCCTCATAACTCTTTATGTGATTGATACTGGCAGTTTTCTTATGGTCTCCCCATCACATCCTTATGGCCTCCATGTCTCCTCCCAGTCTCCTTGCAGGTTCCCTCCTGTCTCTTCAACACTCCTGGACCAGTCTGGCTCTTTGCTCTCGCTCTCTCTCCCAGACCTGGCCTCCATCCACCTGCTCCTAGCCCTCAGCCCACCATCCCCCACAGAGACCCTCACAGGCAACAATTGCAGAGCTGCATGCTGCTCCTGCCCCCAACACACAATCACCAATCTCAAGTTGTTTCTCTCTTGCATTTGTCACTGATAGGCTCATCAGTAAACCTATCAGCAGCAAGGGTGCACAGAACCAGGCTGTGATTGGAGGAGACGTTGCTCTCCATTCTCACCAGCTTCTCAGGACTTTTGGAAATTTAAAAACAGCGAACCAGCTATCGCATCCAGCATTCTTTTGAAAATCATTGGAGGCATTTTGCCACCACCCGGGAGATATCAGTCTTTTGTTCTAATAATCTTCTGAGCAAAATTTCAGCATGATTGTAATTGTGTTTAATTCATCCCTTCCTTCCATATTTTTATTCATACTTATTTCAGGCATATTACTTGTATTCTGGAGACAGACACAAAATATCTGTTCAATAAATCCATTGTTTGATTATTCTCCATTTATATATCATTATTTGATATAATAACACATTTGAATATTTCAATATGTACTGTAACTTATCGATTGTAATAATGTATAACTTTACTTTCAGCCAAACATTACATGATTTTGCTTACCTTCCATTCTCATAGTTAACAAAGTGATGATAGTGACTATGTTGCAAAGTGTGATCTTTCTCAATGAATCACTCACTAACTAGTGGCCATGGCAGCAGAGGACTGAATGCTCATGATCATTGATCTGATATTGAGACACATTCCAATTATTTATAAAACTGAATTTACATTTCTGAAGACCATCCCTGTGTGGAACATCCACGCGGTCCTGGTTTTTGCAGCTATAGACAGTTCTGTCTGGTTCACTGTCGCTTTCACCTTCGATCGATTTGTGGCCATTTGTTGTAAAAAGATGAAAGGCAACTATTGCACTGAGAAAACAGCAGCCGTGGTTCTGGGAACAATAACTGTGCTCAGCTGTTTAAAGAACATTTCCTGGTATTTTACATAACATCCTTGGTTGGTGTAAGGAAAAAGGGCTGGTTTTGTTGGGCTAAAAAGTATGTTATTTTATCTCCAATCTGGGGATCGATTGAGCTGATCCACTACATTCTGACCCCAGCACTCCCATTTGTTCTGGTTCTGCTGCTCAATGCTCTCACTGGGAGGTACATTTTTGTGGCCAGCAGAGCCCGCAGGAGACTCCAGTCTGACAGCAGGGGGCAGCATTCCAAGGACCGACACTTGCATGTTCCCTCGTGGGCTCCACCACAAGTTGCTCCAAAAAGCCATCTCGCAATCATTCTATAAACTCCTTTTCTTACATTCCACTGCCAACATGATTTTCCTAGTCAACCTTCATATGAAAATGCCCCATGATCACTGTGACTTTGCCTTTCCGATACATCTTTGCTATCTCCTGGTGTAAGTTGTGTCCCAGCTCCTGAATAATGTGTGGAGGCCTGTACAGTCCTCCAATCTGATTTTTTAACTTTTGTATTTCCTCAATTCTACCCACACAGTCTCTACACCGTCTGACCCTCAGTTGTTTCTTACAACTGATTTAATTTCATTTCTTACTAATACGCAGCCCCGTCCCCTCTGCACACCTGCCTCTCTTTTCGATAGGATGCAAACCTTGAATATTCAGCTCCTAATCATGATCCCCTCGCTGCCATTCGTTTGCGCAGTTATCCTTGTTATAAATACAAGACAGGCATCAAACTGGGTCTGAAACCTAACTCCTGGATACAAAATCACTTCCTTCCTTGAGACAAAACACCTCATGTGCTTTATTTCTTCGTCAATCCCAGCATAATGTGAGTGTTTCTAATGCAGTTTCTTGTTGTGACCCACAGACTGGTGTGGCTGTAAACCTCCACACAGTGCTCAAGACTCCTTCATGCAGTCTCTCTTACCCCTCCATGCAGTGGATGCAGGGAGGGGATGGCCACCTGGTGTGACTAAAAGACTATCAATCCAGAAACTCAGCTAATGCCCTGGGGACTCAGGTTTGAAACCTGGCTCACCAGAAGGTGGAATTTGTACTCTATTAAAAAAAATCTGTAAATAAGACGATACTGATGACCATTGCAAAACCCATCTGATTCACAAATACCCAACAGTGAAGGAAATCCACTGTCCTCACCTGGTCTGGCCTACATGTGACTCCAGATCCCCAGCAGTGTGATTGATTCTCAGTTGCCCCCTGAACAGGCCGGGCAAGCCATTTAGTTGTACCAGTCATTACAAAGTCTCAGAGAAATGAAACTGGACGGATCACCTGACACCGCCCTAGGCACCGGAAAATGCAGGAACAGCCCTGTCGATCCTGCAACGTCCTCCTTACTAACATCTGGGGGATACTGCCAAAACTGGGAGAGCTGTCCCATGGGCTAGTCAAGCAACAACCTGTCATAGTCATACTCACAGAATCCTTCCTCACATTCTATGTCCCAGTCACCACCATCACCATCCCTGGATATTGCCTGACAGACCCAGCAGAGGAGGCAGCACAGTGGCTATACGGTCAAGAGGGAGTTGCCGTGTGAGTCCTCAACATTGACTCTGGACCTCTACAAGCAGTATGGTCTGGTACGTACTGGTATGGTACGTGTACCATAGGATCAGATCTAAGATCTGCAGTCCTGCCACATCCAGTGTTGAATGATGGTGGACAATTCCACAACTCACTGGAGAAGGAAGCTTCACTTATATTCCCATCCTCAATTATGGAAGATTGCAGTATATCAGTGTAAAAGATCCATCTCACCCCCCTCCAATGGACCCCAGCCTTACAGATGCCAGTCTTCAGCCAAATTGATTCACTTCTCGTGATTTCACGAAATGTTGGGAGACACTGGACACTGCAAAGGCTATCAGCTGTGAAAACATTCCAGCAATAATACTGAAGACATGTGCTACAGAACGTGTCACTCCTCTAGCCAAGCTGTTCCAGTACAGTTACAACAAAGGCATCTACCCAACAATGAGGAAAATTGCCCACGTATGTCCTGTACATATTTAGCAAGACAAATCCAACTCAGCCAATTAGTACATTAACAGTCTACTCTCGATCACCAGTAAAGTGATGGAAGGTGTCATCAGCCGTGCTATTGAGCAGCTCCTGAAAAGCAAAAGCCTACTCAGTGACTCCCAGTTTGGGTTCCACCAGGACCACTCAGCTCCTGACCTCATTACAGCCTTGGTTCAAACATGGACAAAAGAGCTGAGTTCCAGAGGGGAGGGGAGAGTGACAGCCTGTGCCATCAAGGCCAATTGGACCAAGTGTGGCATCAAGGGGTCCGAGCAAAATGGGAATCAATGGGGGACAAACTCTCCGGTGGTTGGAGTCAGACCAGACACAGAGGAAGATGGTTGTGGTTGTTGGAGTTCAGTCATCTCAGCTCCAGGACATCTCTACAGGAGTTCCTCATGGTAATATCCTTGGCCCAAACATCTCCAGCTGCTTCATCATAAGGTCTCCATAAGCACCTTCCCTTCCTAATAGGGTTAGAAGTGGGAATGTTCACCGTTGATTTCATAATGTTCAGCATCACTCACGACTCTTTAGATACTGAAGCAGTCCGTGTTCAAATGCAACAAGATCTGGACAATGTCCAGGCTTGGGCTGACAAATGGCAAGTAACACTCACAACACACAAGTGCCAGGCTACGACCATCACCAATACGACACAATCTCACCACTGCCCCTTGACTTTCAATGCTGTGACCATCACTGCATCCCCAATGCCAACTTCCTGGGAGTTATCATTGACTAGTAACCCCACTGGACTAACCAAATAAGTACAATGACTACAAGAGCAGGTCAGAGGCTAAATATACTACGGTGGGTGACTCACCTCCTGACTCCCCAAGGCACAAGACGGGAGAGTGTTAGTATATTCCCCACTTGCATGAATGAGTGAAGTTAAAACAAAACTCAAGAAGCTTGACACCATCCAGGACAAAGCAACCCGCCTGATTGGCACCACATCTACAAACATCCATTCCCACCGTCTCCGACTCTCAGTAGGAGCAGTGTGCAGTATTTACAAGATGCACTGTAGAAAGTCACCAAAGATCCTCAGACAATAACTTCCAAATCCACAAACACTTCCATCCAGAAGGACAAGAGCAGCAGATATATAGGAATGTAGCCACTTTCAAATTCCCTACCATCCTGACTTGAAAATAATACGCAGTTCCTTCACCGTCACTGGGTCAAAATCCTGGAATTCCCTCCCTAATGGCATTGTGGGTCAGCTCACAGCAGGCGGACTGCAGCAGTTCAAGAAGGTAACTCACCACCACCTTCTCAAGGGGCAACCAGGGACGGGCAATAAATACTGGCCCATCCAGCAGTGCCCAGATCCCAACCAATGAATAAATAATAGCCTCTACGCACCTCCATGCTGTCATCTATAAATATTCATCCCCTGCACTGTCTGATACTCTGACTAGTGACATGGTGAACACCTGTCACTCTGCACTAAACACTGAGATAAACCTGTCAGACCAGAAGTAGCACAAAGTGAATGAGCCTTTTGAAAGTTAGCTCAGAGCCAGATGATACATCCTATGTCGCTGCATGAAATGTGCCCTTGCCCCTGACTGTGAACCAACCTGACAGAAGCAGGTACGACATCATTGTCTCTGAGCTCCACAGTGAAGGGTGAGTTAATCTGAAAGCAGCCAGAATGATGTGGTGAGTCTGGGGTTTGGTGATGCCCACACACGTGGACAAAGTGTGGGAGAGGACAGTGTTGATGGAGCATGCAGTGAAATGGTGCTGATGGTGGAGATGGATGAAGAGCTGGAGAAGCAAACAGTGAGCTCCTACCTTCAGGTAACTGCCCAGGCTTTCCTGTTGGGAACTGGCACCATCTGGTTTCCATAGGAACTGGAGGAAGGATTAGAATCTCCATCGAAATGAGGCAAGACCAGCTCCTAATGAGATAGAACAGCATGAAAATGAAGTGGTCACCCCTCACTAGTGAGATTCAGAATTGGCTGCTTCAACCAGAAAAGATACAACTGGAAATAGTTTTCACAACAAAATCTAATGCTTTCATTCTTCCCATATTACCTCACCTTTCTTGCCTTTGCTCAGACCACTCCAGGGAGCAGAAAATTCAACTCTAAAAATTACTGACAATGTTCTTGTTCATCTACTTACAGGATTGAGGATCCCATGGTTGTCCAGGCCTGATAACGTTCAATGCTGGTCATCCTGTAAAAGCCAGAGAAGACCTATCGACTTCCTGTAGGACCCCCATGGAAACCCGGAACCATGATCTGACCCCTGACCCCGCCACGTCCTGACCTCAATCTGTAACGGAATCGGCCCTGTCAGTGACTTGACCCCGAGGAAGACAACCAGCATTTGCCTGGTCCCATCTCCCATGACTACTACAACTCGAGGAGGCTCTGCCAACCAGGCCTGACTCACTTACCTCCAGGAGCAGCAGACTCACTTCACCAACTCCCGGAACTGTCCAGAAACGTGCCAGGAAACGGTGAAAACATACTGGCCTGATGGTGGTGTTGAAAAAAATACGTTTTCAAGGCACTCCTCCCGAACTTACACCTTGCAAATAACAAAATGACTGAACTCTGATCCAGACTTACCTTCCAGAGGGCACTCAGAGGCTGTTGTGTGCTGTGTTTCAAGGAGACATGGCTCACCCCTGCCATCCCTGACTGCTCCCTACAAGCTGAGGGGTTCTCCAAACAACACATAGACCACTTAGCATCCTTGGGTAAGGTGAAAGGTGGTGGGGTATGATTCCTGATCAACACCTCCTGGTGAATGGATGCAGCAACCCTGACAGGTGATTGCTCCCCTTAACCTCGAATTATCTTACAATAAAATGTACCTTCCATGAGAGTTCACCTCCGCCATCCTGGCAGCAATCTACACACCACCCATGTGGTTGTGAAGAATGCCCTGGATGAAGTTTACACGGCCATAAACATTCTGAGACAAAATTCCCGAGGCCTTACTCATCGTGGCGGTGACTTCAACTGATCCAACCTCAAGAGGGCGCTGCCAACGTCCCACCAACACATCTCCTGCCCAACTAGAGGATCCAAAACCCTGGATCAGTGTTACACAACCATCTAACACATCAACCGCTCCACTCCCCGCAGCACACATCGGAAAATCAGATCACAATGCTGTGTCCTGCCTCCCATCTTACAAGCAGAAGCTAAAGTGGGAGGATCCTTCTCAGAAAGAAATACAATGCTGGCCCAAGGCAGTGGAAGAGCATCTCCAGGACTGGTTGGAATCAGTGAACTGGACTGTATTCAAGTATTCAGTGGAAAACCTGGACTAGTACGCTACCACCATCATGGAATTCATTAGCAAATGTGTACAGGAGTGCATGCCAAAGTCATTCCTGGTGTTCCCCAAATGGGAACCCTGGGTAAACTGGGAAATCCACTCCCTTCTGAAAATCAGGCACTCAGCATTCAAGTCGGATTACCGAGACCAATGCAGAAAATCCAGATATGATCCCGGCGAAGCCATCAGAGATGCCAAGAGACAATACCAGACCAAGTTAGAGGTCTAAACCAACCATTCAGACACCCACTGCCTGTGGGAAGGCCAAAACAACATAATGGGATACAAAATGAAACAGAGCAAGATAGCAGACAAAGACACATCCCTCCCTGATGCACTCAACAGTTTCTATGCTCAGTTCAAGAAGAATGCCAGCAGCGCGGTGTCACCTGCCCCGATAGCTCCAGGGGCACCTGTTCCCTCTGTCACTGATGCTGATGCCAGATCAGTTTTCCTCCGAGTCAATCCAAGGAATGTGACAGTTCCAGACAGAGTCCCTGGCCGTTCACTCAGATCCTGTGTGGACCACCTGGTGGAGGTATTCACTGAAGGCTTCAACCTCTCCTGACTGCACTCCAAAGTCCCCACCTGCCCCACGAAGACCGCTACTATCCCAATACCTATGAAAGCCGGTGCAATGTGCCTGAATGATTACCGCCCAGTGGCTCTAACCTCCAGAATGCTGTAGTGCTTCGAGAGACTGGTCATGGCCCACATCAGCCCTGGTCTTCCAGCCTTCCTCGATCCCAACCCTGCCGTCATCCCTGGAACATCTAGACAGCAAGGACGTTTACATCAGACTCCTGCTCATTGACTACATCTCCACCTTCAACACCATTATCCCCTCCAGACTGATCACAAAACTCTGAGACTCTGAGTCTCGGCTCCACCCTCTGCAGCTGGATCCTCAGCTTCCTGACCCACAGACCACAATCAGTGAAGATAGACAGCAGCACCTTCTCCACGATAACCCTCAACACTGGAGCCCCCCAAGGATGTGTTCTCAGCCCCTACTGTACTCCCTGTACACCCACGACTGTGTGGGTAAATTCTGTACAAACACCATCGCCACGTTTGCTGCAGACCCCACTGTGGGAGGATGGATATCAAACAACAGGAAGGAGATAGAGGGCTTGATGACCTGGTACAATGAGAACACCCTCTCTCTCAGCATCAGCAAAACTGAAGAACTGATCATTGACGTCAGAAAGACAGGAGGAGAACATGCCTCCTTCTACATCAATGGAGCTGAGGCTGAGAGGGTGGAGAGTGTCAAGTTCCGAGGATTGACAATAACCGACAATCTGTCCTGGCCTTCCCACATAGCTGTGATGATCCAGAAGGTACAACAATGCCTCTTCTTCTTCAGGAAGCTCCGGGAATTTCATATGTCCTTCAGGGCCCTCAGATGCAACAGAGAAAACATCCTGCCCGGTGTACGAACCGCTCTGCCCAGCACGGTAAGGAACTACAGGGGGTTGTGTGCTTGGCCTAGACCATCGCAGAAGCCAACCTTCCATCCATGGACTACATTTACACGGCTCGTTGCCGTGGAATGGCTGCCAACATCATCAAAGACCTCTCCCACCCTGGTAATGATCTCCTACAACCTCACCCATCAGGCAGAAGGTACAGAAGCTTGAACACACCCACCAGCAGCTTCAGGAACAGCTTCTTCCCAGCCGTTATTAGACTGATGGATGGAATCTCTAACTTCAAATAATGCTGACCTCGTTAATGTTGATCTTGCCCAGTGCACACCCTGTGGGATGTAACCTGTACGCCTCTGTCCACGTTTCTGTTCACCCTGTGACCTGTACATCCCTGCTTACTGTGATCTACCTGTACTGCTCATAAACAAAGCTTTACACTGTACTGAGGGAAACGTGACAATCAATGAATCAATGTGTCTCCCTTCACCCTGAACCACAGCTTTTCAACATGTCTCTCTGCTCTCAGTGCCTTCGACAACATGTTACTGACGCTATCCTTACTTTAAACTAGGGGAGGCAGAGTACCCCAACTGACTGGCTGGAGCAGCCGCTCTTATTTCTCCAGCCTTTTTTGAACAAGGGGTGCATTGTTTGTAACAATACGTCTCTTTGGAACCTCAATACCTCCAGAGAACTGAAAGATTAAGGTCAATGCCTCTATCTCCCCTTCGTTTAGGAACTCACATAATGCAGTCCAAAGTTGGTACAAGATCTATTCTATTTGAGGAATAGTGTACTGGATTGAAGAGGGTTAACTGAACCTGTTTGTTTTGTGACTGTAATTAATGTCAAACTCCATGAACCATAATTGTATCCTGGAGGGTTTCCCTCTTCTATTAATTACAAATTCCTTACAATGTTCAAAGCTATAGTATCAGTGACAGCATCACCTCCAGCATCACCCCCAGCACTAACAGGGATTGGCAGCTCCAGAGACTGGGAGCTCGGGAGAAGCGAGATTTGAATCTGAGAACAATAGATTGGAATTTTACAACCATGGGTTGGAATCTGAACACAGAAGATCGGAATTTTACAACAATGGGCAGGAGTTTCTCAGCAACAATTGATTATATTTCTGCAAATTACCACTTGATGTCATTAACAAATCGGATCAATTATATAGTCCTGGTTATTCAACGTATTTACTATCCCACCCTTGTTATTGTTGGTGTTCCTCGTAAGTCTCTAGCTCTTAATTAACTCTTAGAACTATCTTTAACTGCATCACTTTCACTGCCAGTTGCTCTGTCCTCCTTGCTGCTTTTGCTGTTATTCCTGCTAAGTGTCAAAGTCTACCCATGAGATCTGTAAATCATATTTCACCGTAGTAATGCTCTTATCATTTCAAATTGGAAAGATCAAAGCCATTGTCTTTCATCACTACCTTAAACTTTAATCCATATCCATTGACTCTAACCCCATCCTTGGCCAAGTCATGAGGATCAATGAGATTGTTCAGAATCTTACCAATCCATTTGACCCGAGTTGGGTCACCCTCGTGTTCGTTCCTGGCACTGATTCAGGTGGCCACTGTTTCCAAAATGTATTTCATCACAGGAAGCTTTTCATTTAACTCTCTTTCCCAGTTCCCCATCCTGACCAACATTTCCTGATCTCCAACCTCTGCCATTCCCTCTATATCAGGATAAACAAGTACACTGTCTCAGAACTGGCTGCCACAAGTATGGAGCTGTATGAAAACCAGAGGCCTTTAGAATGTGCCTTGCATTGTTTCTTCAAAGTTTTCCTCAATTACTATTCGTTTCCCCAGACAATGCATGGTGCTGAATGTGCTATTTATTCCACTGCTTGGGTGTCAATCTATTCCTCTGTTCCATGTAACTCTTCAATCTCTTCTGTCCAAACTGCCAAAATGTGACCAAATATAACCATTTCTCTTGTCATTAATTGCTTTACCATCACTACTTTACCCACTCTCAATCTGCTGGGGGGTTACCAGACTGAACTGGACCATTTCTGTCAATGACAGTGTTACAAGACCATGTTAGAGGTTGGTGATTTTGTGGTACATCCGTCACCTCCGGACTCCCCAAAGCATGTCCACTATCTACAAAGGGCAAGGAGGGTTTGTGATGCAAGACTCCCCACTTGCTTCAATGAGTTTAGCTCCAAAGTACTGAAATAACATAGCAAGCCCTTTGATTGGCACCACATCCACAAACATTCCCTGATTCCATCATCAATGTATGCCAGCAGCAATGTGAGGCATGTGAAAGATGTTAAGAGTCCTCTCACAGCATTTTCCAAACCTGTGACCTCCACCTTCCCAAAGCAATAGGCCATGAGGTGCACAGGGAGACTATCTTGGGACCATATTACTGTTCCTTCACTGTCACAGAGCCATATGATGGAACTCCCTCCCTAACATCTCTGTGGGTATATCTACACTACATGGACTTCAGTAGCTGAATAAGACAGCTTGGCAGAATCTGAGTGGGGACAATCAGAGATGGGCATCGAATGTTGACCTAACCAGCAATACTCATATTTTATGAATGATATAAGAGGGTGATCAAGGACTAATGTTCTTCCATTACACAAAATCATGAAGTAGGTATCAGAGTGATTAATTTACATTGATATATGATAGCATAAATCTATCTGCTTTGGATGAGGATCAAGAGCAGGATATGTGAGATGATATGCCCCATGGTCACCAGACACTAGTGAAGGAGAACTTGGGCTGATTCTTCAACACCAATTTTGAATGACACTGGAAAGATAAAGAGCAGGAACCTGAATGTTTCCTCCACTCTAATACAGTGTCACTGAAGTCTGTTGTACTTCAGAAACTAAAACATACCTCTCAGGGTCTTGGTGATTTCCCTTTCATTCCCTTGTTTTCACATAAATAATCTGTCAGCCCAGCGTCAACATTCACATAATCTCTTATAAACTGCTATTCGTCATTTTCTGTTTCATACCAAATATGAATTTTTACTTAATGGCTGATTTAATTGAATTTTTTGGGGGGTCCAGCAGATTATTTGAACAGAGGTATGAATACTTCAATGCATTGACAGAAAGAGGGACACATTTGAAAATCTTATAGACTACTTTGTGAAATTGTTAACTTTTCTACCAGTTTGATTTGCTTCCATATTTGCTTTTCTTTCTCACAGTTAACATCATAACAATTATAATCCTCTTGCAAGGAAAGTGTGGTCTTTCAAAATGCATTCCTTAATACCTGGTGGCAATGTCAACAGCAGATATCCTGGTTATTGTCCTCGATCTGCTATTGGGGCACATTCCAATTGTCTATCAGACAGACTTACATTTCCTACGGTCCATCCCCATCTGTAATATCCACGCTGTCTTCGTTTATGCAGCCACCGACTGTTCTGTCTGGTTTACCGTCACTTTTACCTTTGATCGATATGTGGCCATTTGCTGCCCAAATCTGCAAATTAAATTTGTACTGAGAAGACTGCAGCTGTGGTTCTGGGAACAGTGACTGTGCTGAGTGGTTTGAAGAACATTTTGAAGAACACGTTCTCCCCGTGTCTGTGCACGTTCTCCCCGTGTCTGCGTGGGTTTCCTCCGGGTGCTCCGGTTTCCTCCCACAGTCCAAAGATATGCAGGGTCAGGTGAATTGGCCTTGCTAAATTGCCCGTAGTGTTAGGTAAGGGGTAAATGTAGGGGTATGGGTGGGTTTCGCTTCGGCGGGTCGGTGTGGACTTGTTGGGCCGAAGGGCCTGTTTCCACACTGTAATGTAATCTAATCTAATCTAATAATCTAATCTAGATTTTCTGGTACTTTATGTTCACATCTCAGTATTTGCTGAGAAATCTCCCCTGGTTTTGTTCAGTAGCAACTCATATTCTGTCACCTCCAGTCTGGGCAAGAATTGAGTGCAGAAATTATATTCTGAACCCAGTAGTTCCATTTGTCCTGATCCTGCTACTCAATGCTTTAAGTGTCAGGTACATTTTAGTGGTCAGCAGAGCCCGCAGGAGACTTCGGGCTCACAGCAGTGGGGAGAATCCCAGTGACCCAGAAATGGGGACTCGAAGGAAGTCTATCATTTTACTGTTTGTTATCTCAGGGAATGTATTGTCAGTGTTTATGGTATACTCTCTCAGGAAACACATGTTTTGATGGGATATACAACCATACATTTACATTATTTTGTACGAGATATCAGATTCATTCTCCAGCTCCTAAGTTGCTGCACAAACACTTGTATATATGTTGTGACCCAGACTAAGTTCAGGAAACAGCTGGAGAACATGGTAAAATACCCTTTTACCCGAACGGTGAAATTCATTAAATAATAAGGTGGATTGAAGGATTCAGGGATTAGAAATGTGTTCTGTCTCAGAATCCATCCATACCCACTGTCTGTGAGGTCAGTGAGGGAAGTCTGCTCTCTCCAATCTTCGTGATACAAACTGAATATGTTCAGTTGGCAGTCCTGGTGATCTACTACAGACGCAGAGTAAATAGCCTGTTCTCCCCGTGTCAATGATGTAAACTCAATGGGATCTGTCTGCTTTGCCCTAGCTATGTGATACAGACACAGTCAGGACTATCTGCCCTCTCCAAGGTCTGTGACAAAGACACAGTGAGTTCGGTCTGCCCTCTCTGGGATACATGTGAACAAACCAATGAGGAGTAGGAGAAAGTGAGGACCGCGGACGTTGGAGAGTCAGAGTCGAAAAGGGTGGCACTGGAAAAAGACGGCAGGTTGGGCAATACCTGAGGAACAGGAGAGTCGGTGTTATGGGCTTCTGCATTTCATCTCTTCTGATGAACTTTCTTGTAGTTTCTTATGTTCCTGGAGAGAGCTGTTACCGTACCAAACCGTGATGCACCCAGATAGAATGCTTTCTATGGTGCTGCGATAAATGTTACCGAGTTTGTTTCAGGACATGGTTGACCTGAAACAAACTCGCCGGACTTGTCCGACCTGCCCAACTCCTTTTCCACCTATCCACTCCACCCTCTCCTCCCTGACCTATCACCTTCATCTCCTCCCCCACTGACCTATTGTACTCTATGCTACTCTATCCCTACCCCCACCCTCCTCTAGCTTATCTCTCCACGCTTCAAGCTCTCTGCCTTTATTCCTGATGAAGGGCTTTTGCCCGAAACGTCAATTTTGCCTGTCCTCGGATGCTGCCTGAATTGCTGTGCCCTTCCAGCACCACTGATCCAGAATCTGGTTTCCGGCATCTGCAGTCATTTTTTTTACCTCTGTACAACTCCATGCAACCTGCTTTACACCTCCATGCAGTGTTCTATATCCCTCCATGCAGTCTGCTATAAACCCCCATACAGTTCTCTATACCCCTCCATGCACTGGGGGAAGGGAGGTGATACTGGCTGGTATTACCATAAGACTATCAATCCAGAAACTCTGCCAATGCTCTGGGGACCCAGGAGTGAATTCTGCCACTGCAAATGGTGTAATTTCAATTCAATCTAAAACAATCATCTGGAATTAAGATTCACTGATGATCAGGGAAAAATCAATCTCGTTCATTAATGCTGTCTTCACCTGGTCTGGCCGACATGTGACTCCAGACCCCCAGCAGTGTGACTGATTCTCAGTTGCCCCCTGAACAGGCCTGGCAAGCCATTCAGTTGTATCAGTCATTACAAAGTCTCAAAGAAATGAAACTGAACGGATCACCTGGTACCGACCTCGGCACCGGAAAATGCAGAAACAGCCCTGTTATCCTGCAAAGTCCTCCTTACTAACATCTGTGGGCTCCTGCCAAAATTGGGAGAGGTGTCTCACAGACTTGTCAAGCAACAATCTGTCATAGTCATGCTCACAGAATCCTACCTGGCATTCTATGTCCCAGTCAGCACCATCACCATCCCTGGATATGTCCTGACAGACCCAGCAGAGGAGGCAGCACAGTGGGGATACAGTCAGGAGGGAGTTGCCCTGTGAGTCCTCAACATTGACTCTGGACCCCATGAAGTCTCACAGCTTCAGGTTAAACATGAACAAGGAAAGATCCTGCTGATTACCACGTACCATCCTCCCTCAGCTGATGAATCAGTTCTCCTCCATGTTGAACAACACTTGGAGGAACCACTGAAGGTGACAAGGGCACAACATGTACCCTGGGGGGGGGGATTTCAATGTTCACCGTCAAGAGTGTCTCGGCAGCAGTACGACTGATTGAGCTGGTTGGGTCCTAAAGGACAGAGCTGTTAGACTTGGTCTGCGGCAGGTGAAGAGGGAACCAAAAGGAGAGAAAAACATACTCAATGTCATGCTTACCAATCTGCTGGCTGCAGATACATCTGTCCATGATGGTAACAGGAAAAACAATCAATGTCCTTAAGGAGACAAAGACCCTTCTTCATATGTGTTGTGCGGCACTATCATTGTGCTAAATGAGCCAGACTTTGAACAGATGTAGTAACTCAAGACTTGACATCCATGATGTGATGTGGGCCATTAACAGCAGCACAATCTGTGACCTCATGGCCCAGCACATCCCCCACTCAGCCATGACCATCAAGCCAGGGGATCAACCCTGGTTGAATGGAGAGTGCAGGACGGCATGCCAGGAGCAACACCAGGCATAGCTGAAGATGATGCCACCAGAATGAACTACTTGCATGTGAAACAGCATAAACAGCAAGTGATGGACAGAGCTTAGTGATCCCTCAACCAATGGATCAGATCTGAGCTCTGCAGTTCTGCCACATCCAGTCGTGAATGGTGGTGGGCAATTAAACAACTCACTGGAGGAGGAGGCTCCACAAATATTCCCATCCTCAATGGTGGAAGAGCCCAGCACATCCGTGTAAACGATAAGGATGAAGCGTTTGCAGGAATCTTCAGCTAGAAGTACGAAATGGATGATCCATCTCCTCCACCGCCAAACTCTAGCCACACGGAATCTGGAGGGAGAATGCCTCATCTTCCGCCTTGGGACCCTCCAACTTCACGGGATCAAATCATTTCCCCTCCCTTTACCTTATCCCAGATCCAACCCTCCAACTCGGCACCATCCTCTTGAACTATTCTACCTGTCCATCTTCCTTCCTGCTCTATTATCTGCTCTACTCTCCTCTCTGAACGATCACCTTCACCCCCACCTTGACCTACCTATTGTCTTCCCAGCTAACTACCCCCTGACCTACCCGACCTTCCATTCATCTCTCAGACACCTTAGGCCACCTCCTCATTTCTGATGAAGAGGTTACACTGGAAACATCGACTTTCCTGCTCCTCGGATGTTGCCTGACCTGTTGTGCTTTTCCAGCACAACACTCTTTGACTCTGATCTCCAGCATTTGCAGTTCCCACTTTCTCCTAATAAAGCCAGCACCTTTGTTGCCAACTCCAACATTCGAAGAGCCTTTCATGCAGATTATGATTGATTGTGTGAGTTACCTCCCGAGAACTAAAATTGGGAACCAGTACCTGCTAACCATAATGGATGTGACTACCAGATGGAGTATTAAGGCAAAAAAGGATGGTAGAAAAGTTAATAGCTTTCTTCATCTCTCTGGCTACCCAGAGAGATTCAATTAGACCAAGGGTCTAATTTTACTGCTAGACTGTTTAAAGAAGTCATGGATAACTTAACCATACAGCACCTTAAATCAGAGTGTGTCTGAATGCCAGGGAGTTTGGAAAGGTGGCATCAGACCATGAAGACCAAGTTAAGAGCGGACTGTCAGGATTACACAAATGACTGGGATAAAGGTATTCCATTTGTGTTAGGAGAAAGTGAGGACTGCAGATGCTGGAGGTCAGAGTGGAAGAATGTGGTGCTGGTAAATCCCAGCTGGTCAGGCAGTATCCAAGGAGTGGGAGAGTCGATTCCTGTTGAAGAGCTTATGCTTGAATCGTCAACTCTCCTGTTCCTCGGTTGCTGCCTGACTGACTGTGAGTTTCCAACACCACACTCATCGACTCTATTCTATTTGTGTTGCTTGCCATTAGAGATGCCCCAAATGAATCTACTCAGGCTACTCCCTTTCAGTTAATATTCGCACATGAAGTGAGAGGGCCTTTGAAATTAATAAAGAAAAATTGACAGCACTGAAGTCAGAGATCTCACAACTATATTATACATCAGAGGTGAGGGAGAGATTAAATCAGGTAGGTGAGTTAGCTAAACAGCACCTGAAGAGGGCACAGCAGAGAATGAAGCAGCCGGCAGATAAAACTCTGAAATTTGGATGTTTTCCAGTGGTGATGAGATATTAGTATTGTACCAGTGGGAGGACAGGCCTTCAAAGCCAGGTTTAGTGGTCCCTCTCAAATTGAGAAAAATTTGAGTTAGTTAAACTATCTGGAATAGATGTCAGATAAGGAAAAATACTAAATCCCGCATGCAGTGTGAATATGTTTGAACCTTATCATCATCGAGAGAAGGATCTGGAGAAACAGGTGTTAGTTCCTGCCCCGCAGAGTGAGAAATCAAATCCAGATGGTGTGGAGTTTGATGTTCCTCAAAATACGTTAAACAATGAGGAAGTCCGTGAGGAATGGGATAGGTGAGTAATCTATCTGTCTCAGGAGCAATGAACACAGCCAAAAGGCTTGTTGCAGCAATATGAGAACATATACAGGAATAAGATGGGCAGGACTAATGCTATTGTGCATGAGGTAGACTCAGGGAATGGTGTTGGAGTTTGTCTGAAAACCAGAGATTTTTAGAATGCATCTTGCTTTGTTTCATAGAAGTGTTACTTAATTATGATTAATTGCCTGGTCAATGTCTGATCATGGACGTATTATTTGTTTCGTGAAGAGTTAACCACACCAAGGATTCATCACAGTTAATGATAGGGCTCTGGGGAGAGTTATTGAAAAGAGAGACTGGAGGGTGCAGGCACATTGTTCCTTGGAACTGGCCTCATCGGGTCGATAGGGAGGCGGAGAAGGCATTTGGCTCACTTCCTCAAAACTAGAGGGCACAGGGTTTAAGGTGAGAAGGGAAAGGTTTAAAGGGGACCTGAGGGGCACCTTTTTCACACAGAGGATGGTGCTTGTATGGAATGAGCTGCCAGAGGAGGTGATAGAGGTCAGTACAATGACATCATCTAAAACAATTTTGGAAAAGTATCTGGATAAGGAAAACAACCAAAATAATGTGAAAGGCTGAGAGGGCCATGGGCCAAATCCAGGCAAATGGGACAAGTTCAGTTTCAGAAACTTGGTTGTAATGACCTGTTGGACCGAAAGCTCTGTCTCGGTGCTGTATGATTCTATGACTATGGGTCAGAGCTGAGGACCAATGACAGGAGAAAACATCAACCTGAAACCATTCCCCATTGTAGACCGCACTACATGCCCAACTGCTTTCATCTCCCATGGCAACAGTGGGTGTTTTACACTGTTTCCAGCCTGGCTAAGCCCTATGTGCAGCTATCAACATCAGTGAGAATGCAGAGACCATCTGGGACTGCAGCTATGGTACAGTCCAAACAATACCTTCGACTGTTCGAAAGTGTCCACTGTCTAAACCTGATGGTGGGCTTTCAGAACTCAGTCTAGTCACTGACAAAGCTATTGCTGGGCTCTGTGACCATGTGTGCACCCAGACAATCTATATTCTTCAGAACAACATGCATTAACTCACATATTTCTCATGTGTTTGCTCCGTTCACTTCCTGTCAATGGATTTTGAATTCTAGTCCAATCTCCCTCATTGTGTATTTCCCCTTATCATGTCACCAAAGTTTGAAATGTTGCCCTATAACCCAGAGTTAGAGCCATGAGTGTACCTCACCAGTCCCAGTGGAACAACAGGGGAGCACTGATGTTGATAAGCCTGCAGTCTGTAAAATGTCTATTCAACACAACGCTGATTAAGGCCCACTGGAACATTATTACAATTCTCGATGATAGTTACTAATCTGTTATTCTTTCCATTCAACATGATTCTGTTAGTTTATTTACTTCTCAATCTGCTGAGGAAATCCATGTTTCATTAAACACTCATTCCAGTGAATTGATTGTTTCATTTAAACCAATGCAAATCCTTGACATGGGATCAAAAATTAAATCCATCACTGGCTGCTGGAACGAATCTGCACATGTCATCCTCAACCATTCCTTTCCGTCCAAACATAATATACCATTTCCCTAATTTAAAATGAAGTGACAATTGTGATCATTTTTCATTGATTGGACTCATTTCCAATCATAGCTTTGTAGTCATTGTAGCCTCTTGCAGATCAGGAAATCTTTCAGCCAATCCAACACCTAACTCCCCGTGTGGAGTAAAATACAGTAAATTCAGCCAATCTGAAATAAAAACACAATGCTCAAAGTACTCAACAGATCAGGCAGCATCCATGGAGAGTGGGACAGTCAGGAATTCAGGTTAGAGATCTGGAGTCAGAACTGGGAGTGGTCAGGGCTATTTATTTAAATTAGGCAGGGGAATGAGATGGCTGGGGAGAACATGGAAAGGTCTGTACTTGAGTGGAAGACAGGAGAGAATAAATAACAAAAAGAATTGTCATGAAAGACAAAATGTGATGGAGAGAAAAATATTTCTTTCAAAAGGAGTTGGGAGTCATGTTGCTGCTGTACAGGACATTGGTTAGGCCACGTTTGGAATCTTGTGTGCAATTCTGGTCTCCCTCCTTTGGCAGGATGTTGTGAAACTTAAAAAGGTTCAAAAAAGATTTACAAGGACATTGCCAGGATTGAAGGGTTTGAGATATAAGGGGAGGCTGTATAGCCTGGGGCTGTTTACCCTTGAGCATCGGGGGCTGAGGGGGTGACCTAATCGAGGTTTATAAAACCATGAGGGGCATGGATAGGACAGACAATGTCTTTTTCTTGAGGTGGGTGAGTCCAAACTAGAGGACATGTGTTCAGGGTGAGAGGGAAAATATTTAAAAGAAACCTGAGGGGCAACGTTTTCATGCAGAAGGTGGTTAGTGCATGGAATAAGCTGCCAGAGAAAGTGGGGGAGGCAGGTAGTATTTAAAAGGCATCTGCATGGGTAGTTGAATAGGAAGAGTTTGGAGAGATATGGAACAAATTCAGGGAAATGGGAGTAGATTAATTTCGGACACCTGGTCATCATGGAGGAGTTGGACTGAAGGGTCTCTTTCCATACTCATGGTTGATGCCCTCCCTATGGGTACGAAACTTAGCTATCAGCCTCTGCTCGGCCACTTTCCTCTGCTGCCTGTCCCGAAGGTCACCTTGGAGGATGGTCACCCGATGGTCCGAGGCTGAATGTCCTGGACCACTGAAGTGTTCCCCAACTGGGAGGGAACCCTCCTGTCTGTTGATTGTTGTGCGGTGCCCATTCATCCGTTGTCGTAGCCTTTGCTCGGTTTCCCCAGTGTACCATGCCTCCAGGCATCCCTGCCTGCAACGTATAAGATAGACAACGTTGGCTGAGTCACATGAGTACCTGCCATGTACACGGTGGGAGGTGTTCCCACGCGTAATGGTGTATCTATGTCCACACTCTGACACGTCTTGCAAGCATTGTCGAACTCTGAGCTAAAAAACTGCATGAATTTATGTAAAACTCCGTTATCTCACTTTTTAGATTAGAATCAATCTAAACGTCATGGCATAGACAGAGAACACAGGGGGCCAACATATTCTCTAGCTATCACCATTGTTAATAGCTAACCTGAGAATACAACTTTTTTAAAAAAAGGTTTTGTGATTTACACATGAAAGAAGTGAAAGTATACTGTATTCTAACAGATGAAAGGCTTAACAGACAATCAATTTTTCAATGTATAATTTCAGTTACATCACACTGTAAAGTTTTGCTATAAATTCTGTTACGATCGAGCCCTCCACTATCACCTGATGAAGGAGCATCGCTCCGAATGCTAGTGCTTCCAATTAAACCTGTTGCACTGTAACCTGGTGTTGTGTGATTTTTAACTTTGTACACCCCAGTCCAACACCGGCATCTCTAAATCATATCATTTCATTGTTTATTATCTCAGGGAATTTCATGCTGTTATGGTCAGTGTTTATGGAATACTCTCTGTGGAAGCACATGAGTCAAATGAGGTATCGGGCCAAACATCTACATTATTTTGTACGGGATATTGGATTCATTCTCCAGCTCTTAAGTTGCTGCACAAATACTTGTACATCTGTCGTGACCCAGACTACGATCAGGAAACAGCTGAAGAACATGGTAAAATACCCTTTTACTCGAATGGGGAAATTCACTAAATGATTAGATGGATTGAAGAATTCAGGGATTAGAAATTTGTTCTGGCTCAGAATCCATCCATACCCACTCTCCGTGGGGTCAGTGATACAGACACAGTGAGGAGAGCCTGCTCTTTCCAATCTTTGTGATACAGACTGAGTATGTTCAGTTGGAAGTCCTGGTGATCTACCACAGACACAGTGTGATTGGTCTGTTATCTCTGGGTCAATGGTATAGACACAGTGCGGTCAGTCTACTCGACTCAAAGTACATGACACTGATACAGTAGGGACAATCTGCCCTCTCGAGGATCTTTCACAAAGAGATAGTGAGTTTCATCTGCTCTCTCTTTGGGATGCATGTGAAAAAACTAATATGAATGAGGAGCAGGTCAGTTAGCACTTGAGTCTGATCTGCCATAGTTCATGGTTGATCTTCCGACAGACTTAATCCTCTTTTCCAATACGTTCTATCCCTATTGAATGGCTTGTCAGCAAAGAGTTTTCCAGACAAGTCATCAATGAGCCTGACTCCATTGTTATCTGGAACATCCTTCCACACACTATTGTACAGTGAGGTGAATCACATGTTGTATGTGCTGCTACAAATACTTTGTCAGTTTGAAAAGGGGGTTTACAGAGTGTGAATATACATGAGGCAAGACAAGGACTATGAAATTGTGAACAATATCGGATTGTGTTAAGTTTCATTTAAGTAAAGCTGACTCATCTGACAACAAATCTGAATTGAAAGAACATGCAAGAAACACTAATGTTATGAGACCATAAGACAAAAGACAAGAATTTAGGCTATTCAGCACAATGAGACTGCTCGGCCATTCACTCATGGCTGATACGTTTCTCAACCCTATTCTCCCACTTTCTCCCCATAACTGTTGATCCCTTTGATACTCATGAACCTGACAATCTCAGTTTTAAGTATACTCAATGACCTGGTCTCCACAGCCATCTGTAACAATGAATTCCATAGATTCCCACTCTCTGGCTGAAGAAGTTTCTCATTATCTCCATTCTAAACGGTCTTCCTTTTACTCTAAGCCTTTGCTCTCTTGTCCTAGTCTCTCCTATCAATGGAAACATCTTCCCGACATCTACTCTGTCCAGACCATTTAGCGTTCTCCATGTTTGAATTAGATCCAACCTGATCCTTCTGAACTCCATCAAGTATGGACTCAGAGTCCTCAAATGATCCTCATATGTTAAGCTTTTCATTTCTGGTAACTTTCATTTCATTTCAATTACTCTGCTGTCTTGCATGTGTGGAATTTCTTGTGCTCTTTATTCTGCACTGTGTATGACTGTGTAGTTTGTGCTGGCCTTGTCGCACCTTGGTCCTGGAGGAACTCTGTCTCCTTTTTACTGTATCGGTTGTATGTGGTAGAAAAGACAAATAAAGCTACTCTTGACTCTAGACCCTTGACTCCTGGGACCATTCTCGTGAACCTTCTCTGAACACACTCCAGGGACAGTGCATCCTTCCTGAGATATGGGCCCCAAAACTGCACACAATACTCTAAGAGTAGAGCCTTCTCGAGCCTCAGAAGTACATCCCTGCTTTAATATTCAAGATAAAAGCCATTCCTGCACTTGCCTTCCTAACTACTGACTCAACCTGCAAGTTTACCTTGACAGAATCTTGAATTAAAACTTCCAAGTCTCTTTGCATTTCAGACTTCTGAATTTTCTCATCATTTAGACAATAGTCCATGCCTCTATTCTTCCTACCAAAGTGCATGACCTCACACTTTCCCACATTGTGCTCCATCTGTCACTTCTTTGCCCACTCTCCTAATCTGTCCGAATCCTTCTGCAGCCTTCCCGCCTCCTCAATGCTGCCTGTCCGTCCACCTATTTTTGTATCATCTGGAGACTTAGCCAGAATGCCCTCTGTTCCTTCATCAAGATCATTAATGTATAAAGTGAAAAGTTGTGGCCCAACACTGAGCCTTGCAGAATCCCAGTTGTCACTGGCTGCCATCCTGAGGAGGACCCTTTCATTCTCACTCTCAGCTCCCTGCCAGACAGCCAGGCTTCTATCCATGCCAGCACCTTGCCTCCAACACCATGGCCCTTACATCCTGTGCAGCACCTTGTCAAAGGCCTTCTTGAAATCCAGGTACATAACATCTAACCTGCTCGTTACTTCCTCAAAGAATTCAAGCAGATTTGATAATCCCCTTGATGAAACCATGCTGACTTTGCCCTACTTTACCGTACACTTACAAGAATTCAGAGCTCTCACTCTTTGCAATGGATTCAAGGATCTTAACCATGACTGAGGCTAGTCAAATCAGTCTGTTATTTCCCATCATTTGCTTTATTGCCTTCTAAACATTAATATATTTTATATATAATCACACATTTAATCTTTTCCCTCCTTATTTCTTTTTTATTGCCCTCTGTTGACCTTTTAAAGCTTCCCAATCCTTTGGTTTCCCACTGCCTTTTACCCATGATATACTTTCTCTTTTACTTTTATGCGATCCCTGACGTCCCTAGTCAGACATGGTTTCCTCATCCTCCCTGTACCATGCTTCCTTTTTCTCAGGATGAATTTCTGCTGTGTCTCCTGAATTACTCCCAGAAACCCCTGCCATTGCTGCTCACTGTCTTTCCTGCTCGGCTCCTCTCCCAGTCAACTCTACCCTGTCTTCACATTGAGAATAACCTCCATCGTGTTGTGTGGCAGTATCACTGTGCTAAATGGGACAGATTTCAAACAGATCTAGCAACTCAAGACTTGGCATCGATGATGTGATTGTGGGCCATTAACAGCAGCTCATGGTCCAGCACATCCCCCACTCAACCATGACCATCAAGTCAGGGGACCAACTCTGTTTCAGTAGAGAGTGCAGGAGGGCATGCCAGGACCAACACCAGACATTGCTGAAGGTGAGGTATCAACCTGGTGCAGTCACTAAGCTGAACTAATTGCATGCCAATCAGCATAAACAACAAGTGATGGACAGAGCTAAATGATCCCACAACCAACGGATCCGATCTGAGCTCTGCAGTCCTGCCACATCCAGTCGTGAATGGTAGTGGACAATCAAACACCTCACTGAGGAAGAGGCTCCACAAACATTCCCATCCTGAATGATGGAAGAGCCCAGCACGTCAGTGTAAAAGATACAAGTTTGCAGGAATCTTCAGCCAGATCTGCTGAATGGATGATCCATCTCACCCTCCTCCAATGGTCCCCAGCATTACAGATACCAGTCCTCATCCAATTCGAACCATTCCACGTGATATCACGTAAGGGTTTTGAGACACTAGATACTATAAGTCCTGACAACATTCCAACCACAATACTGCAGACTTGTGTTCCAAGACTTTCCGTATACCTACCAAGCAGTTCTAGTACAGTTACAACAAAGGCAACTACGACAATGTGGAAAATTGACCAGGTATTTCCTGTACAGGAAAAGCAGGTCAAATCCAAAACAGCCAATTCCCGCCCCATCAGTCTCTTCTCAATCACCAGTAAAGTGATGGAAGGTGACATCAGCCGTGCTATTGAGCAGCTCCTAGTCAGCAATAACCTGCTCAGTGACACCCAGTTTGGGTTCCACCAGGACTACCCAGCTCCTGACCTCATTACAGCCTTGGTTCAAACATGGACAAAAGAGCTGAGTTCCAGAGGGGAGGGGAGAGTGACAGCCTGTGACATCAAGGCCAATTGGACCAAGTGTGGCATCAAGGGGTTCGAGCAAAATGGGAATCAATGGGGGACAAACTCTCCGGTGGTTGGAGTCAGACCAGGCACAGCGGAAGATAGTTGTGGTTGTTGGAGTTCAGTCATCTCAGCTCCAGGACATCTCTGTAGGAATTGCTCAGGGTAGTGTCCTTGGCCCGACATCTCCAGCTGTTCATCGTAAGGTCCCCATAAGCACTTTCCCTCCCTCATAAGGTTAGAAATGGGAATTTGCAACGATGATTTCACAAAGTTCAGCTTCATTGACGATTCCTTAGATATTGAAGCAATCCGTGTTCAAATGCAACAATATCTGGACAATGTCCAGGCTTGGGCTGACAAGTGGCAGATAACATTCGCAGCACATACCTGCCAGACTTAGACCATTACAATAAGACACAATTTAACCACTGCCCCTTGACTTTCAATGGTATGACCATCATTGAATCCCCCCCATATCAACATCCTGGGGTTATCACGGACCAGAAATTCCACCGTGCTTGCCACATAATCATAAGAGCAGGTCAGAGGCTAGACATACCATGGTGAGTAAATCACCCCCTGACTCCACAAAGCATATCCACTATCTCCAAGGCACAAGTCAGCAGTGTGATGGAACACTGCCCACCCATGGGATGGGTGCAGCCCCAACAATACTCAAGAAGCTTGACACCATCCAGGACAAAGCGGATCTCTTGACTGGCACTATAAGCACAAGCATCCATTTTCTCCATCTCTGACACTCAGTACTAGCAGTGTGTAGTATCTACAAAATGCAAAGTAGAAAATCACCAAAGATCATCAGACAGCACCTTCCAAACCCACAACCACTTCCAACTAGAAGGTCAGGGGCAGCAGATATATGGGAACACCACCAACTTCAAGTTCCCCACCAAGCCCTGTGCTCTGTTTCATAGAGACCTGTCTCACCCCTGCCATTCCTGACTCCTCCCTACAAGCTGATGGGTTCCCTAAACACTACATGGACCACTTGCCATCCTTTTGGAAAGTGAAGGGCGATGGGGGATGCTTCCTGCTCAATACCTCCTGTTGCTCGAATGTAGTGACCCTGATAGGCCATTGCTACCACAGACCTAGATTACCTTACAGTAAAATGCCTGGCTTGTTCTGTCCCACATACTAGCGAGACGAGGAGTAGGGAGAGACAGGAGTTGAACATGCGGCAACAGGAATGGTGCAGGAGGGAGGGATTCAGATATCTGGATAACTGGGGCTCATTCTGAGGTAGGTGGGTCCTTTATAACTGGAATAGTCTACACCTGAAGCAGAGAGGTACCAATATCCTGAGGGGGGATATTTGCTAATGCTCTTTGGGAGGGTTAAAACTATTTCAGCAGGAGAATGGGAACCTGAATTGTAGCTCCAGTGTGCACAGAATTGAGAGCTGTGAGGTTGTAAGTAAGGTTTTCGGGTCTTAAGAGTGCACCTGTAGGCAGGAAGGTGGTTTAAAGTGTGTCTACTTCAACGCCAGGAGCATCCGGAGTAAGGTAGGTAAACTTGCAGTGTGGGTTGGTACCTGGGACTTCGATGTTGTGGCCATTTTGCAGACCCGGAGAGAGTAGGGACAGGAATGCTTGTTGCAGTTTCCTGGATTTAGACTTTTCTGTAAGAACAGGGAAGGTGGTAAAAGAGGGAGATGTGTGGCATTGTTAGTCAAGGACAGTGTTACGGTGGCACAAAGGACATTTGATAAGAATTTGTCCACTGAGGGAGTATGGGCCGAGAATAGAAACTGAAAGGAAAGGTCACTTTGTTGGGAGTTTTCGAAAGACCTCTGAATCATTCCAGAGATGTAGCGGAAAGGGTTGCAAAGATGATTCTGGATAAGAGCAAAAATAATAGGATAGTTGATTTGAGGCCTTTAACTTTCCAAATATTGACATAATTCTAGACAAGGTATGTGGATAGGCAAACAAGAGGCATTGGATTTGATACGAGGTAATGAACCTGGCAAGGTGCTAGATTTGGAGGAAGGTGAGCACTTTGGTGATAGTGACCACAATTCGGTTATGTTTACATTAGCTACAGAAGGGGTTAGGTATATACCGAAGGGCAAGAGTTATAATTGGGGCAAAGGTGATAAAGATGCATTTAAGCAAGATTCAGGATGCATTGGATGGGGAAAGAAACTGCAGGGGATGGACACAATTGAAATATGAAGCTGATTCAAGGAACAGCAACAGCGTGTCCTTGATAAGTATGTACCTGTCAGACAGGGAGGAAGTTTTCAAACGAAGAACTGTGGCATAATAATGAAGATGAATCTCTTGTCAAGAGAAACAAGAAGGGTGATGTGCAGATGTGACATGGAGGCTCAGCTTTGAACACAAGTTAGCTCGGAAGGACCTAAAAAGAGATCTAGGAAGAGCCAGGAGGGGACATGAGACGTCTTTGGCAGTTAGGATCAAGGAAAACCGAAAAGCTTTCTCCAAGTATGTCAGGAATAAAAGAATGTCAGGAGTGAGATTGGGCCAGTAAAGGACAATAGAGGGAAGTTGTGCGTGGAGTCCGAGGAGACAGGAGAGGTGCTACAGGAATATTTTTTGTCAGTATTCACACAGGAAAAAGATAATGCTGTTGAGGAGAATACTGAGACACAGGCTATTAGACTAGACGGGATTGAGGTTCAGAAGGAGGAGGTGTTAGCAATTCTGGAAAGTGTGAAAATAGGTAAGTCCCCTGGACTGGATGGGACTAAATCTAGGGTTCTCTGGGAAGCCAGGGAGGAGATTGTAGAGCATTGGCTTAGATCTTTGTGTTGTTATTGACTGCAGGAAGAGTGCCAGAAGACTTGAGGATAGCAAATGTTGTTCCCTTATTCAGGAAGGGGACCAGAGTCAAACCTATCAATGATAGATAGTGAGCTTACTGTGTCGATGCCTGAAATGTGCCCATGCCCCTGACTGTGAACCAACCTGACAGAAGCAGGTACGGGCATCATTGTCTCTGAGCTCCACAGTGAAGGGTGAGTTAATCTGAAAGCAGCCAGAATGATGTGGTGAGGCTGGGGTTTGGTGATGCCCACACACACTGACAAAGTGTGGGAGAGGACAGTGTTGATGGAGCATGCAGTGAAATGGTGCTGATGGTGGAGATGGATGAAGACCTGGAGAAGCAAACAGTGAGCTCCTGCCTCCAGGTAACTGCCCAGGCTTTTCTGTTGGGAACTGGCACCATCTGGTTTCCATAGGAACTAAAGGAAGGGTTAGAATCTCCATAAAAATAAGGCAAGATCAGCTTAGGGACACTGATCTTTGTAATACATGTATTAATGACATTGACAAATATATTCTATGTAAAGGGCATGATTTCCAGGTTTGTAGAAAACAAGACAGAGAGAAAGCCACTGATTATTAAGGAGGATAGTATCAGAATCAGGAGATCATTTGAGCCAAAATATTGCTGATGCTGCAAAACCGAAACAAACAGAGAATGCTGTCGAAACACAGCAGATCAGGCAGCATCTGTGAAGAGGGAAACAGAGTTAATCCTTCGAGTCCTCACAGAACAGAAAGCAGGCCATTCGGCCCATAGAGTCCACACTAACCCTCTGATAGCGGTTATCATGTTCCGATACAGCGTACTACTCTATCCCTGTAACCCTGCATTTCCCATGGTAATCCACCTAATCTACACATCTCTGGACACTGTGGGAAATTTGACATCGCCAACCCATCTAACCTGCACATCTTTGGACCATGCAAGGAAACCGGAGCACCTGGTGGAAACCCACCAAACTCCTTGGCACCGTGAGGCAGCAGTGCGAACCATTGAGCCACTGTGCCGTTGTGTATGACTCAGAACCGAGTTGGGGGTGGTGCTGAAATGGATTATTTTATATTTTTTACAGAGGTAGAAGAAAAGTGAAATGGTATCGAAGTTCAGCGTAAAAGACAAGTGAGCTGTTAATAGTGTTGGAAGAGGAAAAGAAAATATGTAAAATGGTAATAAAGTAAATTAGGGTGGCGCAGCCGGGTTCAATTCCCACCTCAGGCATCTGTCTGTGTGGCGTTTGCACATTCTCCCCGTGTCTGCATGGGTTTGCTTCAGGTGCTCCGGTTTCCTCCCACAGTCCAAAGATGTGCAGGTTCGGTGAATTGGCCATGCTAAATTGTCCGTAGTGTTACGTGTAGGGGAATGGGTCTGGTTAGGTTGCTCTTCCAAGGGTCGGTGTGGACTTGTTGGGCTGAAGGGCCTGTTTCCACACTATAGGGAATCTAATCTAATTTAAAGTGTGAACGGGTCCTCTCTACTAGGAGCAATGTAAATAAGACAGAAAGGAAAGCTGTGTGTGTAAAAGAGCTGAGAATATAACAACATGTCAGAGATTGCAGGAATTAAAGAAAAGTGCAGTGGAGACAAAATGCAGTCAAACTCTGAATTTGTGGAAATTAGTGTTGACACATCAAAGCTGGAAAGTTCCTCTGTCGAAAATGAGATGTTGTTCCTCAAGCTTGTGCTGTGCCTTGTTCCCACTCTCCCATTAACTGCTCTGTCAGTCTCATTCATCACACACCACTGCCAACCAGTGGCCATGACACACTCTCTCTCTCTCTCTCTCTCTCTGTGCCTTGCGGGTACCACCAGCATCTCCACCACCCCCACAGTAACGTGGCCGTTCCCCACACAAGCCACCTCCTCCCCCTGTAGAGATGTAAAAGACACCCCACCAGCTCTGACCCTGAGAATTCGGTGGGTAGGTTAGCCTAAGAATGTGTGGCAGCACAAGCTGGTGAGTACCTCACTGCCACAGATCCGCAGCTGGCTGAGGAAGAAATGCCCCAGGCCGTTGGCACTTGGAGGGACCGGCAGAGACCAGGCAGCTGCTCAGGCAGGAGAGGAGCCCGTGGTGTCAGCAATCAGGACCCACATCTGAATGTACAGGGAGGAGCGGCAAACGGGGAAATGGGACCCAATGGGCCCCATTTCCGAGAGGATGTAGGAGTGCAGTGGATCCTGAGGGTACTTGATAATGTGTCACATCGAATGTAATTGCAGAAAATAAAAGCCCATGGAGTTGGGGTAACATAGTGACCTGGATAGAAGATTGTTTAGTGAATAGGATGCAGAGAGTAGGAATAAGTGGATCTTTTTCAGCCTGACAGGATGTGTCAATGGTATGTCTCAGGGGTCAGTGCTGGACTCTCAACGCTTTACAATTTCCAGAAATGATTTGGATGGAGGGAGCGAATGTACGGAGCCAAATTTACTGATGTCACAAAGATAGAAAGCAAAGTGAGTTGTGAAGAGGATATGAGGAGCCTACATATTTCTGTCAAATGGAGAAAAATGTGGGAAAGTGAGAAACAGTCCATTGTGGCAGAAAGAACAATAAACAAACACCTTCGATGAATGGTCAGAGTTTGGAGAGCTCTGAGATGCAGAGGGACCTGGGTGGCCTAGTGCATGAATCACTGAAGGGCGAGTCAGAGGGCAGCTGAGAGTAATCACAGTGGAATTCTGGGAGACATTTCCATAGTCGGCACAACTATACAGGAGACATTCACAGGTCACCGTCCGTGAGATGGGTGGTGCATCTGAGGATGGGTGAGAGTCTAACATACTAAAAAATAACATGAAGTAACCAATGGGCGGTGAAGATTCCAATTCAATGGTTATCACTAAAGTGGGAATGTTGAGCAAACTTGAGGGTCTAAATGTAGATAAGTCCCGTTGTCCTGATGAACGACATCCCAGGGTGCCGAAAGAAATGGCGGAAGTTATAGTAGGTGCGGTAGTTGTAATTTACCAACATTCACAGGAATCTGGCCAGATCCTGGTGGATTGGATAACAGTGAATGGTGTCGACAACAGGCAGGTAACGGTAGTAGCAAACTCGCCAACTTTAAGGCCATTTAAATCGGTCAGTGTTGGGCCTGCAACTGTTCATGAAATATACAAATGTATTGGAAGAGAAGACCGAGGATGTAGAGGGTCTGCAGAGAGATTTCGATAGGTTAATTGAAGGGGCAAGGGTCAGGCAGATGGAGTACAATATTGGTAAATGTGAGGTTATCCACTTTGGAAGTAAAAATAGTGGGTCACAGTATTGTTTAAATGGTGAAGGATTGCAGCATGCAGTTGTGCAGAGGGACTGAGGAGTGCTCATACATCAACCGCTAAAAGTTGATTTGTGGGTGCAGCAGGTAAACAGGAAGGCAAGCAGAATGTTGGCTTTCATTGCTGGAGAGATCGAATTGAAGAGCAGGGAGGATCTACTCAATTGTACAAGATGTTGGTGAGGATGCACCCTGCGTATTGTGCTCAGTTCTGGTCTGCTTACTTGAGGAAGGACATACTGGGTTTGGAGGCGGTGAAGAGGAAGTTCACCAGGTTGGTTCCAGAGATGAGCGGGGTACTCTCTGAGGTGAGGTTGAGATGCCTGGGACTGTACTCACTAGATTTGAGAAGAATGAAAGGGGATCTTATAGAGACATATAGAATGATGAAAGGGATAGATATGATAGTGGCAGGCAAGTTGTTTCCGCTGGTGGGTGAGACTCGGACTAGGGGACATGGCCTCAAGTTTAGGGGGAGTAGAGTTTGGACAGAGATGAGGAGGAATGGCTTTTGCCAGATAGTAGTGAATCTATGGAATTGTCTGTCCAAGAAAGCAGTGGAGGCAGCTTCATTAAATGTATTCAAGACAAAGCTGGATGGGAATTTCCATGGTAGAGGAATGAAGGTTTATGGGGATAATGCAGGTGGGAGGAGCTGAGGGGATGGATAGATCAGCCGTGACCTTAATGAATGACAGAGCAGGCACAATGGGCCAAATGGCCTCCTCCTGTTTCTGTTCCTCTGAAACTGTGATCCTCGAATCAGTATGCAGGGACAGCAAGGATTCAGAAAAAAACTCATAGAATGCTCTGGTTTATCAGGAGGGGAACTGAATGCAACAGTATTCAGGTTATGCTTCAGTTATACAGGGCATTGGTGAGACCACATCTGGAGTACAGTGCACAGTACTGGTCAGCGTACACATAGGCTGTTAACATGGTGGAAGCTGTTCAGAGAAGGTTTATTGGTCTGACACCTGGAATGTGCTGAGTACCTGATGTGGAAAGGTTGGACAGACTCGGCCTGTATACTCTGGTGTGTAGGAGACTTCTATACAGAGGTGACTTAACTGAAACATATAAGATCCTGAGGGGACTTGATCAATTCAATGTGGAAAAGATGTTACCTTTTCTGGAAGAATCTAGAACTAGGAAGGGAGGGGGGTAACAGTTTAGAAATAGGGCTGCCACTTTCAGAGAATCACACACCGGAACTATTTCACTATTCTCCCTAACTTCGTATCATCTGCAAATTGAGAAAGTTTGCCCTCAACTTCCATCTCCAAATTGTTTCTAAAAATCAGAATAAAAAAGGATCTCACTCTAAGTTGTTTCATTGTCACCCCATCAAGGAACACAGTTCAGATTGTTAGATATGACCTGCCCTTGACAAGGCCATGTTAACTGTCTAGAATTTATTTATTTTCCCTGTCCTTAGTCTGCATATCCTGCATTATGGCCTCCATCAGATAATGTCAAGCTGCTTGGTCGGTAGGCTCCTGGGTTATCATTTGCTCATTTCTGAAACAACGCTGCCACATTTTACAATCGTCCAGACCCCCAGGACTATTCCTGTGTACAGAGAGGTCTGGAAAATTCCTGTCAATGGCTTTGCTTCCCGAATTCTCTCAGCAAACTAGATGCATCCTGCCTGGGTGTAGCGAATTCTCTCCCTGAAGTGCCAGACCTTTTTGCAGCTCTTCTTTATCTATCACTATACTGCTCAGTTGCACAATATTCATATTTTAACTCAGCCATTCACACTATTTTTTAATTTGTTTAAGTCAGAAGCAAGTGCTCCTTTAGTACCTCTACCATGTCATTTCCTTCAGTCAGCAGCTTATTCTGCCTGTTCTTTGCCGGGCTCCACTCTATCCTTCACTAACCTTTCACTATTCCTCTGTTTGAAGAACATTTTCCTGTTTGTTTGAGCACAGCGTGCCATCCTTTCCTCTCACTTTTTCTTCGCCTTCCTTATTCGAGTCTGAGCCTCTCTCCTGCCTTTGTGGTGATCTTCCTGATTTCTCTTGCTATTATTATTCTCGTCTGCATCAAACGCTCCATTGATCTTCCTTATTTTCTTATTAATATCCTCAGTCATCCAGGGTACAACTGCTTTAGACACAGGTAATTCTGTTACATCGCACGTTTCACCGACATAACTTGGCTGCAACGTGCTTGGTGAATTGGGGAATGTTTTTTTTTAAAAAGGCGAACACCTTTTGGCTATCAGGCGATTCCATCCCCGGTTCCCTTAAATCCAGTCTTGGTGTTTACTTCAGATCAAGCAAAAGTGGTTTGATGCCGGGGCACATTTTCTCTTTCCGTATTGTTGATGTCTTTGAGGGTGAAGTTTAGAAACGATTGCAGGGGAAGGGATTTGGATTTCAAGGTTCTCCTCATTCTGGACAATGCACCAAGCCACCCTCCCACCACCGGTGAGCTTTCTGAAAACATCAATGTTTTATTCCTACTCCGAACACAACCTCTCTCATTCAACCCATGGGCCAGGATGCAATAGCAGCTTTTAAAGCTTATTAGATAAGGCACGCATTCTGGAAGCTGATTGCAGCTACTGAGGGGGATCATGAGGACAGTATACAGTTCGTCCCTCATGGCCAGTATTAGGGACACCTTTGGAGGAGCTTTAACATTAAGAATGCTATTGACACCATGGTGGAGGTCTGGGGTGATGTCAGTAAGCACTGCCTGCATGCACTTTGGTAGAAGCTTCCCCCAGATTTACTCCATGATTTTAAAGGCATTGAACCATCAGAGGGGCTTCAACAATCAATGGGTATTGTGTCGCTCTGACAAAGCAAGTTGGATTTGAAGAGGTGGAGGCAGAGGATGTCGAGGAGCTCTGTGAATCCCATTGTGAAGACTTCTCCACATCGGATTTATAGACTGGAAGAGATCGAATGAATCCTTGGAAGAGTATAAAGGCAGTAGGAGTATAATTCAGAGGGAAATCAGGAGGGCAAAAAGGGGACCTGAGATAGCTTTGGCAAATAGGGTAAAGGAGAATCTAAAGGGTTTTTATGAATGTGTTAAAGACAAAAGGGTAACTAAGGAGATAACAGGGCTCCTCAAAAATCAGCAAGGCAGCCTATGTGTGGAGTCACAGGAGACAGGGTGAGATACTAAAAGAGTATTTTGCACCAGGGTTTACCATGCAGAAGACCATGGAAGACATGGAATGTGGGGAAATAGATGGTGATATCTTTAAAAATGTCCATATTACAGAGGAGTAAGTACTGGATGTCTTGAAATGCAAAAAAAGTGGATAAATCCCCAGGACCTGATCAGGTGTACCTTAGAAATATGTGGGAAATTAGGGAAGCGATTGCGGGACCCCTTGCTGAGATATTATTATCATCGATCGTCACAGGTGAGGTGGTGGAAGACTGGAGGTTGGCTAATGTGGTGCCACTACTTAAGAAAGGTGGTAAGGAAAAGTCAGGAAACTATAGACCGATGAGCCCGACATTGGGAAAGTTGATGGAGGGTATCCTGAGGGACAGAATTTACATGTATTCAGAAAGGCAAGGACTGATTAGAGATAGTCAGCATGGCTTTGTGCCTGGGAAACCATGTCTCATGAATTGATTGAGTTTTTTGAAGAAGTAACAAAAAGGGCAGAATAGTGGACGTGATCTATATGGACTTCAGTGAAGCATTTGACAAGGCTCCTTATTAGAGATTGGTTATCAAGGTTAGATCTTATGGAATACAGGGAGAACCAGCCATTTGGATGTAGGACTGGCTCAAAGGTAGAAGACAGAGGGAGGTGGTGGAGGGTTGCTTTTCAGACTGGAGACCTATGACCAGTGATATGCCACAAGTGCTGGGACCGCTGTCTTTTGAGATTTATATACATGATTTGGATGTAAACCGAGGAGGTATAGTTAATAAGTTTGCAGATGACATCAAAATTGGAGGTGTAGTGGACAGCAAAGAAGGTTACCTCAGAGCCAAATGGGATCTTGATCAGATGGGCCAATGGACTGAGGAGTGGCAGATGGAGTTTAACTTAGATAAATGTGAGGTGCTGCATTTTGGGAAAACAAACCTGTGTATGAATTATACACTTCATGGTAAGGTCCTGAACTGTGTTGCTGAACAAAGGGGACTTGGCGTTCAGGTTCATAGTTCCTTGAGAGTCGCAGGTACATTGGATAGCGGAAAAGGTGTTTGGTATGCTTTCCTTTACTGGTCAGAGCATTGAGTACAGGAGTTGGGAGGTCATGTTGTGGCTGTACATGACACTGGTTAGGCCACATTTGGAATACTATGTGCAGTTCTGGTCGTCTTCCTATCGCAAGGATGTTGTGAAACGTGAAAGGATTCAGAAAAGATTTCCGAGGATGTTACCATGTGTTATGGACTAGGCCAGACCACTCACAATATTCTTAAGCTGGCAGCCCAGATCGTAACTTTGCAATTTGTTTATGTAAGTGCACAGTGAAAATTATCTGGGGTATATTAGCGACGTTGACTACCAGGTTTTAAAACAGAAAAAAAAAAATTAAATTACGGTGCAAAGCAGAAATAACAGAATATAGAATACCCGCAGACACAAGGCTATCCAAACGAGACTTAATTATGATATTGTGAAGGTACACAAGAGTCCCAATAAACAAACCCCTTTAAACACAGAGTAAAAATGAAACAAAGGCTGACAGGTCGAAGTCAGAGGGCAGAAGGAGAGAGAGAGAGGCGAGCAGCCTATTTCCACCCAGGCCACTGCTAAACTGACTCGAAAAACACTTCAGATTTTAGGACTGACCACTCCCATTTCATTACGCAGGTTACTTCATAAACATGAAAGCTGTGGCCTAAAGTCTCATATGTTTACGTATTAAACAAATGGCCTCCCAATACTCTTATAATCTCTGGAACAGCACAGCCAATTCAGAGCTCAGACTGTTTTACAACCCCTCTGAGAAAATCAAGGACACAGTATCCTTGAGAAAAGGAACAGCTTTTAGAAAAAGCACCAGTTTTGTGACACTAAGGTTGGAGGATTTGAACTAGAGGGCGGGGCAGAATAAGCTGGGACTGTTTTCCCTGAAACGTCAGAGTTTGAGGAGCATGGATGGGATAAATATACAAGGTCTTTTACCTGGGGTGGGGGAGTACAGAACGAGAGGGCATTGGTTAAGGGTGAGAGGGCAAAGACTTAAAAGGAGCATAAGGGGCAACCTTTTGACATGGTGGTGGTGCGTGTGTGGAATGAGCTTCCAGAGGAAGTGATGGAGGCTGATACAATTACAACATTTATAAGACATCTGGATGGACAAATGAATAGGAAGGGTAGAGGGATACAGGCCGGTGCTGGCAAATGGGATTAGATTAGGTTAGTATATCTGGTCAGCACGGACGCATTGAACCAAAGAATCTGTTTCCGTGCTGTTTCCGTCTCTATGCCTTTATGACTCTATGACTTGTTGCTGCAGGGGAAGTTGAAGCTGGAGATGAAGGCGATGAAGACCAGGATCCAGCCCCATGAGAACGTTCCACTTCCCTTTTGTCTTCCATCCTGAGGGAAGTTGAGAAACAGCTGCAGCTTAGGGAAGACAATGACTACGATGCAGAACACAGCAGGATAGCGGTTCATGGCATAAACTTCATCAAAGAAGAAAGATGCCAAAGCAGCGAAACCTAGATGTTTATTTTAAGCCAAAACCCAAGCAACACTCTGAGGACAATGAAGCACAGCCATCTACTTCTGGACTAAATGTTTTCTTTCATCGTCACCCTTTATGAAGAGAGGTTGACGAAACTTGGACTTTTCTCTCTGGAGAGAAGCAGGAAGAGAGCTGACCTGATCGAGGTATACAAGGTAATGAGAGGCATGGACAGAGTCAATAGCCAGAGACATTTCCCCAGGACAGGATTGACTTGGACGAGGAGTCATAGTTTTAAGATATTAGGAGAAAGGTATAGAGGAGATGTCAGAGGTATGTTCTTTACACAGAGAGTTGTGAATGCATGGAATGCGTTGCCAGCGATGGTGGTGGAAGTGGAGTCGTTAGGGACATTCAAGTGCTTGCTGGAAATGCACACGGATGGGAGTGAGTTGAAGGATACGTAGGTAAGGTTATTTTATTTTACACTAGGATTATTCCTCGGTACAACATCGTAGGCCGAAGGGCCTGTTCTGTGCTGTACTTTTCTAGGTTCTATCTTTTACCCAGTCTACCTCAGTTATTGAAATCACCGTTTGTCACAACCCTTCTTCTCCTGCAAATTTCCATAATCTGCCTAGAAATGCTCTCTTCTACTTCCTGCCCACTACTTGGGGCTCCACAATAAACACCCAACAAGGTCACTGCTTCCTTCCTGTTTCTGACCTCCGACCATACAGATTCAAATCCAGGAAGTGTATCTAATTCAGGAGCTACGTTACTGTCTTTCACCAATATTGCTACATCTCTTTTTATTTCCCAACCTGTTTGCAGTTCTGTTCTGGCTGAGTCATGTTCCTGTCAATGTTGCTGTGTCACAGCCGCAGAGATGGAACCTGAATAAGCTGCAAACTGCTTTCCAACTTCCCTCAGGAAAGAAGTCAAAAGAGAAGTGGAAAGTTCTCATGGAGCTGGATCCTGCAAATCATCGTTTTCATCTCCACCTTCAATTTCAATTTACTTTATCTAAGAAAAGTCACAACTAACACACAAAGTCACAATTTGTTTTACTTTAATAGTGAGTACTAACCAAAACTATGAACAAATTGAATACTCTTTCCCCGAACTAACCGGTATCTCTTAGCTGACCTGAACTTTATGCTTTTCCATTAACAAAACGATTAAACTTTACATTGATATAATCTCTCAAAGGCCATGCAGTCCCGTAAGCTGTCTCCCTTCCAGTCTTCCAATTCTGGGGTCTACTCCCTGGGCCGTCTTCTTACTTCTAACTTCTTTTCCAGGAAAAGGAACTTTTAATAGATATTCCCTTCTGAGATTTCATTGAAAGCAACGTCTTTTTTCTTCAGATGTCACTTGCTCTTTGACTCTATGGCTGTTCCTCTGACCAATTTTCAAATCCCCTCGGATTTTATACTCCCCAACATTGTACCCTCTCATTGGTACGATGTTGTCAATACAATAAATTCAAATTCAGTTGGGTTTTGGTATCCTGGGCATAAGTAAAATTAATGGTTGCATTTGAATTGTTGACAAAACAGCAACAAAAACTCAGGTATCAGTTGAATAGCCAACTATTATATGTATCTATTTTGGAACAGTCCGTCTCCCAGCTGCTCTCTATACTGGCAGCGGTGGCTGTGATTTAAATGCGGAAAACACTTTCTATCTTAAATTAACCATATACATTGTAACACCACACCCCCCCGTAAGAAAGAATGAACTATCATAATGAAACGATGGCTTCAGTTTTGTTTCTCTATCTTAAAGCTATTATTATTAAATACATATGCAATTAATATAAATTATTCCCCTCATATTAATTCCGGGCACTTATGTAACATTGGAATTGATGTAGTCCAACCTTATCTTTCCATTTTCTTTTAATTCTGTGATAACACATCTGCAATAACATTGTATGAGCCGCAACATGTATCATTTATTAACTAAAAGTCTGTGACATAAGACTGTAATGAAATAGTCTCAAATTTTTATCTTTTAAATCTTTCCGAAAATGTCAGAAAGTTGTGATCCTTATACACAATCATCTCTGAAATATTATTCATCACAAAAATATTAAAATGTTGTAAATTCAAACTCAATAAATCTTTCTCAATGGTGGAACACTCTCTCTGTTGGATATTGAGTTTCTTCGAAAAACAGACAATTGGCTGTTCAATTCCATCTTCATCTTCCTGCATCAAGACTGAGTTGATTCATTTGGGCATCTCGAATGGCAAACAAAAGGAATGGGATACCTTTAGTCCAATCATTCAGGTAATCCTGGTTGTAAGCTCTTAACATGGGCTTCAGGGTCTGATGCTACCTTTCCAATGCTCCCTGGGATGCAGGATGGTCTACATTTGATTTAAAGTGCTGTGTGCCAAACTATCCATGATTTCCACAAATAGTTTAGCAGTAATGTTAGACCCTTAGTCTGAGTGAATCTCCCTGGGTAGCCCATACCAGGTAAAGAAAGCTACCAACTCCTTCACCATCCTTTTAACCTTAAAACTCCATAATGGAATTGCCTCCAGAAAGCTGGCAGACACATCCATTTTGGTTAGCAAATATTGGTTCTCACTTTTAATTTTAGGGAGGGGACCTACACAATCAATCATAACCCTTGAGAAAGGCTTTTCAAATGTGGGAATTATCAACAAAGGGGCTGGGCTTATTACTGCCCATGGCTTAACTACCATTTGGTATGTATGACAGGTACAACAAACTTGAACCACATGCTTATGCTGACCAGGCCAACAGACGTAGTTTTGTATCTGAGCCTGAATCTTCCTCACACCTAGGTGACCTCCTACAAGTAATTCATGCGCTAGCCAAAGCACTTCCTGTCTCTATGCAACTAGCAACACAATTTGGCGCACTTCCCCATTACTCCGCTGCACTAACCTGCCGTGGTCTCCATTGTCGCCTTTGGATTCTCTCCTTAAGAGAATAACCCTTGGGAATACATTCTGATTCCATTACTGAGTATGCATCATGATATAGATATTTTATCGTGACATCTTTCATTATTCTTTCAGGATTAAACACCTCTGCCTGACCCCCTGTCTGTTCAGGGTTTCCTTGCACCATTACATCAAACAGGGTGTCAGCTAACTGAACCTCAACTCCTTCATCTTTCTCTTTAGTGTTTCCTTCTTGCTGTAACTGATGAGAGTGAGATCTTTTTTATTCCACAGTCTGGAAAAAAAATCCAAGGTATATTTTTAAAGACCTCAGTTCCCTGGTCCTCCTTCAGCTTCTGCACACAAGGGGTATCACTCCCACCTTGGATCCTACTAGGTTATTTCCAAGAACAAACTGTATTCCTGGAAGTAACAATCTGGCAGTAACTCTCGCTATCACTTCCCCAAACTTGATTTGACCCTCCAACCTGATCTTAGACAGAGGAATGCAAATTTTCAGTCCGTCGATTCCACAAATTACCACTCTTGTAGAAAACTGTTCAGAAGGAGTGCAAATACTTTCATCTCTGAGTATTAGACACTCAGCAGATCCTGTATCTCTTGAAATTGCAACTTCTTTCCTTTCTCCCCCAGTTCTTCCTGAGTAAACGTTATCCACAGAGGTGAAGACTTCATTGAGATCAGGCACTAACTCAACACGTAGTCCCTGCGTATTCTGTGCACTCTCCTGCAGCTCCTTGACCTCTATTGAAGTTCCCTTTACTACTTCCACTATCCCACCAGCTTTGTCTATTTCACCACATCTGAGTGAAAGAAACTCACTGATTTCCACTCTGTAAAGAAAAACATTACCATTCATTCTTCTAACTCAGTAGTGAACACTAAACTAAAACAATGAACAAACCCAATCCTCTTTTCCCTATCTGACCCCAATCCAATTAAAATGCTGCTTCAATAACACAATTACGAAACATTAAATTAATTCCATCTCTCAAAGTCCATACAGTAGCGTATGCTGCTTTCCTTCTGCTCTTCTGAATGTGCTGTTTACTTCCATCCTTTTAATCCTGCTGTTTCCCCCTGAGCTGTTTTGACTGTGAGTATCTTTGTATAAAATTCCTTTGTACCTTTAATAATGGGTGCGTTCTGAGATTTCTTTCAGAGCTGTTCAATGCTGTTGGTTCACTTTCTCCTCGATGTTCAAAAACAATTGTTTTTACCCCCTGGATTCCACCTGAAATTCCTATCATTGGATTGGTTTCAGGCTGTCAATATCATCAGATTTGAAATTCGATTGGCTTTGAAGGGCTGAGTGTTTGGTCTAAATTGGTTGGTCACAGTTGAATTGTTATCAAAACAGCAACCAAACCTCAGGAGGAAGTTAGGGTGAACTTCGATTAACGTTATCTGTATGTTAAGATAATTGGTTTATAGAATAGGAAAAAAAGCCACTTTTTCATTTGTTTTCTTCAGTGGGGAGGTGTTACGAAGGTTATAAGGGCTAATGTACCTTTAAGAGAGTTATTCTCCGGGCAGTCTGCGTATGTTGGTGGCTTGGCAGTTCTCCTCCAAATGTTCAATTTTTTTCAGGTTTTATATTCTGAAGCATTGGATCGTTTCATTTGTGTTAATATTGTCAAAACGCTAATGCAAACTTGATTGGAGATTGGTATTTTGGGGCATGATTTCAAAGGATTGGCCAAATTTGAATTTGTTTTGTCATCTCCAGGTAACCTAACTAATCTAGAAGTTTGACCCAATGCTACATAGGTACCTTGGTGCTGTATTAGGTAGTTCTGTGAGCAATTAACTCTCTTAAAGATACAGTCTCTGAACGTGTTTTTGGGATTCTTTGGGGGGAGGGAGAGCAGCCCCATTTCATGGTCCACATTGGCACTAGCGACATAGGTCGGAAGAGTGATGGGGACGTGAGGCAGAAATTCAGGGAGCTAGGATGGAAACTTAGAGCTCGGACAGAGTTGTTTTCTCTGGTTTGCTGCCCGTGCCATGTGCCAGTGAGGTGAGGAATAGGGAGAGAAAGGGGTTGAACACGTGGCTACAGGGATGGTGCAGGAGGGAGGGTTTCGGGTTTTTGGATAATTGGAGCTCTTTCTGGGGTAGGTGGGACCTCTACAAGCAGGATGGTCTTCATCTAAACCAGAGGGGTATCAATATCCTGGGGGGGAAATCCGCTAAAGCTATTAAGGTTGATTTAAACTAATACAGCAGGGGGCTGGGACCCAAAACTGTAGGACAGGTACAGAAGAGAATGAGAGTAGGGAGTTCCCAAGTGAAGTACCTGACACTGGCAAGTGAGAACCTGGTTTGAAGTGTGTGTACTTCCATGTGAGGAGTGTCCGAAATAAAGTGGGTGAACTGGCAGCGTGGGTACCTGGGACTTCGATGTTGTGGCCATTACGGAGACATGGATAGAGCAGGGACAGGAATGGCTGTTGCAGGTTCCAGGATTCAGATGTTTCAGGAAGAACAGAGAAGATGGTAAAAGAGGGGGCGGTGTGGCATTGTTGATCAGGGACAATATTACAGTTGTAGAAAGGATGTTTGGGGACTCATTAACTGAGGTAGTATGGGCTGAGATTAGGAACAGGAAAGGAGAAGTCACCATGCTGGGAGTCTTCTATCGGCCTCCGAATAGTCCCAGAGATGTAGAGGAAAGGATAGCAAAGCTGATTCTCGATAGGAGTGAGAGAGGCAGGGTCGTTGTCATCCAAATATTGACTGGGGTCACAAGTACTATAGGTGGGTCAGATTTTGTTCAGTGTGTGCAGGAGGGCTTCCTGACACAGTATGTAGACAGGCCTACAAGGGGCGAAGCCACTTTAGATTTAGTACTGGGTAACAAGCCTGGCCAGCTGTTAGATTTGGAAGTAGGTGAGCACTTTGGAGACAGTGATCACAATTCTGTCAGGTTTACTTTAGCGATGGAAAGGGATAGGTGTACTCCACCGAGCAAGAGTTACAGCTGGGGGAAGGGAAATTACGATGCAATTAGGAAAGATTTGGGAAGCGAAAAATGGGGAAGGAAACTACAGGGGTTGAGCACATTAAAAATGTGGAGCTTATTCAAAGAAAAGCTCCTGTGTGTCCTAGATAAGTATGTATCTGTCAGGCAGGGAGGAAGATATAGAACGTGTGAGCTGTGGTTTACTAAGGAAGTGGAATCCTGGTCAAGGAGAAGAAGAAAGCTTATGTTCGGACAAAATGTGAAAACTCAGTTAAGGTGCTTGAGGGTTACAAGGAAGTCAGGAAAGACCTAAAAAGAGAGCTCAGAAGAGCCAGGAGGGGACATGAGAAGTTGTTGGTGGATAGGATCAGGGTTAACCCTAAGGCTTTCCATAGGTATGTCAGGAATAAAAGAATGATGAGAGTTAAATTAGGGCCAATCAAGGATAATAGTGAGAAGTTGTGTGTGGAGTCAGAGAAGATAGGGGAAGCACTAAATAAATATTTTTCGACAGTGTTCACTATAGAAATGAAAATGTTGGCGAGGAAGATGCAAAGATACTTGCATCTAGACAAGAAGAGATTGAGGTTCACAAGGAAGAGGTATTAGAAATACTGCAGAGTGTGAAAATAGACAGGTCCCCTGGGCCGGATGGGATCTATCCTAGGATCCTCTGGGAAGCAAGGGAAGAGATTGCTGAGCGTTTGGCATTGATCTTCAAATCATCATTGTCTACAGGAATAGTGCCTGAGGACTGGAGGATAGCAAATGCGGTTCCCTTGTTCAAAAAGGGTAGTAGAGACAACCCTGGTCATTACAAACCAGTGAGTCTCACTTCAGTTGTTGGTAAAGTGTTGGAAAAAGTTATAAGAGATAGGATTTATAACCATCTAGAAAAGAATAATCTGATCAGGGACAGTCAGCACGGTTTTGTGAAGGGTAGGTCATGCCTAACGAATCTTATTGAGTTTTTTGACAAAGTGACCAAACAGGTAAATGAGAGTAAACCGGTTGATGTCATGTATATGGACTTCAGCAAGGCATTCGATAAGTTTCCCCACAGTAGGCTATTATACAAAATGAGGAGGAATGGGATTGTGGGAGACATAGCAGTTTGGATCAGTAATTGGCTTGCTGAAAGAAAACAGAGGGTTGTAGTTGATGGAACATGTTCAGCTTTGTGTCCAGTTACTAGCGGCGTACCGCAAGGGTCGGTGTTGGGTCCACTGCTGTTCACCAATTTTATAAATGACCTGGATGAGGGCTTAGAAGGGTGGGTTAGTAAATTTGCGGACGACACTAAGGTTGGTGGAGTTGTGGATAGTGACAAAGGATGTAGTAGGTTGCAGAGAGACATAGATAGGATGCAGAGCTGGGCTGAGAGGTGGCAAATGGAGTTTAATGTGAACAAGTGTGAGGTGATACACTTTGGATGGAGTAATCAGAATGCAAAGTACTGGGTTAATGGTAGGATTCTTGGGAGTGCAGATGAGCAGAGAGATCTCGGTGTCCATGTACACAGATCCCTGAAAGTTGCCACCCAGATTGACAGGGTTGTTAAGAAGACATAAAGTGTTTTGGCCTTTATTAATAAGAGGGATTGAGTTCCGGAACCAGGAGGTTATGCTGCAGCTCTACAAAGCTCTGGTGCGGCGACACTTGGAGTATTGTGTACAGTTCTGGTCACCGCTTTATAAGAAGGATGTGGAAACTTTGGAAAGGGTGCAGAGGAGATTTACTAGGATGTTGCCTGGTATGGAAGGAATGTCTTATGAGGAAAGGCTGAGGGCCTTGAGGCTGTTCTCATTAGAGAGAAGAAGGTTGAGAGGTGACTTAATAGAGACATACAAGATAATCAGAGGGTTAGATAGGGTGGACAGGGAGAGCCTTTTTCCAAGTATAGGGACGGCAAACATGAGGGGACAGAACTTTAAAGTGAGGGGAGATAGGTGTAAGACAGATGTCAGAGGTAGTTTCTTCATTCAGAGAGTAGTAAGGGTATGGAATGCTTTGCCTGCATCGGTAGTAGATTCGCCAAGTTTCAGTGCATCTGAGTCGTCATTGGACAGGCAAATGGACATACATGGAATAGTGTAGGTGGGATGGGCTTCAGATTAGTATGACAGAGCGGAGCAACATTGAGGGCCGAAGGGCCTGTACTGCACTGTTATGTTCAATGTACCCTTTACACCTTCATAAGACCAGGCAGTTGGAACTGGTACAGACCGACTGCTTGTGCTACATGGAAAATTTGATGAATAAAATGTAAAACTGACCATTCCTGTTGGCCTGGTACATGCTTCATTATGAAAACATTTAACCAGACAATTCCCCAACCAAATAGTTTTTGATCCCAGAATTCATCAATCCATCTCATCTTTTCATAAATGTCACTAATCGAGCAAAAGGGTATGTGACCATGTTCTTCAGCTGTTCTCTGAACTTAGTCTGGGTCATGGCATATATACACGTGTTTGTGCAGCTACTCAGGAGCTGGAGAATGAATCCTACATCTCGTAAAATGTATTGGAAAACGACAGCCTTAAAACCCAAACGATGCATTCGTTTCCACACACAATACACCAGAAACATTGACCATAACAGGACAAAATTCCCTGAGATAACAAACATTAAAATGATGGATTTCCTTCGGCTCTCCAAGTGTCGGTCCTTGGAATGCTGCCCCCTGCTGTCAGACTGGAGTCTCCTGCGGGCTCTGCTGGCCACGAAAATGTACCTCCCAGTGAGAGCATTGAGCAGCAGAACCAGAACAAATGGGAGTGCTGGGGTCAGAATGTAGTGAATAAGCTCAATCGATCCCCAGATTGGAGAAAACATAATGTACTTTTTTGTCATACAAAACCAGGGTAGGTTCCTCAGCTTATACCAAGGATGTAACATAAAATGCCAGGAAATATTCTTGAAACAGCTGAGCACAGTTATTGTTCCCAGAACCACGGCTGCTGTTTTCTCAGTGCAATAGTTGCCTTTCATCTTTTGACAACAAATGGCCACAAATCGATCAAAGGTGAAAGCGACAGTGAACCAGACAGAGCAGTCCATAGCTGCAAAAACCAGGATGGCGTGGATGTTACACACGGGGACGGTCTTCAGAAATATAAATTCAGTTTTATAAATAATTGGAATGTGTCTCAATATCAGATCAATGATCATGAGCAATAAGTCCACTGCTGCCATGGCTACCAGGTAGCGAGTGATACATTTAGAAAGATCACATTTTCTCTGCGACAGAATCACTATTGTCACTATGTTAACTTTGAGAAAGGAAAATAAACAAGAACATGTTAATTTCAGCTAACAGTAAAGTTACACCTTAATAATACGAGACTTACAGTGATTTTCAAATCTTGAAAGGAAGGTATGATCTAAAAACAATGACATCCATGAGGAATGGTTGCTCAGAAAATTATTTGAACTAAAGACTGACTTATCCCAGGTTCTGACAAAATGCATCCAAAGGTTTCAAAGGAAATACTGAATGAGATAGTAAGGCATTTGATAAGGTTCCCCACGGTAGGCTTATGCAGAAAGTCAGGAGGCATGGGATAGAGGGAAATTTGGCCAATTGGATAGAAAACTGGCTAACCGGTCGAAGGCAGAGAGTGGTGGTAGATGGTAAATATTCAGCCTGGAGCCCAGTTACAAGTGGAGTTCCGCAGGGATCAGTTCTGGGTCCTCTGCTGTTTGTAATTTTTATTAATGACTTAGATGAGGGAGTCGAAGGGTGGGTCAGTAAATTTGCAGATGATACGAAGATAGGTGGAGTTGTGGACAGTGAGGAGGGCTGTTGTCGGCTGCAGAGGGACTTAGATATGATGCAGAGCTGGGCTGAGGAGTGGCAGATGGAGTTCAACCCTGCCAAGTGTGAGGTTGTCCATTTTGGAAGAACAAATAAGAATGTGGAATACAGGGTTAATGGTAGGGTTCTTAGTCAGGTGGAGGAACAGAGGGATCTTGGGGTCTATGTACATAGATCTTTGAAGGTTGCCACTCAGGTGGATAGAGTTTGTAAAAAGGCCTATGGAGTATTATCGTTCATTAGCAGCGGGATTGAATTCAAGAGTCGTGAAGTGATGTTGCAGCTGTACAGGACTTTGGTTAGGCCACAGTTGGAGTACTGTGTGCAGTTCTGGTCGCCTCACTTTAGGAAAGATGTGGAAGCTTTGGAGACGGTGCAGAGAAGATTTACCAGGATGTTGCCTGGAATGGAGAGGAAGTCGTACGAGGATAGGTTGAGAGTTCTCGGCCTTTTCTCGTTGGAACGGCGAAGGATGAGGGGTGACTTGATAGAGGTTTATAAGATGATCAGAGGAATAGATAGAGTAGACAGTCAGAAACTTTTTCCCCGGGTACAACAGAGTGTTACAAGGGGACATAAATTTAAGGTGAAGGGTGGAAGGTATAGGGGAGATGTCAGGGGTGGGTTCTTTACCCAGAGAGTGGTGGGGGCATGGAATGCGCTGCCCGTGGGAGTGGTAGAGTCGGAATCATTGGCGACCTTTAAGCGGCATTTGGATAGGTACATGGATGGGTACTTAATCTAGGTTAGAAGTTCGGCACAACATCGTGGGCCGAAGGGCCTGTTCTGTGCTGTATTATTCTATGTTCTATGTTCTAGATGCGCTGGTTTTAATTTTCCAAAAGTCCCCAGATGCTGGTGAGAATGTAAAGCAGGTGCTCCTCCAAACATAAGCTGCTTCTCTGCATGCTTGCTGTTGATAGGTTTACTGATAAGCCTATCAGTGACAAATGCAAGAGAGAAACAACTTGTGATTGGTGAGTAGGGTTTGGATGCGGGTCCATTATGCAGCTCAGTAATTGCTGCTAATGAAGGTCTCTCTGGGGGAAGGTGGGTTGTGGGCTTGGAGCAGGTGGATGGAAACCATGTGTGGGAGGGAGAGCCAGAGGGAGAAGCCAAGCCAGCCATTGCAGACAGGTCCAGGAGTGTTGTAGGGGCAAGAGGGAAGTTCCAAGTAATCCCAGACGAGACAAGGAGGCCATGTTGGGATTGGGAAATTATGGGAAGGCCATAAGAAAACTGCCAGGAGATGGTGCTGACACAATGGTGCTGAGGGGTACTGAGAAACCAGTGGGATGGGGAATAAAGAGAGGCCACAAGAGGACAAGTGAGACAGGAAGGAGGGAGATGAAAAAGAGACTGACACTGCAAGAGAGTGGGAGGGAGAGAAAGATACAGAGAGAATGATATTGGAGAGCGAGAGAAAGAGTTAAAAACCACGAGAGGGTGGTAGAGGGAGAGGAAGAATGGGAATGAAAGAGGGAGAATGAAACTGCAAGAGAATGGGAGGGAGAGAGAGAGAGAAAGAGAGAGACAGAGAAAGAGTTAAAAACTCCGAGAGGGTGGTTGAGGGAGCGAGAGGTTGTGAAATCTGAAGTGAGAGAGAAGAGGATTATTGCAAGCAGAGACTAGTTTCAAAACTGTTAATAAAAAACTTCAGCTGACCAGGAATGAGGTAAACATGAAATCATTGAGGGAATTAATTACTTGTAAATGGATGTGGTCTTTCCAGATTAAGGTTACATATGGTCAGGGGATACTCGATGGGAGAGTGATCAGTGGATGCTATTGTCATGTACATTATATAAGTTGTTTTATTTTATTTTGAATTTGACATCCAAAATTTTTATCTGATTATTAACAAAGAGATAAATATTTATTGGAGATAATAAGGAGTGCAGATGCTTGAAGTTAGAGAGGATGAAATGTGGAACTGGAAAGGCCCAGCAGGTCAGACAGCATCAGAGGAGCAGGAAAGGTGATGTTTTAGGTCGGGATGCTTCATCAGGACTTGCCTGCTTCTCTGATGCTGTCGGACCTGCTGAGCCTTTCCAGCTCCACATTTTATTGAAATAAATATTCATTTTCTCATATCTCAGTAATAAAAAGGTAGCAACAATATGGTGGAGAAATATTCCAATTTTGTGCATATGTGTGGAAATCCATGAGCGGTCACTTCTCCAGTCTGTAAGAAGGATGTTTATCATTACAGCTTTGTGTGTCTCATGAAGTGTGTGTCAGCTATATTGGGGAAAAAACATATTTTGCTAAGTTATGCCTGTGCTCTTGTACCAACTTAATACAGCATCCATCCAGGAAATTAATCTTTTCCAAGAACATTGTGGCTTGATTGGGGGTTCATAGTCCTTAATAAAATTGATAAGTTCCTTGAATTCTGCTTACAAATGTAAGTATCCAACACAGCAAAACATACACAGAAGGTAATGTAAGATGTTGACTGCATCAATTAATAAAGGAGACAGTGAGAGTGTAAAGGTAGCCCTGAAAATCAAAAGATAACTCTCAAGAGGAGCCATCAAAAATAAATCCTTTATACTTTGAAGCACACATCTCTCTGATTTGTACCAAAGTAAGCGGGGAACCCTTGAAGTTCTTTTTCATTCAAAGCAGATGTACTGCCCTTATGTTAACGTCAGTCATACTGCTTTCTCAAATACATAGCAACACTTCCACAAGAAGACTGAAAGGCACTTTGCAGCATTCCCACTCAGAAAGCAGAAGTGAAATGGAATATTATATGAGACACCATCATCTATAATACCACACCCTGAACAGACAAGAAGCAGCAGTTAAGCATCACAGACTGGTTTGAGGTGACACATACTGTGATAGAGCCTGCCATTGAAGCCAAGATCTCCACTCTCATCGATTACAAGAGAGATCTGAGTGAGGAATCTCTGAATGCAGAAAGAGCCATTTGAATTAAAATCCAACAGAATGCTGAGCAACCATCCAATAATAACATTTCTAACTCTGCAGGAATATCCACAGCTACTCCATCACAGGGAAATGTATGGATGAAGGGATGGGAAAGGTGAAAGATGCATGAGGAAAAGAAACAGCTCGACCCTGAAACAAAGGCAGGAGAGATCATCACCCACTGTAACAAATAGTTGGAGAGATGGGGAGATCCTCGCCTTGAGCTATAACACAGGGAGAACATTGTCACTGAGGAAGCTCTGGACACCATTAACAGCCTCACTGTTATGGCAGAGCTGGGAATCAAACCCTCAGTGGAGGGCTTTAGCAAAGCTATTGACACACACTCATGGACAAAGCTCCAGTCACTTTTCCCAGTCCTCATCAAGCACAGAAACCCCCACTCCTGCAGCTTCTGCACTAACCTCTCTGTTTCTTCTGGAGGAGGGGACATTTCCACAGGGAGTGTGTGATGCAAGGATTGTGACCCTGTACATGAACAAGAGCAACTGCAGAGATTGCCATAACTGTCGAGGTGTCTCCCTGCTAAGCCTCCCTGCATTGGAAAAGGATTTCCCCATGTGGCCTTGTCAGGCTGCAGACACTGGCTTAAGGCATCTGCCCCCAATTCCCAACGTGGTTTCAGAACAGCAAGCTCGACAATCTCGGTTCCCTTTCAGTCTCGCAGCTGCAAGAGAAATACATCAACAAAGGGGACCAAAAGGACAGGGCAGGGAGACTATACCTGCACCTGAAGAGAGAATAATTACTCAGACACAGGGTTTGTTACAGAAAGTTTGTGCTTGATAACTGCTGAATTTTTTGAGGAGGTAACCTGGTGTGTTGACGAGGGCAGTGCATATGACATGGTCTACATGGACTTCAGCAAGGCTTTTGGCAAAGTCCCTCATGCAGATTGGTCAAGACAGTAAGGGCCAATGGGATCCCAGGTAAGTGGCATGTTGGATCGAAAACTGGCTGAGAGACAGGAAGGAGAGGGGAAAGGTTGAGGGATGTTTCTGTGACAGGAAGTCTGTTTCCTGTGGGGTTTCACAGAGCTTGCTGTCTGTTGTGTCGATGAATCATTTAGACTTAATTCAGGGAATATGATAAAGAGGTTCACAGATGGCATGAAACTTGGCAGGGTGGTAAAAAGTGAGGAGGGTATCTGTAACCTGCAGGAGGATATCAATGGCCTGGGCAGCTGGGCAGAGCAGGGACAACAGGAACTCAACCTGGAAAAAGGGTTACTTTCCCTTCATCAGTATTCACATTGGAAAAGGTCAATGTCAGTGGGAATATCGAGATACCGTCTATTAGATCAGATAGGATTGCAGTTGGCAAAGAGGAGGTTTTTATCATTTTGGACAATCTGAAAATAGCCAAGCCCCCTGGGCTGGATGGGATTTACCCCCAGATTCTCTGGGAAGCCAGGGAGGACATTGCAGGGCCTTTGGCGTTGATCTTTATGTCATCAATGTCAACAGGAGTACTGCCATAAGACTGGAGGATAGCAAATGTTGTTCCCTTCTTTAAGAAGAGGATTTGGGCCAACCCTGGTAATTATAGACCAATGAGCCTTAATTCAGTTGTGGGTAAGGTCTTGGAAAAGGTTACGAGGGATTGGACGTCAGTAAGCCTTTTGATAAGGCTCCATATGGTTGGCTATCGCACAAAATATGGAATTTCAGGACTGAAGTTGATTCAGCGGTTTGAATCAGAAGTTGGCGAGCTGAATGAAGACAGAGGGTAGTGGAAAATGGGAAATATTCATACTGGAGCTCAGTTACCAGCAGTGTGCTGCTCGCTTCTGTTTTGGAGCCACTGCTGTTTGTCATTTTTATAAATGATCTGGATGTGGGCGTAGAAGGATTGGTTAGTAAATTTGCAGATGACACTGAGGTAGGTAGCTTTGCAGATATTGCCAAAAGACAAGATTCCCTACAACGTGGAAACATGTCCTTCGGCCCAACAAGTCCATACCGACCCTCTGAAGAATAACCAACCCAGACCCATTTCCTTACATTTACTCCTGACTGATGTACCTAACACTATGTGCAATTTAGCATGTCTAATTCACCTGAGCTGCACATCTTTGGATTGTGGGTGGAAACCCACACAGACATGGGAAGAATGTGCAAACTCCATACAGACTTTCGCCTGAGGCTGGAATCAAAACCAGATCCCTGGCACTGTGAGGCAGCAGTGCTAACAACTGAGCCACCATGCAGCCCCTGTTGTGGGCTACCGAGGGACGTAGATAAGATGCAGAGCTGGGCTGAGAAGTGGCAAATGGAGATTAATGCAAAAAATTGCGAGATAGTTCACTTCAGAAGAAGTAACAGGAATGCAGAGTTCTGGGCTAATGGATAAATTCTTGGTAGTGTAGATGAACAGAGAGTTCTAAGTGTCCAGGTGCATAAATCCCTGAAAGTTACAACCCACGTTGACAGGGTTGTTAAGAAGACATATGGTGTGTTGAAGTTTATTGGTAGGGAGATTGAGTTTCAGAGCCATGAGGTCATGCTTCAGCTGTACAAGAAACTGGTAAGGCCCCACCTGGAGTATTTTGTGGAGTTCTGGGAAAGGATGGGGAAGCTATGGAAAGGGTTCAGTGGAGATTTACTTGCATGTTGCTGGTATGGAGGCAAGGTCTTATGAGGAAAGGCTGAGGGATTTGAGGCTGTTTTTGTTGCAGAGAAAAAGGTTGAGAGGTGACCTGATCGAGACGTCAAAGATAATCAGAGGGTCAGATATGATGGATAGTGAGATCCTTTTTCCTCAGATGGTGAAGGCTAACATGAGGGGGCATAGATTTAAATTGAAGGGTAATAGATTTCGGACAGACATCACGGGTAGTTTCTTTACTCAGAGAGTAGGAGGGGCGTGGCATGGTAAGGGTATTTAAATGGGCATTGGACATACATATGGATAATAATGGAATGATGTAGGTTGGGCATCAGATTAACTTCTTAAGTTGGAGCAACATCGATGAACGAACGGATTGTACTGCACAGGATTGTTCTATGTTTTATTTTAGGAGGGGCTTACAAGGCAAGGGATTACTCTCTGAATGATAGGGCCCTGGAAAGGACTGATGATCAGAGAGACCTCGGATGCATAGCCACACATCCCTGATGGTAGCAGGTCAGGTAGATAACCTGGTTAAGAAGGCATTTTAAATACTTGTCTTTTATTAGCGGAGGCTTAGATGAAAAGGACGGGTTGGGTGGTGGTGTTGTACATTGGTTAGGCCACAACTGGAGTCCTGTCTGTAGTTCTGGTCACCAACATTATAGGAAGGATGTGATTGCACTCGAGAGGAAACAGAGGAGATTCACCAGAATGTTGTCTGGGCTGGAGGGTCTGAGCAATGAGGAAAGATTGGAATGGCTGGAGCTGTTTACCTTGGAGCAGTAAGGAGTGAGAGGGGACCTGATCGAGGTGTACAAGATTATGAGGGCTGGAGATAGGGTGAATAGAAAGACACTTTCGCCATGAGTAAAGAGGTCAATAAACAGGAGGCATAGATTTACCGTGAGAAGCAGAGGGTAAAGAGTAGAGATTTTTTTTTTTCCCCAGAGCGAGGTGGGCATCTGGAACTCACCTTCTGAAAAGGCATTGAGTTGAAACGATTTTAACCCTTAATCAGTCATTAAATATTCACTTCTGTTTGATGGTCTCCAGAGCTACAGGTGTAAAGTGGCATTAGTGTTGTCTGATCTTTGTTGACCAACCTCCTTCGGTGCTGTTTAAGTCAATGAATCGAGATTGACATCACCAGTTTTACTGAGGGATTCGACCACTTGATCATCACTAGCCGAGTCAATCAAGAAAGAACGCTTATGGAGGGAGGGCATATGGGGGAATACAGAGTCATCACAACGACCATCTTAAATACATTCAGAACAACAGTCAGTTCAACAATTCCATCGGCACAGCAGTTACCAAGGGGAATGCTACATTATGCTGGAACCAAGAGGGTAGTGTGAAGGAGTTGTATTATGTCAGAACAATCAATGATGAATTTGATGTTTATATCTTTGGGCTTTCTGCTCTGTGACCAGTACTAGGCAGCACACTTTAATAAGGACGTGGAAATTTTCCAATGGGTATGAGGACATTTTAACCAGTGCGGGTTCCAGCACGAAGGGAATACAGATACATGGATGAACCAGGGAAATCGGAGTTATTGTCATGTGGGAAATCTACAGAATGCTTATCAGGATATACAAAATAGATACAGGAATATATCGGTCAAGGAGACTCGAAATAAGCATTGATTAAGAATAAGAAACATGCCATTTAGGACTCTGTTGATGAGAAATTGTTTTGTTCAATATCTTTGGAAAGCTCTTTCACAGAGGGCTGTGGCAGCTCAGCCTACGAGTCTATCGAAAGTAGTGGTTGATAAATCTTTGAGTATCAATCACATAAAGAGTTAGGAGGATCGTCTATAAAAGGCATTGAAGTGTCTGGTCAGTCAGGATTGAATTAAATGGCAGAGAAGACTTGATGGGCTGAATGGCATCCTCCAGTTTCTATGCTCCAAAAGACCTGTAAAGGCAATAATCAGAGCACACAGATTTAATATGATTGGCAAAAGAAGCAGAGGGTGACATGAACATATTTGTTCCACACAATGAGTGATTCGGATTCGGAATACACAGTCTAATAGAGTGACATATGTCGATTCAACAGTAGATTATAAATATGTAACTGGAGAAATATGTGAAGCAGGAAAAATTACAGCCGATGGGGAAACAGAGTGTGAGGGAGAGAAGGGTGGGTCCTAGACCTGTGTTATAAATTTAAGTAAGGGTAGATCTGAGAGCATGAAAGTGAACATGGAAATGAGGTTCAGGGAGAACTCAGTAGTGGTCAGCATTGAAGGACATAATTCAGATTACACACAATAAATACATTCAAAATGAGAAAGGAAAACTTCCAAATGGAGCACCCACCATCCGCGTTTAAAATGACATTGAAGTTCAATAAAAAGCAGATAATTGCTAAACGTTGGCTGGTAGGTCAGGAACAGAAAATAAAAGTCAGCTCAAAATGGCAAAACAATTGACAAAGAGTGAACAGTTAGAGTACAAGAGGAACCGAGCGAGTAATACAGGGGCAAGAACAAGGTGGGCTGTGGTGAGAGGCCTTTATTGACTTTGCTCATAATCACCCACATTAACACCAAATCTCACCTCATTAACATGCAGATGCCCACTCTATCATCCTCTGGATAGAAACTAGACACTAACAATTCCAGTCATGGAAAGAGGTCTGACTGGGAACCTGGTGACTCCCAAGGGGGAGGGGGGGGCAGTGCAATCCCAAACCTGGCAAATTGACCTGACGGGACTGGGCTCAGGGTCGGAGGGTATGTAGATGCAGATGAGTTGGTTGGGGACTCGAAGAAGTGTGAGGTCTGAGAGGTTAACAGGGTGTGGGGGTGTGTTGGAAGGAAGGGCCATTTTATCCTTGAGGGTTCCCCTGTGTGCAGAGGAGGAGGCTGGAACTCAGTGTCTGAGTGAAGCCTGCTCTTGCCTTCCATCCTGTTGTGACTCAGAAATGAAGATGGCTGCACCTGAACATGAGGCCAGCAGGGTAAATGTTTAGATGTGCAACCTCGGGTGGGGGTGGGGTATCTGCAAGTCCATGCAATGGGAGGCCCCTTCAAAGGGCAAGGTCACTCAGCACAGACCCAGTCACTGAAGGACAGACCCTTTAATATTGTACATTGCAACTCATTCCCCAAACAGCTCAGAGCATTTAGTGTCATACAGGTTTACAGCATGGAAACAGGCCCTTCGGCCCAACTTGTCCATGCTACCCAGTTGGTACAATTAAACTTGTCCAGTTTGTATACGTTTAGTCCATATCCCTCTCTGCCTATCACAACCATGTACCTGTCTAAATGTTTCTTAAGTGACAATATTGTACTCACTTCTATCACTACCTCTGGGAGCCCATTCCAGACACTCACCACCTTCTGTGGGAAAATGTTGTCCCTCTCAACCTATTTATGTATCTCCCCTCTCGGCCCTGTTTAGTACGATGATTACCAACACTGCCTCGACTGTTTTACTTGCTCTCATTATCTTTTCTCCTGTCATCAACCTTCTATTATGTCTCCCTTCTCCTTTGGATGTCCCCCAACACCTGTCCTGATCTCCCTGCCAGATTAGTTTGAATCATCCCAAGTGGCTCTCACAAATCTCCCCACCAGGATATTGACTCCCTCCAGTTCAGTTACAAAATGTCCCACTTGGGCAGATCACCTCTGCCCCAGAACATGTCCCAATGATCCAAGAATCTGAATCCCTGCCCCAGCACCAGCTCTTAGTCACACATTTCATCTGCTAAATCCCCGTTTTCTTGTTCTCGCTGAAACTAATAGTTCCCAAGTTACTTCCATTGAGATCCTACATTTTAACCATCTGCTTAACTCCCTTTCATGACTCTTCAGGACCTCACCTCTTTTCCTCCCTATGTTTTTGGTACCAATGTGTACAATAACCTCTGCCCGCTCATCCTCCCCCTGAGGAATTCGATACAATGTTCAGAGACGCCCTCAGCCCTGACACCAGGGAGGGAGCACACCATCCTGGAGTCTCGGTCACAGCCACAGATACCCTGTCTGTGACCCTGACTAGCGAGTCCCCTTATGTGCTGTTTCAATTGCCTTCCCAAAGGTTTGCAGCTAAGCCATTCATGGTACCACAGGCCTGTCTGCTGCTGTTGTACTTTCCTGAGAGAGGTTATACCCCCCAACAGTATCCCAAACGGTATCCCTGTTAGAGAGGGGAAAAGCCACTGGAGACTCCTGCACTACCTGCCTCTCCTGGCAGTCACCCATCTCCCTGACTGAACCTGTGGTGTGGCTACATCACTGTAACTTGTGTCTATCACACTCTCTGCCCCTTGTATGCTCCTCAGTGGATCCAACTCTTTTTCCACCTCAACCACCCAGTTTGTGAGGAGCTGTAGCTGATCACACTTCCTGCAGACTCAGTCGTCAGGGACACTAGACTATTCCCTGATCTCCCACATCTGGCAGAAGGAACATTCCACTGCCCTAACTGCCATCTCTGTCAACTCACAGGAAGACAAAGAATAGAATTTTAACTTACCCGTACCACGTTGCTGATCACCCTCCTCACCGGGTATCCCAGTATCCACCAAAACTCACACTTAAACCTCCAGCAGCACTTCAACAGCAAAGCAGCCCTTTTCAAAATGGCCGCTCCAACAATGGCCTCTCGGCTGGAGCTTGCCTCCTTTTTGTTCACTCCTGGTGGCTGAGCTGGTTCCTCCCAGAATCCTCCTCAGTCACTTCTCAGCAGCACCTTTTGTAAACTTGGGAATATCTTGAATATCTTGGGAAGTCCAGTCATTTCTGCAGCACATTGGTGTCTCTAAAAAGTGAGAGCGTAGTTGCCAGGGTGACAGTGACCTGTGATTTCCCCATTGCCTGGATACAGTAGCTATGGGTTACCTCCCACTTGGGGCGATGGAGCGGTGTGCAGTGACAGGGATGGCTGGGTCCAGTCCCTGTAATGCCAGATTTGCAGCTGGACAGAGACTCACAGACATAGCTGATTGTAAAGGGTGAACGCATAGATGTGAAAAACTATTTCCAATAACATGTCGCCTGTGCCACCAGCACATCTGCTTTCTCGCTCTACCACCAGGTCTAGGTGCTTCCTGAGGTCTGAGGCTGGTCTGGAGAAAGCCTGCCCTACACTGGAGCCCATTGGCCTTGGAGGGTCTGGTTGGGGGATCCTGAGGCTGGGTGGGTGTGCAGGGCCCTCACACACTGACTAACAGAGGCAGGTGCACCTCCCTCACTCTCACCACACAGAGAACAGGGAGAGGGCAGAGAGAGAGTGGGAGGGAGAGAGAGAAAGAGAGAGAGGGAGAGGGAGAGAGAGAGAGAGAGAGAGAGAGAGAGGGAGACAGAAAGAGAGACACAGAGAGAGAGGTTTAAATATGAGGAGAGGGAGAGGGAAAAAGTAAGATGTAGAAGATGGAGAGACAAATCGAAAGAAATGAATTTTCAGAATGGAATTGGATAAAAATTAGAAGGGGATAGATTTACAGGACGATGGGGAGAGAACTGAGAAGGGGAAGGGTGCTGTGTCTCTGTGACTCTACGTACAGGACGATAAGGATGGGACCGGGGGTGGGAATAATTAGACAGGTCAGGCCTTGAAGGAATTTGAATTCAAAAATGAGAACATTAAAAAGGGAAGTTGTTGGATCAGGAATGTTTGTTGGTCAATTAGCACAAAGAGAAATGGTAAACCAAACATGATGAGAGTTCAGACCGGGCAGCAGAACTTTGGATGGGTTCTGGTTTATTGAGGTTTGACACTGTGAGGTTAAAGATGATATCAGTGGAATACTCGAATCTGGATTAATCAAACCCAGAGACGGTGTAGTGTGCAGCATCCCGGATGAAGCAGGCAGGAGACGGAGATATTACAGAGGGGATGGTAAACAAGCTTTGCAATGGAGAGGATGTGGGGTCAAACCTCAGGTTAGAGTTAAAGGGAGCCCTGAGGCTACAAACATTTTGGTTCAGCCTGAAGCCAAGGGGTGGATCAAGGCAAATGATAGAAAACTGAATGTGTGACAGGAACCAGGTGTGACAGGTATTGGGCTTCACAAGATTAAAGTGAGAATAGCAGGAGTCTAGTAGTTTATAAATCTACTGGGAGGGAGACAGAGACTTAGTGACAGCAGGAGCAGCAAGCAGCAGAATGGGAAATGACAAGAACAGTAATAAAGTTAAACCGTGATTCACAGAATTACCAGCCAGACAGAGCCAATTACCTGGAATACCAACAGCAGCGAGAGTCGGATAGTAAATGTGTTGAAAAATCAGAAGTATGTATCGGATCTGATGTACCAAATTCATCTGGTGATAATTTGCAGAAAAATAGTCAATTGTCCCAGAGAGACTCCGGCCCATTGTGGTAACATTGCAGTCTGCTCTCCTCAGATTCTGATCTGTCATCTCTCCCTGTTTCAAGGAACGTTGCAGCTGAGACTCATTTATTAATAGAAGGAGGAATCCACCCAGAGACTCAGTTAGGGCCCACAGAGATTGACATTAATTACAGTCACTGAACAAACAGGTTCATTGAACTCCTTTCAATCCAGTGCCTTTGTCCCAGAGTAAAGTTAAACTTATACCTGGTCTGGGTAGAATGTGTGAGGGTTGCTGAGTAAAGGAACAATGAAAATATGCGAGTGGGCCAAGAGGCATGGATGTTTGTAATAGTGTCCCCTGATGACCAAGATAAAATATAGTTTTATTTATTTGAAGAAGAGTTGAACATGTGACAGCTGTTATTGGCTGAATGGAGTTCTTTGATCAAGTAAAGTTCTTTGGAAATGCTGAGTTCAGCGTGTTTCATGTTCCAGAAGGAATATGACTTCCAAAAGGTGAAGTGTTATTTAATTGACAGGTTAGGAAAATTCAAACATGTGAATTGAAGGACCAATGGCATTCTGACTATAACACAGACTGAGGGACATAACTCAGAGAGAAACACTGTTCAGGTAAAGGGCTCTTGTGGTGCAGTGATAGTCCCCTAAGTATGAGACCTGGTGCTGAAATCCCACCTGTTCCAGAGGTGTGTAAAAGCATCTCGGGGACAGGTTGATGAGAAGGTAGATAGACTGCAGGAACATAGACTGTTCATCCCTCATGACCAATATTCGAATCAGAGATGTTTATAATACATATATAAATGACATGGGCTAATATGTTATTTCTAAATGACATGATTTCAAGGTTTGGAGATAACAAGTGAGACAGAAAGATAGTGAAGAGTGAGGAGGACAGGATCAGACATCAGAACATCATTTAAAGCAAAATATTGCTGATGCTGCAAAACTAAAACACACACAGAATGCTGCAGAAACTCAGCAGATCAGGCAGCATTGGAGAGGGAAGTAGAATTAATGATTCAGTTCGGAGCTGAAAGGGCTGGGAAAATGGGATATTTTATTGTTTCGACAGAGGAAGACAACGTGTGAAACGGTGTCCACTGTAAAAGGTAAGGAATTTGTTAATGGGGTTGAAAGAGGAAATGAAGCAATGTAAATAAGGCACAAATAAGAAAACTGTGTGTGTGAAGGAGATTGTAGGAATCAGAGACATCATAAAGTGAAGATGTGAAGCTGGGGAGATCGATATTGAATCCTCGAGGCTGGAAATTTCCTCTGTGGAAAATGAGATGTTGTTCCTCAAGCTTATGCTGTGCTGTGTTCCCATTCTCCCATTAACTGCTCTGTCAGCCTCATTCATCGCTCACCACTGCCAACCAGTGGCCGTAACACACACACTCTCTCTCTCTGTGCCTTGTGGGTACCACCAGCATCTCCACCACCCCCACAGTAACATGGCCGTTTCCCACACAAGCCATCTCCTCCCCATGAGGACGAGAGTACTGAGGTATAAAAGACACCCCACCAGCTCAGACCCTGAGACCTCGGTGGGAAGGTTAGCCTTAGAGAGTGTGGCAGCACAAGCTGGTGAGCACCTCACTGCCACAGCTCCACAGCTGGCTGAGGAAGAAATGCCCCAGGCCGCTGGCACTCGGAGGGACCGGCAGTGACCAGGCAGCTACTCAGGCAGGAGAGGGGCCCGTGGTGTCAGCAATCAGGACCCACATCTGAATGTAGAGGGAGGAGCGGCATTCGGGGAAATGGGAAACAATGGGTTCAACTCTTTGCAATTTATAGAAATGATTTGGATGGAGGGATTGAAGGTATGGAGTGAAATCTACTGATGACACAAAGATATCTGGAAAGTGAGTTGTGAAGAGGACATGAGGAGCCTAGAAAGGGTATGGATTGGTTCATTGAGTGGGCAAAGATCTGGCAAATGGAGGAAAATGTGGGGAACTGGGAAACCGTCCATTGTGTCAAAAGAATTAAAAACAAACACCTTATCTGAAAGGTCAGAGGTTGCAGAGCTCTAAGGGGCAGAGGGATCTGGGAGTCCTGGCCCATGAATCACTGAATGCTAGAATGCAGATACAGCAAGTAATCAGGAAAATCTAATAGAACATTATGGCTTATCAGGAACAGAATTGAATGCAGGAATTGAAGGAAGATGTGCTCAAAAAGATTAAATCTGTGATTAATTTGATGTAAAGTGGACAAGGACTAAAGCATGCTGGGAAATGGAAACCAGCCTTGACCAAACTGATTGTGCTAATCCACATGCTGCAGAACCCAGGCAGGCTGCAGCTAGCAACAGACAGTTTGTAACGAACCTGGTTATTGCAGACGCTACAATACACACCTGAAGTCAGGGTTGAATGGTGTCAATGCAATGTCATCCTCAGGGTGATCGGAAACATTGAGATACGTACCAGACACGGGGGAGGGGGGGCACCTCACACCCTTACTTGGAGGAGGGTATGTGTTCCCAGCACCTCCAGGAATGGAGACCTGAGGATGACCTGACCATCGTCATGCCAACACCTGACTGGGTCGGATTGATCAGGGTGATCGAGCCTGATCAATCCATTGGTTAATGGTGAAGACCCTCCCAAAAGGACACGAAGATTTAGAGTGTAAGAATTGCCACAACACCACGCTCAGGGCGGTAACTCGAGACAAACCACCAAGAAAGGAAGATACCCCTGAAATCATTGGGAGATGACTAGGCGACATCATGATGTGGGGCACGGTCGAGTTCTAGTGTGGGGGGATATGATCCAGAGTTAAGGTAAAGCACAAGATAGCATTTGTAGTGTAAATGGTTAAATTATATTGTATTTTGTTATGATAGTGTTAGTTGTGTCAAATAAATGATTATTATTGTTTATTATTAGATTACATACAGTGTGGAAACAGGCCCTTCGGCCCAACAAGTCCACAACGCCCCACCGAAGCGCAACCCACCCATACCCATACCCCTACATCTACCCCTTACCTAACACAACGGGCAATTTAGCCTGGCCAATTCACCTGACCTGCACATCTTTAGACTGTGGGACGAAACCGGAGCACCCGGAGGAAACCCACGCAGACACGGGGAGAACGTGCAAACTCCACACAGTAGTCGCCTGAGGCGGGAATTGAACCCGGGTCTCTGACGCTGTGAGGCAGCAGTGCTAACCACTGGGCCACCGTGCCGCCCACAATTATTATGAAGAGTTTTCTCAGTTCTTTTGCTGGATATGATTTAAAACACACTGTGTAGTAGGGACAACAAATTGGCCCCCCAAGATCAGACCTCGATAAGAAGTGACTTTGTCGCTCTGAGATAGAAGCCCGTGGAACCTAGTATTCCTTGAGATTTTGCCTGAGATGGTTGTTAAGAGGACAGCTGTCCCACGCGAAGGCCAGGGGTTCAAGTAAATCAAAGAGAACAGAATGGTCTAAACTGAACTGTGCTTTAAAAGATAAAACCACAGATGTTTACTCCTAAACCAACAAACGTCTGTACTGTGTGTGTGTGTGTGACCGGTAAGGTAAAACACTGAATGTCAGTAGACACCCGATGTGATTAGGACCGGATCATAACGAAAGCCATACCCTCAGTCTTATCCACCCCTTATACCCCATAGTTTAATTGAAAATGGCAGAGAATGACACGAGAGTAGAGTGTGGGTAACAACGCTGAGACAGTATATTAGTTAGAAAAAGCGGTCCACGTGGGCAGAATTTTGTTGTAGCGATGAAATGGGCCCTGGATCCCCAGGGCAGAAGTATTGGGATAATTTTATCAGAACTCAAGGGAAACGTGCTTCCAAACTCGAGGAGTTCACAGTGATAATGTGCTGTCGAGGGCAATTCTTAGGGACAGAGCGGGAATTAAATTCCATCCGTAAGGAACCAAGGGACGGAAAAAGGGAAATCCCGGAGTTAGAATTGAAAATGCAGCTCTGGTCCAGAGAAATCAAGTAAACCTCCTACCCACGGGGCAATACCATACCCAATGAGAATGAGCATACTGAGATCCCCAACACACAGTGTCAGCTAATGAAGCTACTGAGAAGACAGGAAGGGAGTTGGGAAATAAATGGACTGTTTTAATAGGAAGGTTATGGGAGGGGATTTTAACCTTCCAAACATAGACTGGGACTGCCATTGTCTTAAGAGTTTAGGTGTAGAGGAATTTATAAAGTGTGTACAAGAATGTTTTCTGATTCAGTATGTGGATGTACCCACTAGAGAAGGTGCAAAACTTGACCGACTCTTGGGAAATAAGGCAGGGCAGGTGACTGAGGTGTCAGTGGGGGAGCACTTTGGGGCCAGTGACCATAATTCTATTAGCTTTAAATTAGTGATGAAAAAGCAGAGACCACATCTAAAAGTTAAAGTTCTAAATCGGAGGAAGGCTAATTTTGACGGTATTAGTAAAGAACTTTCAAAAGCTGATTGGGGGCAGATGTTCACAGGGAAAGAGACGGCTGGAAAATGGGAAAACATAAAAAATGAGATAACGAGAGTCCAATGATAGTATATTCCTGTTAGGGTGAATAGGGTTGTTAGGTGTAAGGAATGCTGGATGATGAAAGCAATTGAGGGTTTACTTAAGAAAGAGAAGGAAACATATGTCAGGTATAGACAAGGTAGATCGAGTGAATCCTTACAAGAGTATAAAGGCAGTAGGAGTATACTTAAGAGTGAGATTAGGAGGGCAAAAAGGGGACATGAGATGACTTTGGTAAATAGGATTAAGAAGAATCCAAAGGGTTTTTCCAAATACATTCAGGACAAAATGGTAGCTAGGGAGAGAATAGGGCCCCTCAAAGATCAGCAAGGCGGCCTTTGTGTGGAGCCGCAGTAGATGGGGAAGACACTAAACGAGTATTTTGCATCAGTGTTTACTGTGGAAAAGGACATGGAAGGTATAGAATGTAGGGAAATAGAGGGTGACATCTTGCAAAATGTGCATATCACAGAGGAGGAAGTGCTGGATATCTTGACATGCATAAATGTGGATAAATCCCCAGGTGTACCCCAGACCTCTGTGGGCAGCAAGGGTAGTGATTGCTGGGACCATTGCTGAGATATTTGTGTAATTGATAGTCACAGGTGAGGTGCCGGAAGACTGGAGGCTGGCTAACATGGTGCCACTGTTTAAGAAAGGTGGTGAGGACAAGCCAGGGAACTATAGACCAGCAAGTCTGACGTTTGTGGTTGGCAAGTTGGAGGGAGTCCTGAGGGACAGGATGTACATGCATTTGGAATGACAAGGACTAATTAGGGAAGGTGAACATGGCTTTGTGTGTGAGAAATCATGTCTCACAAACCTTTTTTCACATGTATCAAAGGGGATTGATGAGGGCGGAGCAGTGGATGTGATCTACATGGACTTCAGTCAGGCATTCAACAAAGTTCCCCATGGGAGACTGGTTCGGAAAGTTAGATCTCACAGAATATATGGAGAACTAGCCGTTTGGAAACAGAAGTGGCTGAAAGGTAGAAGACAAGAGGATGGTGGCACAGGGTTGTTTTTCTGACTGGAGGCCTGTAAACAGTAGATTCCAACAAGGCTTGGTGCTGGCTCCACTACTTTTCTTGATTTATGGAAATGTTATGTATGTGAGCATAAGAGGTTTAGTGAGTAAGTTTACAGATGACATCAAAATTGGAGATGTTGTGGACAGCGAAGAAAGCTACCTCAGATTAAAATGGGATCTTGATCAGATGGGCCAATAAATGGAAGATGAAGTTTAATTTAGATAAATGCAAAGTGCTGCAGTTTGGGAAAGCAAATCTCAGCAGGACTTAATCACTTAATGTTAAGATCCAAGGGAGTGTAGATGAACAATGAGGCCTTGGAGTGCAGGGTCAAAGCTCCTTGAAAGTGGAGTCACAGGTAGATAGGATAGTGAAGAAGGTGTTTGGTATACTTTCCTTTATTGGTCAGGGTATCAAGTACAGGAGTTTGGAGGTCATGTTGCAGCTGTACAGGCTGTACACTGGTTTGGCCACTGTTGGAATATTGTGTGCAATTCTGGTCTCCTTCCTACTGAAAGGATGTTGTCAAACTTGAAAGGGTTCTGAAAAGATTTACAAGGCTGTTTCCAGGGTTGCAGGATTTGAGCTATTGGGGAAGCTGTTTTCCCGGGAGCATCGGAGACTGAGGGGTAACCTTATAGAGGCTCATAAAATCATGAAGGGCATGGATAGGATAAATAGACTAAGCCTTTTCTCGGGCGTGGAGGAGTCCAGAATTTGAGGGCATAGGTTTAGAGTGAGAGGGGAAAGATATAAAAGAGCCCTAAGGGGCAGCTTTTTCATGCAGAGTGTGATATGTGTGTGGAATGAGCTGTGAGATGACGTGGTGAAGGCTGGTACAACTGCATCATTTAAAAGGCATCTGAATGGGTATATGAATAGGAAGGTTTAGTGGGATATGGGCTGGGTGCTGGCAGGTGGGACTAGATTGGGTTCGGATATCTCGTCAGCATGAACAGATTGGACTGAATGATCTGTTTCCGTGCTGTACATCTCTATGACTCTGAATCTATGACCTGGTCTGGCCTACATATGACTCCACACCCACAGCAGTGTGATTGATTCTCAGTTGCCCCCTGAACAGGCCTGGCAAACCATTCAGTTGTACCAGTCATTACAAAGTCTTAGAGAAATGAAACTGGACAGATCACCTGGCACCGCCCTCAGCACCGGAAAATGCAGGAACAGCCCTGTCGATCCTGCAACGTCCTCCTTACTGACATCTGGGGGATACTGCCAACACTGGGAGAGCTGTCCCATGGGCTAGTCAAGCAACAACCGGTCATAGTCATACTCACAGAAACATACCTTACAGACTCTGTCCTAGTCACCACCATCACCATCCCTGAATATATCCTGACAGACCCAGCAGAGATGACAGCACCATGGGGAACAGTCAGGAGAGAGTTCCCCTGTGAGTCCTCCACATTGACCTCCGACCCCATGAAGTCTCATGGCTTCAAGTTAAATATGGGAAAAGAAACCTCATGCTAATTAACACAGACCATCTCCCTCAGCTGATGAATCAGTTCTCCTCCATGTTGAGAGGAGAAATGGAGGAGCCACTGAAGGTGACAAGGACACAACATGTACCTGGTGGGGGGGGAGATTTCAATGTTCACCATCAAGAGTGTCTCAGCAGCAGTACGACTGATTGAGCTGGTCGGGTCAGAAAGGACATAGCTGTTAGACTGGGTCTGTGGCAGGTGGTGAGGGAAAAACAAGAGGGAAAAACCTACTCGACCTCATCCTAACTGTGATGAGGCTGCTCCTTTAACAAGGTGATGTTGGCCTTGGTTTTATTTTCAGGAGTTCGTAAAAACACAGGTTCTGAAAAGACTGGGTTTGATGGGTTTTAGGGCCAGTTTGATTATAACTAACAGATACTGCCTCAGACAAAAGACTTTCGAGATTTAGAAAAAAAGGTGAAATGGGAAGTGGCCAGTTCTCCCAACTCAGCTGCTCAATGATTTGGTCTGGTTTTTGGCAGCCTGGCTATTCACTGAAAGCAGTCAGGCAGGTTTAAAGCTGCTGGACCCAAAGGAGCAGGTCCGTGCTGATCCTCCTCTCTCTCTGACATCTCTCCTGGAAGACCCTGTGTTTGAGTTTACCTTGTGTGCCCAGTAGGATTGTCACAAACATTTGGAACAGCATCATTAAGTTGGGAGAATTTGTTGGGTTTTCAGACAGGTTAAATTATTTGGTACTGGATCAATGGTGCTGGAAGAGCACAGCAGTTCAGGCAGTATCCGAGGAGCTTCAGCAAAATCGACGTTTTGCGCAAAAGCCCTTCATCAGGAATAAAGGCAGAGAGCCTGAAGCGCGGAGAGATAAGCTAGGGGAGGGTGGGGTGGGGAGAGAGTAGCATAGAGTACAATGGGTGAGTGGGGGAGGAGATGAAGGTGATAGGTCAGGGAGGAGAGTGTGGAGTGGATAGATGGAAAAGGAGCTGGGCAGGTCGGACAAGTCTGGACAAGTCAAGGGGACTGGAAGTTTGGAACTAGGGTGAGGTGGGGGAGGGGGAAATGAGGAAGCTGTTGAAGTCCACATTGATGCCCTGGGGTTGAAGTGTTCCGAGGTGGAAGATGAGGCGTTCTTCCTCCAGGCATCTGGTGGTGAGGGAGCGGCGGTGAAGGAGGTCCAGGACCTCCATGTCCTCTGCAGAGGGGGAGGGGGAGTTGAAATGTTGGGCCACGGGGCGGTTTGGTTGATTGGTGCGGGTGTCTCGTAGATGTTCCCTAAAGCGCTCTGCTAGGAGGCGTCCAGTCTCCCCAATGTAGAGGAGACCGCATCGGGAGCAACGGATACAATAAATGATATTAGTGGATGTGCAGGTAAAATTTTGATGGATATGGAAGGCTCCTTTAGGGCCTTGGATAAAGGTGAGGGAGGAGGTGTGGGCACAGGTTTTACAGTTCCTGCGGTGGCAGGGGAAAGTGCCAGGATGGGAGGGTGGGTCGTAGGGGGGCGTGGACCTGACCAGGTAGTCACGGAGGGAACGGTCTTTGCGGAAGTCGGAAATGGCTGGGGAGGGAAATATATCCCTGGTGGTGGGGTCTTTTTGGAGGTGGCGGAAATGTCGGCGGATGATTTGGTTTATGCGGAGGTTTGTAGGGTGGAAGGTGAGCACCAGGGGCGTTCTGTCCTTGTTACGGTTGGAGGGGTGGGGTCTGAGGGCGGAGGTGCGGGATGCGGACGAGATGCGTTGGAGGGCATCTTTAACCAGGTAAATTTAAGGTCAGGGTGGAATGTGTTGGTGAAGTTGATGAATTGCTCAACCTCCTCGCGAGAGCACGAGGTGGCGCCAATGCAGTCATCAATGTAGCGAGGGAAGAGGTGGGGAGTGGTGCCGGTGTAATTACGGAAGATCAACTGCTCTACAGCAGCTGCCTGAATTGCTGTGCTCTTCCAGCACCATTGATCCAGAATCTGGTTTCCAGCATCTGCAGTCATTGTTTTTACCTTTTTTACCTAAATTATTTGGTATACTGCTGTCTTTTTCAGTGTTTAATTTGTCAATCTCGTAAATAAATCCTGTTTTGTTTGAAACTATGTGATTTGACCAGTTGCATCCCTCCTGAAATATCTGCGTTACACCTTCTTCAAACAATTGGCAAAATGAGGGTCTGGGCTATTTTCTTTAAATGTTTTGAGGGGGTCGGGCCACATCCAGTCCCTGTACACCTCCATCCCCCATCACGAAGGACTCAAAGCCCTCCGCTTCTTTCTTTCCCGCCGGACCAACCAGTACCCTTCCACTGACACCCTCCTTCGACTGACTGAACTGGTCCTCACCCTGAACAACTTCTCTTTCCAATCCTCCCACTTCCTCCAAACGAAAGGAGTAGCCATGGGCACCCGCATGGGCCCCAGCTATGCCTGCCTCTTCGTAGGATATGTGGAACAATCCATCTTCCGCAGCTACACTGGCCCCACCCCCCACCTTTTCCTCTGCGACATCGATGACTGTATCGGCGCCGCCTCGTGCTCCCACGAGGAGGTTGAACAGTTCATCCACTTCACCAACACCTTCCAACCCGACCTCAAATTCACCTGGACAGTCTCAGATTCCTCCCTCCCCTTCCTCGACCTTTCTATTTCTATCTCAGGCGACCAAATCAACACGGACATCTACTACAAACCGACCGACTCCCACAGCTACCTGGACTACACCTCCTCCCATCCTGCCCCCTGTAAAAACGCCATCCCATTCTCCCAATTCCTTCGACTCCGCCGCATCTGCTCCCAGGAGGACCAGTTCCAAAAACGCACAACCCAGATGGCCTCCTTCTTCAAGGACCGCAATTTCCCCCCCGACGTGGTTGACGATGCCCTCCACCGCATCTCTTCCACTTCCCGCTCCTCCGCCCTTGAACCCCGCCCCTCCAACCGCCACCAGGACAAAACCCCACTGGTCCTCACCTACCACCCCACCAATCTCCATGTACAGCGCATCATCCGCCGTCATTTCCGCTACTCCAAACGGACCCCACCACCAAGGATATATTTCCCTCCCCTCCCCTATCAGCATTCCGTAAAGACCACTCCCTCCGTGACTCCCTCGTCAGATCCACACCCCCCACCAACCCAACCTCCATTCCCGGCACCTTCCCCTGCAACCGCAGGAGGTGCAAGACTTGCGCCCACACCTCCCCCCTCACTTCTCTCCAAGGCCCCAAAGGAAACTTCCATATCCACCACAGATTCACCTGCACCTCCACACATATCATCTATTGCATCCTCTGCACCCGATGTGGCCTCCTCTATATTGGGGAGACAGGCCGGCTACTTGCGGAGCGTTTCAGAGAACACCTCTGGGACACCCGGACCAACCAACCCAACCACCCTGTAGCTCAACATTTCAATTCCCCCTCCCACTCCACCAAGGATATGCAGGTCTTTGGACTCCTCCATCGTCAGACCACAACAAAACGACGGTTGGAGGAAGAACGCCTCATCTTCCGGCTAGGAACCCTCCAACCACAAGGGATGAACTCGGATTTCACCAGTTTCCTCATTTCCCCTCCCCCCACCCTGTCTCAGTCAAATCCATCAAATTCAGCACCGCCTTCCTAACCTGAGATCTTCTTCCCGACCTCTCCGCCCCCCACCCCAGTCTGACCTATCACCCTCACCTTGACCACTTTCCACCTATCACATTTCCGACACCCCTCCCCCAAGTCCCTCCTCCCTACCTTTTATCTTAGCCTGCTGGACAAACTTTCCTCATTCCTGAAGAAGGGCTTATGCCCGAAACGTCGATTCTCCTGTTCCCTGGATGCTGCCTGACCTGCTGCGCTTTTCCAGCAACACATTTCCAGCTCTGATCTCCAGCAAATGCAGACCTTACTTTCTCCTGGTCTATAACAGATTGGGGACTCTTTGTGGGATTTGTTCTGCAGTTCCAAATTGGGATTAGGGTTGTTGGTCTCGAAGACAGTGAGTGGTAGGTGTTTGTGTCTTTTGTTCCAGGTGTTGAATTCGGTCGGGTCAACCAGTGCTTGGGATAGCAATAACTCTTTCAGTCACCAAGAGGTTTCTTGGGATGGAAGAAGTGACTTTGGGGGTTTTACAAGCTGCTGGAATTAGCGGACAAGCTGGGGTTGGAGCTGTCTCCTTCCATAAGGAAAGGAGAGATAATTACAGCAATTCAACACCTGGAACAGCAAAAGCTCAGCATTTCAATTTGCAGAACAAAAAGGAAAAGAGAGAGAAAGAGAGAATAGGGTGAAAACGAGAGAGGAGAGTGAGGAAAAGTAGAAAGAGAGGGAGTTTGAACTTCAGAACATAGAACATTACCGTGCAGTACAGGCCCTTCGACCCTCGATGTTGCACCGACCTGTGAAACCTATCTGAAGCCCATCTAACCTACATTATTCTATTGGCCATTTAAATGCCCTTAAAGTTGCCGGGTCTACTACTGTTACAGGCAGTGCATTCCACACCCCTCCTACTAAAGAAACTACCTCTGATATCTGTCTTATATCTCTGACCCGTCAATTTAAAGCTATATTCCCTCGTGCTGGAAATTGTCACTGCGACAGGAAAGCCAGTTTAAAGGGATGGTGATGAACACTGAAGGGAAGCTTGATGAGGAGGAGAGTGAGGATGAGCAAACCCATGGTAGCTAAGAGTCTGGTGAGAAACTGTTTAAATATATTCAAGCATGGCCTCAAGTTGATGAGGAGGATATGGAAACTTATTCCATCTCAGTTGAAAAGGTGGCTAAAAGAATGCAGTGGCCAGTGACAATGTGGGTTTTGTTGATCCAAACAAAACTTGTCAGTCGAGCTAGTGACATATTTGCATGACTATCAGAGGAGGTATCAGAGGAGGTATCTGGGGGGTATGGGGAGGTGAACAAAGCCATTTTAAGTGTATTTGAGCATGTGCCAGAAGCCCAGACAACGCTTCAGGAATCTAAGAAGGGAATCTGGTCAAACCTCCACTGAATTTGAAAGGATCAAACAAAGTAATTTTGATCAATGCATTAAAAATGGAGCAAACATACAACGCTCAGAGAGAAATGATTGTTTTGGAAAAGTTCAAAAATTCACTTCTTGAGCTAGTGAGAACTCATGTGGAAGAGCAGAGAGTTAAACAACAAGGTTAGCAGCTGGAATGGCTGGTGGTTATGAGTTGGTCTATGAATCAAAGTTTGGCTTCCAACATCGATATCAATCCGTGAGGGATAGTAATTGGGGAAAAGAGAAATCCTGACGTGGAAAGGGAGAGGTAGATCTCGGTGAAGATCATAAGGATAACTTACCCACAGGGTAAAAAAGAAACACTAGAAAGAGACAAAACAGCACTGTTTTTTTCACTGTAATAAATAGGCCGCATGAAATCACAGTGTTGGTGGGTTAGCAAAAGCACTGGGAAGCCAGATATAAGAAAACAGGATAAACCAGTGAATTTTGTTGGAAAGATAACAAAAAGCACAGTGGAGGCGAGAAAGTTGCACTGGGATTGTACAAGCAGGTCGGAGGTTGATTGAGGAGGAAGTGCCAGACCTTCTTAAACCATAGCTGAAAATGTGTTGCTGGAAACGCGCAGCAGGTCAGGCAGCATCCAAGGGACAGGAAAATCAACGTTTCGGGCATGAGCCCTTCTTCAGGAAGCCCTTCTTCTGACCTGCTGCACTTTTCCAGCAACACATTTTCAGCTCTGATCTCCAGCATCTGCAGTCCTCACGTTTTCCCTTCTTAAACCAGACACCTGTGAAGGTAAAGTTTACTCACATAGGTCAGGAACAGCAGGTAAAGAGGTTACAATCTTAAGAGATAGAGGATCCTCTCAGTCTGTAATGACGAAAGATGAGGACATATGTAGCTCTGAAGGACTATTACCAGGAAAGATACGAGTAACAGGAATTCACAGTGAGACAAGAAGCGCTCAGTTATGCAAAGTGAGGTTAGTGTGTTCAGTGAAGGGTGGAGATGTTCTGGTGGGAGTACTGAACAAACTCTCAGCTCCAGCAATACAGTTTGCCCTTGTTAATGATATAGCTGTGTCACAGGTAGGAGTGCTGCCGACTGTGGTTGAAAAGCCAGTGGAAACTCAGGCAACTGAGCTATTGCAGGACCCGTATCCTGGGATTTTACCTGACAATGTAGTAACAAGGTCACAGAGTCACTAGTTGAAACGGAAGAGATCAAATAGTCAAGATAAGAAAGTTGTAGTGGAATTAATAGAGACCCCGTTTGATCACATGGTTGAGACAAGCCCGGAGCAGATAGATGACACAGCAGATATCGTTAGCTCAGATAGATGAACAGAGTTACAGCAGAAAGATGAAAATTTAAGGCAATTATATCAAAAGGCATACACAGTAAACAAATCCTAATGTATCCCTGAACATTATTATCTTAAAAATTATGTCTTAATAGGAAATGGAGTCCATCACATATTCAGGCAGATGAGAAATGGGCAGAGGTTCATCAAGTTATATTGCCAGTGAGTTATAGAAAGGAGGTGTTGCGAGTGGTGCATGAGCTCCCTCTAGGGGGTCAGTTAGGAGTGAGAAAAGATCACGCTGAAATGCAAGAACATTTTTGCTCGCCTGGACTGCGCTGGTTGTATTTTGCCAGACATATCACATTTGTCAGGTCATTGGAAAACCCCAGGCTGTAATAAAAGCTGTCCCTTTAATACCTGTTCTTGCATTTAAGGAACCTTTTATGAGAGTCATAATTGATTGTATAGGACCCCTACCAAAACCAAAAAGTGGGAATCAGTATATGTTAACAATCCAGGAAGTGTCCACGAGATTTCCAGAGGCTGTCCCATTATGCAATATCACAGCTAAAAGGGTTGTAGAGGAGTTACCCAATTCTTTCATGAGGTATGGATTACCCACAGAGAAAATCAGATGAAAGATCAAACTTTACAGCAAAATTATTCAAGGAGTTTATCCAGAGCTTAGGAATAAAACAATTCAAACCTACAGTGTACCATCCAGTATCGCAGGGAGTACTAAAAAGGTGGTATCAGACATTAAAGACCATGTTGAGGCCTTACAGTCAAAACTATCCAGATGGTTGGGATGAGGGAATTTATACTTCTTGCGATCAGAGATGCACCAAATGACTCGACCAAATTCAATCCATTTCATAGAATCCCTACTGCATTGCAACAGGCCCTTTGGCCCATCATGTCCACACCGATCCTCTGAAGAGTAACCCACCCAGACTCATTCCCCTACTCTGTATTTATCCCTGACAAATGCACATAACCTGCACATCCCTGAACGCTATGGGCAATTTAGCATGGGCAATTCACCGAACCTGGACATATTTGGATTGGGGGAGGAAACCGGAGCACCCAGAGGAAACCCAAGCAGACACAGGGTGAATGTCCAAACTCCACATAGTCAGTCGCCCGGGACAGCTCAGAAGAAAAAACCAAGTCCAGAGGATTCTGAATTGGGCATTCCTCAAATTAAATTGGACAATGAGGAAGTTGTCAAAAATTGGGATAAATGATTGAGTTACCTTCCAGTGGAAAATCAAAATGACCTGAAAGTTATTGCTCTCACATGGGGAGGTATGTGGGAAGAAGCTGGGAAGTACTTCCCGAATTATGTATGTTGTAGAGAGAGGAGATGCTGTTCCGATTAAGCAAATTCCTTATCGGAATAATCCTCTAAAGTTGGCACAGGTTCAAAAGGAGATTGAACACATCTCCAAGATGACATAATCGAAGCGAGTTACAGTGAGTAGAGCGAAACCATAGTCATGGTGCCAAAACCAAATAGTACCCAACGGTAAGGTGTGGACTATTGCAAAGTCAACTCAGTTACAAAGTCTGATGCATATTCACTTCCGTGCTGAAAGTGTGGGAGAAGAAATGTATATTTCTAAGTTAGATTGCTCAAAAGATACTGTCACGTGCATTTGTCCGAAAGTGAAAAGACAATTTCAGCTTTCGTAACACAGAATAGACTGTATCAGTTTAAAGTAATGTTGTTTGGAATGAAAAATGTGCCAGTCATGTTTCAGAGACTAACCAATAATATCACTGCTGGATTACCCAACTGTGTCATATATGTTGATGACCTGGTGATATTTAGTCACATATGGAATGAACATTTGCAACGATTTATCAGACTTGTTCCATCAACTTCGGAAGGCAGGCTTGGTGATAAACCTGGTTAAAAGTAAACGGTCAAAGCCCAGGTCACCTTCCTGGGCCATGTTATTGGACAGGGACAAATGACCCCATGGGATACAACAACCAAGGTAATTGGGGAGTATCCCATGCAATCGACAATAAACGCAGTACTACAATTCCTGGGATTGAGTGGACTTTACCAAATTTTAGCAGTATGGCTGCTCTACTCACGGAATTGCTAAAGAAAGGCAAGGCATTTCAGTGGGCATTGGACTGTCAGAGGCATTTGACAGCCTGAAAACTGTGTTAGCTACTGTTGCAGTACTAGCTACACCAAATTGTGCAAAGCCATTCAAGGTGGCTATTGATGCAAGTGATGTGGGTGTTAGTGCTGTGCTCTTGTGGGAAGATGCCTATCTGAGACAATCTTACACACTAATCATAACGCATTGAAATTTCTGGAGAAATTTAAGGGCAAAAATGCAGTCTGTTCAGATGGAGCCTGTTGCTTTAGCTATTCAATTTGAAAATTGTGCACGTGGCAGGATGACAAAACATGATTGCAGATGCAGTGGCGAGACTTGAATGAGAAATGGAGGCATTCATGGCAGGAATAAAATAGACTGAAACAAAGTGTACCAATGCATGTTTGTGTGATTGTTGTCATTGTAATGTATGTGTCTGTTATGAAGTACAAAGAGTTTACAAATAAAGGGTTTTAAATTGAAGCCAGCTTTGATTTAGTGGGTTCATTTCATTTTAGGGTGAGGTACGATGGTGCTGCTCGTTTACACAAGGAGATGTTATACTTGGTTTTAGTTTCAAAAGATTGTAAAAACACAGAGTCTGAAAAGTCTGGGCTTAGGTGGGTTTTTGGGCCAGTTTGATTAACAAATAACAGATACTGCCTCAGGCAACACGCTTTCAGCTTTTATATCAAAACAATGAAAGGGGAGAGGCCAGTTCTCACAGCTCAGCTTCCCTGTGGTTTGTTTTGGGTTTTTTGGCAGTCTAGCTATTCATTGGGAGATGTCAAGCTGTTGTAAAGCTGCTGGACCCAAAGGAGCAGGTCCATGCTGATCCTCCTCTCTCTCTCTGACATCTCTCCTGGAAGACCCTGTGATAATTTACCTATGGTTTTCCAGGGGTGTTTAAAGGGTTTTGTTGCATGCATTTGAAACAACATCATTAAGGTGGGATAATATGTTGGGCTTTCAGATAGGTTACGATATTTGGTATGCAGTTGTCTTTTGTTTATGTTTCATTCAGTAATCTTGGAAATAAATTTGTTTTGCTTAAAACTATGTGGTTGGACCAACTGCATACCTCCTGGAATATCCACGTTACAATTGCTTTAAATAACGAACACAGTTCGGATCTTGACTACTGTAAGAATAATCGGGTAGTTATGGTCGGGGATTTTAACTTTCCAAACATCCACTGGGACTGCCATAGTGTTAAAGGTTTAGATGGAGAGGAATTTCTTAAGTGTGTACAAGGCAATTTTCTGATTCAGTATGTGGATGTACCTACTAGAGAATATGCAAAACCTGCCCTACTCTTGGGAAATAAGGCAGGGCAGGTGACTGAGGTGTCAGTGGGGGAGCACTTTGGGGCCAGCAACCATAATTCTATTTGTTTTAAAATAGTGATGGAAAAGGATAGACCAGATCTAAAAGTTGAAGTTATAAATTGGAGAAAGGCAAATTTTGACGGTATTAGGCAAGAACTTTCAAAAGCTGATTGCGGGCAGATGTTCGCAGTTGAAGGGATACCTGGAAAATGGGAAGCCTTCAGAAAAGAGATAACAAGAATCCAGAAAAAAGTATATTCCTGTCAGGGTGAAAGGGAAGGCTGGTAGGTATAGGGAATGCTGGAGACTAAAGAAATTGAGGGTTTGGTTAAGAAAAAGAAGGAAGCATATGATAGGTACAAACAGGATAGGTCGAGTGAATCCTTAGAAGAGTATAAAGAAAGTAGGAGTATACTTAAGAGGGAAATCAGGAGGGCGAAACGGGGACATGAGATAGCTTTGGCAAATAGAATTAAGGAGAATCCAAAGGGGTTTTACAAATATATTAAGGACAAAAGGATAACTAGGGAGAGAATAGGGCCACTCAAAGATCAGCAAGGCGGCCTTTGTGTGGAGCCACAGAAAATGGGGGAGATACTAAATGAATATTTTGCATCAGTATTTACTGTGGAAAAGGATATGGAAGATATAGACTGTAGGGAAATAGATGGTGACATCTTGCAAAATGTCCAGATTACAGAGGAGGAAGTGCTGGATGTCTTGAAACGGTTAAAGGTGGATAAATCCCCAGGACCTGATCAGGTGTACCTGAGAACTCTGTGGGAAGCTAGGGAAGTGATTGCTGGGCCTCTTGCTGAGATATTTGTATCATCGATAGTCACAGGTGAGGTGCCGGAAGACTGGAGGTTGGCAAACGTGGTGCCACTGTTTAAGAAGGGTGGTAAAGACAATCCAGGGAAGTATAGACCAGTGAGCCTGACCTCGGTGGTGGGCAAGTTGTTGAAGGGAATTCTGAGGGACAGGATATGCATGTATTTGGAAAGGCAAGGACAGATGCAGGAGAGTCAACATGGCCTTGTGCATGGGAAATCATGTCTCACAAACTTGATTGAGTTTTTTGAAGAAGTAACAAAGACGATTGATGAGGGCAGAGCAGTAGATGTAATCTATATGGACTTCAGTAAGGCGTTCGACAAAGTTCCCCATGGGAGACTGATTAGCAAGGTTAGATCTCATGCAATACAGGGAGGACTAGCCATTTGGATACAGAACTGGCTCTAAGGTAGAAGACAGAGGGTGGTGGTGGAGGGTAGTTTTTCAGACTGGAGGCCTGTGACCAGTGGAGTGCCACAAGGATCGGTGCTGGGTCCTGTACTTTTTGTCATTTACATAAAGGATTTGGATGCGAGCATAAGAGGTACAGTTAGTAAGTTTGCAGATGACACCAAAATTGGAGGTGTAGTGGACAACGAAGAGGGTTACCTCAGATTAAAACAGGATCTGGAGCAGATGGGCCAATGGGCTGAGAAGTGGCAAATCAAGTTTAATTCAGATAAATGCAAGGTGCTGCATTTTGGGAAAGCAAATCTTAGCAGGAATTATACACTTAATGGTAAGGTCATAGGGAGTGTTGCTGAACAAACAGACCTTGGAGTGCAGGTTCATAACTCCTTGAAAGTGGAGTCGCAGGTTGATAGGATAGTGAAGAAGGTGTTTGGTATGCTTTCCTTTATTGGTCAGAGTATTGAGTACAGGAGTTGGGAGGTCATGTTGCGGCTGTACAAGACATTGGTTCGGCCACTGTTGGAATATTGCGTGCAATTCTGGTCTCCTTCCTATCAGAAAGATGTTGTGAAACTTGAAAGGTTCAGAAAAGATTTACAAAGATATTGCCAGGGTTGGAGTATCTGAGCTACAGGGAGAGGCTGAACAGGCTAGGGCTGTTTTCACTGGAGTGTCGGAGGCTGAGAGGTGACCCTATAGAGGTTTACAAAATTATGAGGGGTATGAATAGGATAAATAGACAAAGTCTTTTCCCTGGGGTCGGGGAATCCAGAACCAGAGAGCATAGGTTTAGGGTGAGAGGGGAAAGATATAAAAGAGACCTCAGGGGCAACTTTTTCACACAGAGGGTGGTACGTGTGTGGAATGTGCTGAAAGAGGATGTGGTGGAGGCTCGTACAATTGCAACATTTAAGAGGCATTTGGATGGGTATATGAATAGGAAGGGTTTGGAGAGATATGGGCCGGGCACTGGCAGGTGGGACTAGATTGGTTTGGGATATCTGGTTGGCATGGACGAGTGGGAACGAAGGGTCTGTTTCCATGCTGTACATCTCTACGACTCTATGACTTCCTTGAAATGTTTTGAGGGTGTCTGACCTGGTTATAACACTCAGCAATCTGCCATGAGCAGATACATCTGTCCATGACAGTGTCAGGAACAGCGATCACCATACAGTCCTTAAGGAGACAAAGTCTCCCTTTCACATTGAGAATAACCTCCATCGTGTTGAGTGGTTCTATCCCAATGCTAAATGGGACAGACTTCAAACAGATCTAACAACTCATGGGTTGACATCCATGGTGTGATGTGGGCTATTAACAGAAGCACAGTCTGTGACCTCATGGTCCAGCTCATCGTCAACTCAACCATGACCATCAAGCCAGGGGATCACCCCTGGGTCAATGGAGAGTGCAGGGGAGCATGCCAGCAGTAACACCAGGCACAGCTGAAGATGTGGTATCAACCTGGTGAAGCCACCAAACTGAACTACTTGCATGTCAAACAGCATAAACAGCAAGTGACAGACAGAGCTAAGCGAACCCATAACGAATGGATCAGATCGAAGCTCTGCAGTCCTGCCACATCCAATCGTGAATGGTGATGGGCAATTAAACAACTCACTGGAGGAGGAGGCTCCACAAATATTCCAATCCTGAATGATGGAAGATTCCAGCAAATCAGTGCAAAAATATAAGGATGAACATTTTGCAGCAAACTTCAGCCAGAAGTACTGAGTGGATGATCCATCTCACCCTCCTCCAATGTTGCCCAGTATTACAGGTACCAGTCTTAAGGCAATTCGATTCACTGCACATGACATCACAAAATGGCTGGATACACTGGATGCTGCAAAGGCTATAGACCCTGACAACATTCCAGCAATAACACTGGAGTCATGTGCTCCAGAACTTGTTGCTCCCCAAGCCAAGCTGTTCCAGTACACTTACAACATTAGCATTTACTCAACCATGTGTAAAATTGCCCAAATACGTCCTGTTTCTATTAAACATTTCAAATTCAACCCGGCCAGCTACCGTGCCCTTCCATCTATTCTCGATCACCAGTAAAGTGTTGGAAGGTGACATCAGTCATGCTATTGAGCAGCTCCCACTCAGCAATAACCTACTCAGTGACACCCAGTTTGGGTTCACCAGGTCCACCCAGCTCCTGACCTCATTACAGCCTTGGTTCAAATATGGACAAAAGAGCTGAATTCCAGAGGGGAGGTGAGAATATAGCGTAACATCAAGACCAATTGGACTGAGTGTGGTATCAAGGAGTCTGGGCAAAACTGGAATTAATGGAGGACAAGTTCCCCAGTGGTTGGAGTCAGGCCAGACACAGAGGAAGATGGTTGTGATTATTGGAGGACAGCCATCTTAGCTCCAGGACATCTCTGCAGGAGGTCCTCAGGGTAATTTCCTTGACCCAATCATCTCCAGCTGCTTCATGATAAGGTCCTGATAAGCAGCTTCCCTCCATCATAAGGTGAGAAGTGGAGATGTTCACTGAATATTTGACAGTATTCAGCATCACTCACAAGTCCTCAGATATTGAAGCAGTTCGTGTTCAAATACAAGAAGACCTGGATAATGTCCAGGCTTGGCTTGACAAGTGGCAAGTTACATTCACAGCACACACATGCCAGTCTATGACCATCATCAATAACAGACAATCTAACAACTGGCCCTTGAATTTAAATGGTGTGAACATCACTGAATCTTCAAATGTCAACATCCTGCGGATTATATTGACCAGAAACTCTACTGGATTCGCCACATAAACACAGTGGCAACAAGAGCAAGTCAGAGGCAGGGTACACAGTGATGACGAAATCACCTCTTCACTTCCCAAAGCCTTTCCACCATCTGCAAGGCAGAAGTCGGGAGTGTGAGAGAATACTCCCCACTTGCCTGAGTAAGTGAAGTTCCAACAACACTCAGGAAGCTGACACCATCCAGGACAAAGCAGTCTGCTTAATTAGCACTACATCCATAAGCATCCATTCCCTCGACCTTCGATGTTCAGTTGTAGTGGTGTGTAGTATGTGCTGTAGAAAATCACCAAAGAACATTAGACAGCAACTTCTAAACCCACAACCACTTCCATTCAGAAGGACAAGAGCAGAAGATATATCGGAATGGCACCTCCTTCAAGTTCCCCTTCCAGCCCCTCACCATCCAGATTTGAAATAGATCATCATTCCTCCACAATGACTGGGCCAAAATCCTGGAATTCCCACCCTAATGGCATTGTGGGTCAACCCACAGCAGGTGGACTGCAGCAGTTCAAGAAGGTAACTCACCACCACCTTCTCAAGGGACAACTAGGGATGGGCAATAAATACCGGGCAGCCAGCGATGCCCAGATTCCACCAATGAATATCTAATTTCCTCAACACATCTCCATGCTGTTCTCTATACAGATTCATCCTCTGCACTGTGTGATACTCTGACTAGTGACATGGTGAATGCCTGTCACTCTGCACTAAACACTGAGATCAACCTGACAGACCTGAAGTAAACACAAAGTGAATGAGCCTTTAGAAAGTTAGCTCAGAGCCAGATGCATGAAATGTGCGCATTCCCCTGACTGTGAACCAACCTGGCAGAAGCAGGTACGACATCATTGTCTCTGAGCTCCACAGTGAAGGGTGAGTTAATCTGAAAGCAGCCAGAATGATGTGGTGAGGCTGGGGTTTGGTGATGCCCACACACACCGACAAAGTGTGGGAGAGGACAGTGTTGATGGAGCATGCAGTGAAATGGTGCTGATGGTGGAGATGGATGAAGACCTGGAGAAGCAAACAGTGAGCTCCTGCCTCCAGGTAACTGCCCAGGCTTTCCTGTTGGGAACTGGCACCATCTGGTTTCCATAGGAACTGGAGGAAGGATTAGAATCACCATCGAAATGAGGCAAGACCAGCTCCTAATGAGATAGAACAGCATGAAAATGAAGTGGTCACCCCTCACTAGTGAGATTCAGAATTCCCTGTTTAAACCAGAAAGGGGGAAATTGGAAATACTTTTCACAACAAAATCTAATGCTTTCATTCTTGACATATTTCCCCAACTTTCTTGTCTTTGCTCATACAACTCAAGGCAGCAGAAAATCCAACTCTATAAAACTTACTAACAATGTAATGGAAAATCTGCTGACAGGATTGAGGATCCCACAATTGCTCAGGCCAAGCACTCTCAATGCTGGTCATCCTGCAGGACCAAATGGACACCAGAACCATGATCTGACCCCTGACCCCTGAGGGTCTTGACCTCAACATGGAATAGAATTGGCCCTGTCAGTGACTTAGAATCCCTACAGTATAGAAACAGACCCATCAGCCCAACAAGTGCACACTGACCCTCCGAAGAATAACTCAAATAAAACCCCATTCCACTGTCTATATCTACCCCTGACTCATGCACCTAACCTACATCTCCCCGAACAATGGGATGGGCAATTTAACATGGTCAATTCAACAAACCTGCACATCTTTAGATTGTGGGAGGAAACCTGAGCATCCAGAGTAAACTTATGCAGACCCGAGAAGAATGTGCAAACACAGACATCACTCGAGGAATCAAACCCAGGTCCCTGGTACTGTAAGGCAGCAGTGCTAACCACTAAGCTACCATGATGATGGTGTCCTGGCCATCGAAAACAATATGGATGAACTCAGATCGAGGCTTACCTACCAGAGGGAACTCAGAGACTGTTGTGTGCTCTGCTTCACGGAGACTTGGCTCACCCCTGCCATTCCTGACAGCTTCCTACAAGCTGATGGGTTCTCCATACACCATATGGACCACACAGTATCCTCAGGGAAAGTGAAGGGCAGTGGGATATGCTTCCTGAACAACACCTCCTGGTGCTCGGTTTCGTGACCCTGACAGACCATTGCTCCCCTCGACCTAGAATACCTTACAGCAAAATGCTGTCCCTACTACCTTCCATGAGAGTTCACCTCCACCATCCTGACAGCAGTCTACATCCCACCCCGTGTGAATGTGATGAATGCCCTGGATGAAATTTACACTGCCATAAATATTCTGAGACAAAGTTCCCCGAGTCCTTACTCACCTTGACTGGTGACATCAACATTTCAGGATTCCTGATGCTGGGCTTATAACTGAAATGACAATTCTCCTGCTCCTCAAATGCTGCCTGACCAGCCGTGCGTTTCCATCACCACACTCTTCGGTAGTGTCTGATGAGGCAGGAACGGGTCTAAACTTTGTGGAACAATAAACAAACATCCTGAATACTGACCTTATGATGGAGGGATTGTCCAGGATGAAGCAGTTGAAAGTAGGTGGGCCGAGGACACTTCCCTGATTTAATCTCTCCCTCGCTTCAGCCACATCATCTCAAGTGTGAGATATCTGACTTTCGTCCAATCAATTTTTCCTTAATGAATTTTAAAGGCACTCTAACTCTGTATCCGAATATTAACTCAAAGGGATTACACTGAGTAGATTAATTTGGGGCATCTCTAATGGCAAATAATACAAATGTGGGATTCCTTTATCCCAATCATTCAGGTAATCCTGACAGACAATAAGCTCTGAACGTGGTCTTCAGGGCCTGATGTCACCTTTCCAATGCCCCCTGGGTTTCAGGATGATATGCACTTGATTTAAAAGCTGGAGGCGTAAATTATCCAAGACTTCCTTAAATAGTTTATCAGTAAAATTAGACCCTTGGTCTGAGTGAATCTCCCTGGGTAGCCCATAACAGGTAAAGAAAGCTACCAACTCCTCCACCATCCTTTTAGCTTTAACACTCTGTAATGGAATTGCCTCAGGAAATCTGGTAGCCACGTCCATTATGGTTAGCAAATACTGGTTACCACTTTCAGTTTTAAGGAGGTGAACTATACAATCAATCATAACCCTCGTGAAAGGCTTTTCAAATGTGGAAATTGCCAACTAAAGCTCTGGTTTATTACTAAGTTAAAGATCACACAGCACCAGGTGAGAGTGCAACAGGTTTAATGGGAAGCACTAGCTTTCGCAGTGCTGCTCCTTCATCAGGTGGCTGTGGAGTATTTTATTGTTGCCTGTGGCTTACCTACCATTTGGCACATGTGACATGTACCAGAAACATCAACCACATACATCCCTGTACTGTCCAGGCCAACAGAAGTGGTTTTGTATCTTAGCCTGAATCTACCTCACACCTAGATGATCTCCAACAGGTAATTCGTGTGTGAGCCGTAACACGTCCTGTCTGTATGTTACTGGCAACACAAGCTGGTGCACTTTCCCCATTTCTCATCTGCAATAACCTGCCGTGTCTCCACTTTCACCTTCCGATTGTCTCCTTTAGAGAATAACCCTTTGGAATACATGCTGATTCCGTTACTGAGTATGCATCATGATATAGATAGTTTATTGTCACATATTTCATTAGTCTTTCAGGATTAAACACCTCTGCCTGACCCTCTGTCTGGTCAGGGTTTCCCTGCACCATTACATCAAACAGGGTGTCAGCTAACTGAACCTCAACTCCTTCATCTTTCTCTTAACATTTTCCTTCTTGCTGTAACTGATGAGAGTGGGATCTTGTTACTCTACAGTCTCGGGTATTTTTCTTTTAACTCCTCAGTTTCCTGTTTTTTCTCTGGCTTCTCCACCACAAGGGTGTCACTCCTACTTTGGATCCTGCTAATTGGTTTTCCAGAACAATCTGTATTCCTGAAAGGGGCACTCTGTCCATCACTTCCGTTTTCACTTTCAGTCTTTATTTGACTCTCCAACCTGACCTTACACAGGGCAACGATAGGTTTCTCTCCATCTATTCCATAAATTACCACCCTTTCAGGTAACTGTTCAGAAAGAGGGCAAATAATTTCATTTCTTTGTATTAGAGACTGACCTGATCACGTATCTCTTAAAATTGTAGCCACTTTCCTGTCTCCCGCTGTTCTTCCTGAGTAAACTTTGCCCACAGAGGTGAAGACTTTATTGAGATCAGGTATAAACTCAACACCTGGTCCCTGCCTATGCTGTGCACTCTCCTGCAGCTCACCGACCTCTCTTGTGGTTTCCATTACTACTTCCCCTAATCCCACTGGCTTAGCTTCTTTTACCACATCTTTTCCCACAGTGCCTTTCTTCAACAACCAGCACTGGGGCATTTCGTGCCCCACCTTACCACAGGCCATTCACCTCCTTTTCACCCCAATGGGCTTCCTTTTTCACCTGTGGTAAGCTATTTCCAGAGTGATTTAAGTTTTATTTTCATCCACATCTTGAAATTGCTGTTCATCGACCTAAGTTTTTAAACTCCTCCCACAGAGTAATCTCTCTGAGATCCTCATATGTGTTGTCTATTTTGAAGGCCTGCACCCATCTCTCAAAATTGCTCTGTTTTTTTATTGAACTCAATGGAAGACTCACCTGGTTTCTTGTTTATGTTTCTGAACCGTTGTCTGTACGCGTCTGGTACTAATTCATAGGCAATCAAATTAGACTGTTTGACATCAGCATCATCCCTTGACCTCTAATCTGACAGCGCTGCAAACACCTCACTAGCTCTGCCTCCCAGCTTCGTCTAAACTAGCATTACCCACAAGTCCTCTGGCCACTCCAGCTGCCTAGCCAGCTTTTCAATTGAAATACAACATGGCTTCAACATCTTACTCATCGACATGTTGCAGAGTTTTAACATGTTTGTATACACCCCTACTTTCTCCCTTCATCTCCACCCTGTTACCTTGACTTTCCTGACTAATTCACAACTTCAGAAGCTCAAACTCTCCCTCTATTTCTCTTTCTCCACACTCTCTCTTTCTTTTTGCTCCGTTAAGAATCTTCTCTCCCTTTCTTCTTCCTCTCACTCAAACTGCTTCATCTACAATTGAATTTTCATCATTTCCAAAGACTCTAATGGCCTTTGCAGCACATTTAAATGGTGAGTTATTTCAGTTATAACCTCACCTTTTTTTTCAGAGACTCAGGCAACCCCAGCTCCACTGTGTCTGCCAATTACAGTAGCTTTGCCTTGCTCACCTTTTCCACAACCCCCAAAGTCATGTCTTCCAGCTCTGCAAAACATTTAATTACAGAAAGTGCCATTTCTCGCACTTTTAATTGAACCACCTACAAGTAGCTGAAAATAAACAAATTTTCTCAACTGCTTTATTTAAAGATCTGGGACACCCTAATCCCCAAATGTGTTTAAATCTCTCCAAATCCATTCAGATCTATTCAGATCCCAGATATGATCTGTGCAAATCCATCTAAATCTACCCAAACCTGTCCAAATCCTGGACCTGAGCTCCCAATCTGTTCTGATGCAGAAGTCGAACCCTTCTGCTAATTAAAACAGAAACACCCAGAGAAGCTCGTCTCACCACGTAATCTGTTCGAAATGTGAGGGAGTGAAAGAAAACTCTTGATTTCCACTGTGGAAAGAAAAAATAACAATTTATTTTCCTAACTCTAACAGTGAACACTAAACAAGAACTATTAACAAACTCGATACCGCTTTCTCTCAACTGATGACTAACTGACCCCAACCCTACTAAAATGCTGCTCCAATAACACAATTACAAAACATTAAATTAATTTAATCTCTCAAAGTCCATACAGTCACGTATGCTGTCTTCCTTCTGCTCTTCCGAATCTGCTGTTTCCTTCCATCCTTCCAACTCTGCTGTCTGCCCCACTCCCGAGCCATCTTGTATGATTTTCTTTTTGACTGTGAGTATCTTTGTATAAAATTCCCTGGTACCTTAACCTAGGGAGCTTTCTGAGATTTCTTTCAGAGTTGTTCAGTGCTGTTGGCTCTCTTTTGCTGGCACTTGCTCTTTCTCCCTGATTTTCTCCCTTATTTTGATTCCCCTGATTCCATATGAATTTCCTATCGTCGGATTGGTTTCAGGCTGTCAATATCGTCAAATATTAAAATTGATTGGCTTTGAAGGGCTGAGTGTTTGGTCTAAATCAATTGTCACACTTGAATTGTTGTCAAAACAGCAACCAAAACTCAGGTATCCATTTAACAGCCAATTGTTCCACGTGTCTCTTTGGAACAGCCTGTCTCCTGGCTGCTCTGTAAACTGGCAGCATTTGTGGTACCTTTAGCTCAGAAGCGCAGTTTTTCTCTTAAAAAGGACAATATGTTATTTCCACTTACTATTATTCGAATCAGCCTTGTAACAGATGATTGCACACACGCACACACACACACACACACACACTTGTACATATATAGCGACCAAAAGGCACACACACATGCACACACACAGACAGCTGTGCACAAATGCAGACACACAGGTATCTGTATATACAGAGATAGTAATATACACTCTGACATGCATAGACAGACATACACACACACAGACACAGGCACATATAAATTTTAGGAGCTAATTGGTTTACTTTTCTCCTGCTTTGTATGTTTTTATATTTAGATTCCCTACAGCGTGGTAATAGGCCCTTCAACCCAATCAACCCTCCGAAAGGTAACGCACCCAGACCCATTTCCCTCTGACTCATGCACCTACCACTATGGACAATTTAGCATGGCCAATTCACCTGATCTGCACATTTTTGGATTGTGGGAGGAAACCACAGCAACCAGAGGAAATCCACGCAGACACCAGGAGAATGTGCAAACTCCACACAGTCAGTCACCCAAGGCTGGAATTGAACGTGGGACGCTGGTGCTCTGAGGCAGCAGTGCTTACCACTGAGCCAAGGATTATCAAGTTGACTCACATAGCAGGATAGTTTAATAGACAGAGCCCTGTTCTTGGGAGATGAATAAATCACGTACATGTACTACACCTGTTTCAATTCAAACAAAATAGACCACAGCCATTTGTTAAGGGCAATGTCCTAATTAGTCAGAGTCAATCTACTTGGTTTAAAATTTAAACAAAGCCTGGAGGTCAACTATCAATCATCAGCAATAAACAGTATAAAGGTTCCCTTTGAATTGTATTCTTGCAGATTGTCCTGATGAGTGTCAGAGAAAAAAACTCTAAGAGACATCATTTTTCCAGTAATACACATGTTCTGCAATACCAAATAATGATTTTTTTTAAAAAAACAAGTACTTTCTCTTATTTGTATCAGGTATCATTTGTGGGACCTGAAGTTTAGAATATGTGAACTGAATATCACTAAATGGTTTCTATCAGTTTTACCAGTGTCAACTCTTCAAGAGTGTTCACACAGACATTCATTCACACGACGTGGGCATCATCAGTAAAGACGGTATTTGCTGCTGATGCCGAATTGCCTCTGAGAAGGAAGGAGCGAGTTCTAATGGGGTCACATCAGTGACTGTCATCCCTGTCTTTTAAATATTACACAGAGTGAGCAGTTTAAATGCTCCTTGTTGTGAGCACGTTAAACAATATTTGCTGCAATGATTTCAGTGACATTTACTGTAGCTATTCTATAACATAACTTTGCTTTTCATTACGCACTGTTGAAACAAGCCCTTTAGCCCAACAAGTCCACACGACCCCCCCGAAGAGCAAACTACCCAGACCCATTCTTCCTATATTTACCCTTGACTAATGCACCTAACCTACACATGTCTGAATTCGATGGGCAAATCAGAATGGCCAATTCACCTAACCTGGATGTCTTTGGATTGTGGGAGGAAACTGGAGCACATGGAGGAAACTCACGCAGTGATGGCAGAAAGTGCAAACTCCACACAGACAGTCGCCTGAGGTTGGAATCGAAGCTGTGTCCCTGGCACTGTGAGACATCAGTGCTAACCACTGAGCCACCATGCTGCCCCAATCTCTTTGATTCATGACTCTAAGTACAAACGTAAAATCATCACTGTGCCACAACAAACTAATGGGTCAGAGTTCCTGATCTGACATTGTTGACATCAGTGTGAATTACAAACTTTGCCCCATTTTTTGGGAAGCATCTTTGATGATGATTTTGGATTTTCCTATTTATAATTTTTACTCCTTCACTTATCCTGGTACAATCCCATTTTGCATTTCGTTTTCATCCCTTCTCCCATCTAATGTCTCCTGTCTCCCGGATTACCACAGATCTTTTCATTTGTTGTTCCTTCCTTTCCATGACTGGTGTAAATCCTGTTTCAGTACATTTCACGTTCTGACAAAGGGTTAGCGGCCTGAAATGTTAACTCTGTCTCCCCACAAGCACCGTCAGAACTGCTGAGAATTTCCAGCATTTCCTGTTAGCTTTCTATCATCTTTTCTTTTCTTTCTTGCCCTGACTGTAAGGATTTTAATCTTATACAAACTGATAAAACTTCTGACCTTTGCTATCATGTCATTGTAAGCCTTAGGTCAATTACAAATACACACCATGTTGCCAGAGCTAATGGAAAGGGACTTTCAGTTAAATTAGCTCCATAACCACATGAGTATAATGAGTGCTTTCACACATTTCACAGACTTGATTACATTTCCCACAGTAAAGACAAAGTGGTGACACTGAGCTGAGGGCAGTGGTCAGTTGTCACATTCACAATGGAACACCCGTCCTCAAGCTGCAGTCCTCAACCTTGTCCCTTAACTGCAGCCTATCGCTGCCTTTCCCTCAGGATATATGTTTAGTGCCTTACAAACCATTACTTTATACACAGTTTGCCACTTGGTTCTGTGTTATATTGAGTAAAGCTCTGTATCTACTCAATTAACTTGTTACCTAACTGTCCTTTCTGTGATAATACCCTGGTTTTGAAATCCATTTCCCCTTCCTGTTTATTTATTAAAATGACCAATTAGTGAGAGTACTATTCACTTGTCCCTCTTCATGGCTGTTTTGGCTGTCCCAGTCTACAGTCGTTACTGGTTAAGATGCAAGTTGCAGCACGGTGTCTCAGTGGTAAGCACCACTGCCTCACAACGCCAGGGACCCCTGTTTGATTCCACCTTTGGGCAGACTGTCTGTGTGGAGTTTGCACATTCTCCCCATGTCTGTGCGGGTTTCCTCTGGTTGCTCCGGTTTCCTCCCACATTCCAACGATGTGCTGGTGCGGTGAATTGGTCATGCTATATTGCATGTAGTGTTCAGGGATGTGTAGGCTCAGTGCATTTGCCAGGGGAAATCTCAGAGTTGGGGTATGGGTCTGGGTGTGATACTCTTCGGAGCGTCAGTGTGGACCTGTTGGGACAAATGGCCTGTTTCCTCACTGTAGGGATTCTAATTATAATTAAATCCATGTTCAATCAACATTGAAATAAAGGATCTTTACATCCGCTGAATTAATCATTTCCATCATCATTATACATCACATAACTTACACAAAATTGTAACTAATATTCAGTTGAGCAAATCCATCTCACTTCTGTGGCTACATTACAGTTATATACTGAAGAATATGATCACCTTATTGTGACAGTGCTATGGTCAACTAAATCCTGCACTGAGCTACAGTGAACTCTGACAAGTATCAGATGTCTTGCCATCGATGACTCTTTGAAAACCTCTCCATTTACCACAGAATTGAGAAAGCATTCCAACTGTCAGATTGAGGTAACTTCAAACAGTTCCTGAGACTTGAGAGAAATGGACCATTCTGTAATTATTAATGGAAAGTTATAAAATGATCAACCTAAAGCAAAATACTGCAGATGCTGGAAATCTGAAATAAGAACAGAAAAGGCTGGGAGTGCTAATGGAACAGCATCGACCTGAAATGTTCACTTATCTCTCCACAGGTTTAGCCTGATCCAATAAACTACAGAATATTGCTGTAAGTTTGGACCACTTGGTATCCTGTGAAAGAGAGTACGTTGAGCTGAAGGATTCCATTTCTGACAAATAATACATTTTCAGGTTCCATTTGTAATAACCAATCAACTTGACAGTTGTTGGAGAAGGAGCCTTGGTCCGGTTGTATTGAGACAATGAAGAGGAACTTGAATGATTATTGAAATCGAATCAATCTGCAGGGTAATGGGGAAAAGGCAAGTGCTCGCCACTGTGTCAACACATATAGACAGCCCATGCAGATATGATGAGCTAAATGGCTTCCTTCTGGCAACTGGGTGATTATTAAACCTGATCTCCCTTTTCCTTTCCTGGGTATGTAGTCTGCATGATGGATTGCGCTTCAGTAGAAGCTCTGGCGGCACGGTAGCACAGTGCTTAGCACTGCTGCTTCACAGCGCCAGAGACCCGGGTTCAATTCCCGCCTCAGGCGACTCTCTGTGTGGAGTTTGCACATTCTCCCCGTGTCTGCGTGGGTTTCCTCCGGGTGCTCCGGTTTCCTCCCACAGTCCAAAAATGTGCAGGTTAGGTGAATTGGCCATGCTAAATTGCCCGTAGTGTTAGGTGAAGGGGTAAATGTAGGAGAATGGGTCTGGGTTGGTTACGCTTCGGCCGGTCGGTGTGGACTTGTTGGGCCGAAGGGCCTGTTTCCACACTGTAAGTAATCTAATCTAATCTAATCTCTCCATTGCTCACCAGGAGCTAACACAACAAACACCTAAGGCGCTACATAACTTAATGGCCCTGAAAATATCTTGTCAGTGGTAAATGGCTCCAATACTCGCCATGCCCTGAGTTGAACTGTTCCAGTACAGTTACAAAACTGGCAACCACCTCTTAATATAGGGATTTAAACAGATAAATCTAAAAGAGTAGAACAAATCAAATCCAGATAATTACCACCCCATCAGTCAGATAAGAATTAACATCGAAATATTGGAAAGTGTATGAAGAGTACTCCCGAGCTGCACTCCCTCAGCAATAACTAGTGCACTGGTGTCCAGCTCTGTAGGGTTGCTCAGCACCAGACCCCATAACAACTAATATCCAAACAAGGACAAAAGAGCTGAACTCCTGAGGTGAGAGAGACTGCACTTGACATCAAAGCAGTAAGTGACAAAGTCTGACCTGAAGGAAGCCTAAAATGATGAGAAATGGAATGAACCTCTCATTGGTTGTGGTCATTCCTGGCACATTGGAGGATGGGTGTGGTTGTTGGAAGTCAGTCACCTCAGCTCCAGGACATCGCTGCAGGAGTTCCTCAGGGAAGTGTCCTCGGCCCAGTTATCTTCAGCTGCTTCACTGTTGACAATCCCTCCATCATAAGGTCAGAATTTAGGATGTTTGTTGATTGTTCACAAAGTTTCATACCTTTCCTGCATCGTCAGTGTGGTGCTGAAAAAGCACAGTCGGTCAGGCAGCATCCAGGAGCAGGAGAATTGACATTTTGGGCATCAGCCCTTCATCAGGATTCCTGAAATGTCAAGTCTCCTGTCCTCACATGCTGCCTGACCCCCTGTGCTTTTCCTGCACCACACTCTTTGACTCTGATCTCCAACATCTGTCAGATACTAAGTCCATGCGTAACAACATTTGAACAATATTCCGGCCTGAGCTGACAAGTAGCATTTGCTCCACACAAATATCAGGGATCTCCAAAAAGAGAGAATATGACCATTTCTCTTCATATCAATGAATTCCCCAGTGTCAGCATCCTGGGGGAGGGGGTGAAGGGTTGCAATAGACCACAGTCTGATCTGGACCAGTCATATAAATGCCAGTGTTACAAGACCATGTCAGAGATCAGTGTTTCTACAGTGCATACTTCACCTCCTGACTCCCCAAAGTCTGCCCACTATCTACAAAGGGCACGTCATGAGTGTGAATGAATACTTCCCACTTGTCTGGGTGAGGTCTGTCCAACAACTCTCTATAAACTTGATAATAAAGCAGTGCCCTTGACTGGCACCACATCCACAAACATTGCCAGCTTCCACCCTCACTGCACCCCAGCAGCAATGTGCGGCATGTGGAAGATGTGTAAGAGCCCGTTGATAGAATTTTCCAAAGAAGCGACCTCTAACATCTCAAATCAATAGGCCATCAGCTGCACAAGGAAGCTACCTCTGAGTAGGTATCAGAGGATAACACAGATTGAGATACCCCTGTATTAGCCACCTTCATTGGATAATGATCAGGAGCAGGACATGTCACTAGGTACTAATGAAGGGGAACTTGGGCTGACCATTCCACCCTAATTCTGAATGATTCTGTAAAGATGAGGAACAGCAACCTGGCCATTTCCGCCACCCCAATACAGGGTCACTGACCTCTGTTTCACTTCAGAAACTAAAGCATATCTCTCATGGTCTTTGTGATATTTCCTGCATTAGCTTGTTTACATTTCAATAACCTGTCAGGGTAGTGTCAATCTTCACATAATCTCTTACAAACTGCATTTCCTCATTTTCTGTTTCATCCCAAATATGAGTTCCTAATTAATGGCCGGTTTTTTGAATCCAGCAGATTACATGGCGATGGGTATAAATACCTCAATACGTTTTCAAAAACAGGGACACACACAGAAATTACACAAAATACTCTGTGTAAATGGTAACTTTTCCACCAGCTTGATTAATTTTCCTGTTTATTTTCCTTCCCATAGTGAACATCATAGCAATTATAATTTTGTTGCAAGGGAAGTGTGGTCTTTCAAAATGTATTACGCGTGCTACCTGGAGGCAACGACAGCACCAGGTATACTGATTATTATCCTCGATCTGCTATTGAGGTACATTCCAATTGTTTATAATAGAGATTTCCATTTCATACGGTCCATCCCCATCTGTAATATCCACGCTGTCTTCCTTTATGCAGCCACCGACTGTTCTGTCTGGTTTACCGTCACTTTTACCTTTGATCGATATGTGGCCATGTGCTGCCCAAATCTGCAAATTAAATTTTGTACTGAGAAGACAGCAGGTGTGTTTTCTAGGAACAGTGACTGTGCTGAGTGGTTTGAAGAACATTTTCTGATACTTTATGTTCACATCTCAGTAGTTGCTCACTGATCATCCCTGGTTTTGTTCAGTGCCAACTGATATTCTGTCATCTCCAGCCTGGGGAACAATCGAGTGCCTTCATTATATCCTGACCCCAGCAGTGCCATTTGTTCTGATTCTGCTGCTCAATGCTTTAAGTGTCAGGTACATTTTAGTGGCCAGCAGAGCCCGCAGGAGACTTCGGGCTCATAGCAGTGGGGAGAATCCCAGTGACCCAGAAATGGGGACTCGAAGGAAGTCCATCATTTTTTTGTTTGTTATCTCAGGGGATTTCATCCTATTATGGTCAGTGTTTATGGTATACTGTCTATGGAAACGCATGAGTCAGATGGGCTATCGGGCCATACATCTACATTATTTTGTGCGAGAGATCGGATTCATTCTCCAGCTCCTAAGTTGCTGCACAAACACTTGTATATATGTCGTGACCCAGACTAAGTTCAGTAAAGAGCTGAAGAACGTGGTAAAATACCCTTTTACGTGAATGGGGAAACTCACTAAATGATGAGATGGATTAAAGAATTCAGGGATTAGAAACATGATATGTCTCAGAATCCATCCAAACCCACTCTCTGTGGGGTCAGTGATACAGACACAGTGAGGGGAGTCTGCTCTCTCCAATCTTTGTGATACAGACTGAGTGTGTTCAGTTGGCAGTCCTGGTGATCTACAACAGACACAGAGTCAATAGCCTGTTCAGCCACGGTCAATGATATAGACACAATGGGGTCAGACTGCTCTATCCAAGATGTGTGATACAGAGACTGTAGGGACAATCTGCCCTCTCTCGGGTCTGTGACAAAGAGGCAGTGAGTTTGGTTTGCTCTCTCACTGGGATAGATGTGAACACACTAATATGAATGAGGAGCAGGTCAGTTAGCACTTGTGCCTGATCTGCCATAGTTCATGGTTGATCTTCCGACAGACTTAATCCTCTTTTCCATTTACGTTCCATCCCCATTGAATCCCTTGTTCGTGAAGAGTCCACATAACTCTTCCAGACAAGTCATCAATGAGCCTGCCTCCATTGTTATCTGGAAGATCCTTCCACACACTATTGTACAGTGAGGTGAATCACATGTTGTATGTGCTGCCACAAATACTTTGTCAGTTTTAAAAGGGAATTTTCAGAGTGTGAATTAGTTAATTTGTTTAAACTCAACTATACATGAGGCAAGACAGGGACTCTGAAATTGTGAACAACATCTGATTGTGTTAAGTTTTATTTAAGTATAGCTGACTCATCTGACAACACATCTCGATTGAAAGAACATGCAAGAAACACTAATGTTATGAGACCATAAGACAAAAGACCAGAATTTAGGCCATTCAGCACAATGAGACTGCTCGGCCATTCACTCATGGCTGATACGTTTCTCAACCCTATTCTCCCACTTTCTCCCCATATCCGTTGATCCCTTTGATACTCATGAACCTGACAATCTCAGTTTTAAGTATACTCAATGACCTGGTCTCACAACCATTTTTAACAATGAATTCCATAGATTACCACTCTCTGGCTGAAGAAGTTTCTCATTATCTCCATTCTAAACGGTCTTCCTTTTACTCTAAGCCTTTGCTCTCTTGTCCTAGTCTCTCCTACCAATGGAAACATCTTCCCGACATCTACTCTGTCCAGACCATTTAGTATTCTCCATGTTTGAATTAGATCCAACCTGATCCTTCTGAACTCCATCAAGTATGGACTCAGAGTCCTCAAATGATCCTCATATGTTAAGCTTTTCATTCCTGGTAACTTTCATTTCATTTCAATTACTCTGCTGTCTTGCATGGTTTGCATTTCTTGAGCAATTTATTGTATACTGTGTATGACCATATAATTTGTGCTGGCCATGTAGCACCTTGGTCCTGGAGGAACTCTATCTCCTTTTTCCTGTATCGGTTGTATGTGGTAGAAAAAACAAATAAAGCTACTCTTGACTCTTGACCCTTGACTCGTGGGAGCATTCTTGTGAACCTTCCCTGAACACACTCCATATCCTTCATGAGATATGGGCCCCAAAACTGGGCACAATACTAAATACTCCAAAAGTGTTCTGACAAGACCCTTATAGAGCCTTCTCGAGCATCAGACATACATCCCTGCTTTAATATTCAAGATAAAAGCCATTCCTGCACTTGCCTTCCTAACTACTGACTCAACCTGCAAGTTTACCTTGACAGAATCTTGAATTAAAACTTCCAAGTCTCTTTGCACTTCAGACTTCTGAAATTTCTCATCATTTAGACAATAGTCCATGCCTCTATTCTTCCCACCAAAGTACATGACCTCACACTTTCCCACATTGTGCTCCATCTGTCACTTCTTTGCCCACTCTCCTAATCTGTCCGAATCCTTCTGCAGCCCTCCCGCCTCCTCAATGCTGCCTGTCCGTCCACCTATTTTTGTATCATCTGGAGACTTAGCCAGAATGCCCTCTGTTCCTTCATCAAGATCATTAATGTATAAAGTGAAAAATTGTGGCCCCAACACTGAGCCTTGCAGAATCCCAGTTGTCATCAGCTGCCATCCTGAGAAAGACCCTTTCATTCTCACTCTCAGCTCCCTGCCAGACAGCCAGGCTTCTATCCATGCCAGCACCTTGCCTCCAACACCATGGCCCTTACATCCTGTGCGGCAGGATGTCAAAGGCCTTCTTGAAATCCAGGTACATAACATCTAACCTGCTCGTTACTTCCTCAAAGAATTCAAGCAGATTTGATAATCCCCTTGATGAAACCATGCTGACTTTGCCCTACTTTACCGTACACTTACAAGAATTCAGAACTCTCACCCTTCGCAATGGATTCAAGGATCTTAACCATGACTGAGGCTAGTCAAATCAGTCTGTTATTTCTCATCATTTGCTTTATTGCCTTCGAAAGATTTAATATATTTTATATATAATCGCACATTTAATCTTTTCCCTCCTTATTTCTTTTTTATTGCCCTCTGTTGATCTTTTAAAGCTTCCCAATCCTTTGGTTTCCCACTGCCTTTTGCCCATGATATACTTACTCTTTTACTTTTATGCGATCCCTGACGTCCCTAGTCAGACATGGTTTCCTCATCCTCCCTGTACCATGCTTCCTTTTTCTCAGGATGAATTTCTGCTGTGTCTCCTGAATTACTCCCAGAAACCCCTGCCATTGCTGCTCACTGTCTTTCCTGCTCGGCTCCTCTCCCAGTCAATTCTACCCTGTCTTCACATTGAGAATAACCTCCATCGTGTTGTGTGGCAGTATCACTGTGCTAAATGGGACAGATTTCAAACAGATCTAGCAACTCAAGACTTGGCATCGATGATGTGATTGTGGGCCATTAACAGCAGCTCATGGTCCAGCACATCCCCCACTCAACCATGACCATCAAGTCAGGGGACCAACTCTGTTTCAGTAGAGAGTGCAGGAGGGCATGCCAGGACCAACACCAGACATTGCTGAAGGTGAGGTATCAACCTGGTGCAGTCACTAAGCTGAACTAATTGCATGCCAATCAGCATAAACAACAAGTGATGGACAGAGCTAAATGATCCCACAACCAACGGATCCGATCTGAGCTCTGCAGTCCTGCCACATCCAGTCGTGAATGGTAGTGGACAATCAAACACCTCACTGGAGGAAGAGGCTCCACAAACATTCCCATCCTGAATGATGGAAGAGCCCAGCACGTCAGTGTAAAAGATACAAGTTTGCAGGAATCTTCAGCCAGATCTGCTGAATGGATGATCCATCTCACCCTCCTCCAGTGGTCCCCAGCATTACAGATCCCAGTCCTCAGCCAATTCAAACCATTCCACGTGATATCATGTAACGTTTGGAGACACTAGATACTATAAGTCCTGACAACATTCCAACCACAATACTGCAGACTTGTGTTCCAAGACTTTCCGTATCCCTACCAAGCTGTTCGAGTATAGTTACAACAAAGGCAACTACGACAATGTGAAAAATTGACCAGGTATTTCCTGTACAGGAAAAGCAGGTCAAATCCAAAACAGCCAATTTCCGCCCCATCAGTCTATTCTCGATCACCAGTAAAGTGATGGAAGGTGTCATCAGCCGTGCTATTGAGCAGCTCCTAGTCAGCAATAACCTGCTCAGTGACGCCCAGTTTGGGTTCCACCAGGACCACCCAGCTCCTGACCTCATTACAGCCTTGGTTCAAACATGGACAAAAGAGCTGAGTTCCAAAGGGGAGGGGAGAGTGACAGCCTGTGACATCAAGGCCAATTGGACCAAGTGTGGCATCAAGGGGTCCGAGCAAAACGGGAATCAATGGGGGACAAACTCTCCGGTGGTTAGAGTCAGACCAGACACAGCGGAAGATGGCAGTGGTTGTTGGAGTTCAGTCATCTCAGCTCCAAGACACCTCTGCAGGAATTGTTCAGGGTAGTGTCCTTGGCCCAAACATCTCCAGCTGTTCATCGTAAGGTCCCCATAAGCACTTTCCCTCCCTCATAAGATTAGAAATGGGAATGCTCACCGATGATTTCACAAAGTTCAGCTTCATTTACGACTCCTTAGATATTGAAGCAGTCCGTGTTCAAATGCAACAATATCTGGACAATGTCCAGGCTTGGGCTGACAAGTGGCAAATAACATTCACCGCACATACCTGCCAGACGTAGACCATTACAATAAGACACAATTTAACCACTGCCCCTTGACCTTCAATGGTATGACCATCATTGAATCCCCCCCATATCAACATCCTGGGGTTATCACGGACCAGAAATTCCACCGTGCTTGCCACATAATCATAAGAGTAGGTCAGAGGCTAAATATACCACGGTGATAAATCACCTCCAAGGCACAAGTCAGCAGTGTGATGGAATACTCCCCACGCATGGGATGGGTGCAGCCCCAACAATACTCAAGAAACTTGACACCATCCAGGACAAAGCAGATCTCTTGACTGGCACTATAAGCACAAGCATCAATTCCCTCCATCTCTGACACTCAGTACTAGCAGTGTGTAGTATCTACAAAATGCAAAGTAGAAATCACCAAAGATCATCAGACAGCACCTTCCAAACCCACAACCACTTCCATCTAGAAGGTCTCGGGCAGCAGATATATGGGAACACCACCAACTTCAAGTTCCCCACCAAGCCCTGTGCTCTGTTTCATAGAGATCTGCCTCAACCCTGCCATTCCTGACTCCTCCCTATAAGCTGATGGGTTCCCTAAACACTACATGGACCACTTGCCATCCTTTTGGAAAGTGAAGGGCGATGGGGGATGCTTCCTGCTCAACACCTCCTGCTGCTCGGATGGAGTGACCCTGATAGGCCATTGCTCCCACAGACCTAGATTACCTTACAGTAAAATGTCTGGCTTGTTCCGTCTCACATACTAGCGAGACGAGGAGTAGGGAGAGACAGGAGTTGAACATGCGGCAACAGGAATGGTGCAGGAGGGAGGGACTCAGATATCTGGATAACTGGGGCTCATTCTGAGGTAGGTGGGTCCTTTATAACTGGAATAGTCTCCACCTGAACCAGAGAGGTACCATATCCGGGGGGGTGGGGTGGGGGGGGTGTGGGGGGGGGGGGATATTTGCTAATGCTCTTTGGGAGGGTTAAAACTATTTCAGCAGGAGAATGGGAACCTGAATTGTGGCTCCAGTGTGCACAGAATTGAGAGCTGTGAGGTCGTAAATAAGGTTTTTGGGTCTCAAGAGTGCACCTGTAGGCAGGAAGGTGGTTTGAAGTGTGTCTACTTCAACGCCAGGAGCATCCGGAGTAAGGTAGGTAAACTTGCAGCGTGGGTTGGTACCTGGGACTTCGATGTTGTGGCCATTTTGCAGACCCGGAGAGAGTAGGGACAGGAATGCTTGTTGCAGTTTCCTGGATTTAGACTTTTCTGTAAGAACAGGGAAGGTGGTAAAAGAGGGAGATGTGTGGCATTGTTAGTCAAGGACAGTATTACGGTGGCACAAAGGACATTTGATGAGGATTTGTCCACTGATGGAGTATGGGCTGAGAATAGAAACTGAAAGGAAAGGTCACTCTGTTGGGAGTTTTCGAAAGACCTCTGAATAGTTCCAGAGATGTAGCGGAAAGGGTTGCAAAGATGATTCTGGATAAGAGCAAAATTAATAGGATAGTTGATTTGGGGCCTTTAACTTTCCAAATATTGGCACAATTCCAGACAAGGTATGTGGATAGGCAAACAAGAGGCATTGGATTTGATACGAGGTAATGAACCTGGCAAGGTGCCAGATTTGGAGGAAGGTGAGCACTTTGGTGATAGTGACCACAATTCGGTTGTTTACTTTAGCTACAGAAGGGGTTAGGTATGTACCGAAGGGCAAGAGTTATAACTGGGGGAAAGGCAATAAGGATGCATTTAAGCAAGATTCAGGATGCATTGGATGGGGAAAGAAACTGCAGGGGATGGACACAATTGAAATATGAAGCTGATTCAAGGAACAGCAACAGCGTGTCCTTGATAAGTATGTACCTGTCAGACAGGGAGGAAGTTTCCAAACGAAGAACTGTGGCATAATAATGAAGATGAATCTCTTGTCAAGAGAAACAAGAAGGGTGGTGTGTAGATGTGACATGGAGGCTCAGCTTTGGACACTTGAGAGTTACAAGTTAGCTCAGAAGGACCTAAAGAGAGAGCTAGGAAGAGCCAGGAGGGGACATGAGACGTCTTTGGCAGATAGGATCAAGGAAAACCGAAAAGCTTTCTCCAAGTATGTCAGGAATAAAAGAATGTCAGGAGTGAGATTGGGCCAGTAAAGGACAATAGTGGGAAGTTGTGCGTGGAGTCCGAGGAGACAGGAGAGGTGCGACAGGAATAGTTTTTGTTAATATTCACACAGGAAAAAGATAATGCTGTTGAGGAGAATACTGAGACACAGGCTATTAGACTAGACGGGATTGAGGTTCAGAAGGAGGAGGTGTTAGCAATTCTGGAAAGTGTGAAAATAGGTAAGTCCCCTGGACTGGATGGGACTAAATCTAGGGTTGTCTGGGAAGCCAGGGAGGAGATTGTAGAGCATTGGCTTTGATCTTTATGTTGTTATTGACTGCAGGAAGAGTGCCAGAAAACTTGAGGATAGCAAATGTTGTTCCCTTATTCAGGAAGGGGACCAGAGTCAAACCTATCAATGATAGACTAGTGAGCTTACTATGTCGATGCATGAAATGTGCCCATGCCCCTGAGTGTGAACCAACCTGGCAGATGCAGGTACGGCATCATTGTCTCTGAACTCCAAAGTGAAGGGTGAGTTAATCTGAAAGCAGCCAGAATGATGTGGTGAGGCTGGGGTTTGGTGATGCCCACACACACCGACAAAGTGTGGGAGAGGACAGTGTTGATGGAGCATGCAGTGAAATGGTGCTGATGGTGGAGATGGATGAAGACCTGGAGAAGCAAACAGTGAGCTCCTGCCTCCAGGGAACTGCCCAGGCTTTCCTGTTGGGAACTGGCACCATCTGGTTTCCATCGGAACTGAAGGAAGGATTAGAATCTCCATAAAAATAAGGCAAGATCAGCTTAGGGACACTGATCTTTGTAATACATGTATTAATGACATTGACAAATATGTTATATATAAAAGGCATGATTTCCAGGTTTGTAGAAAACAAGACAGAGAGAAAGCCACTGATTATTAAGGAGGATAGTAGCAGACATCAGGAGATCATTTGAACCAAGATATTGCTGATGCTGCAAAACCGAAACAAACAGAGAATGCTGTAGAAACGCAGCAGATCAGGCAGCATCTGTGAAGAGGGAAACAGAGTTAATCCTTCGAGTCCTCATAGAACACAAAGCAGGCTATTCGGCCCATAGAGTCCACACTAACCCTCTGATATCAGCTATCATGTTCCAACACAGCGTACTACTCTATCCCTGTAACCCTGCATTTCCCATGGTAATCTACCTAATCTACACATCCCTGGACACTGTGGGAAATTTGACATCGCCAACCCATCTAACCTGCACATCTTTGGACCATGCAAGGAAACCGGAGCACCTGGTGGAAACCCACCAAACTCCTTGGCACCGTGAGGCAGCAGTGCGAACCATTGAGCCACTGTGCCGTTGTGTATGACTCAGAACCGATTTGGGGGTGAGGGTGAAATGGATTATTTTATACTTTTGACAGAGGCAGAAGAAAAGTGAAATGGAATCGAGGCTCAGTGCAAAAGACAAGTGAGCTGTTAATGGTGTTGGAAGAGGAAAAGAAAAGATGTAAAATGGTAATAAAGTAAATTAGGGTGGCACGGTGGCTCAGTGGTTAGCACTGCTGCCTCACAGAGCCAGGGAGCCGGGTTCAATTCCCACCTCAGGCATCTGTCTGTGTGGCGTTTGCACATTCTCCCCGTGTCTGCATGGGCTTCCTCCAGGTGCTCCGGTTTCCTCCCACAGTCCAAAGCTGTGCAGGTTCGGTGAATTGGCCATGCTAAATTGTCCGTAGTGTTACATGTAGGGGACTGGGTCTGGTTGGGTTGCTCTTCCAAGGGTCGGTGTGGACTTGTTGGGCCGAAGGGCCTGTTTCCACACTATAGGGAATCCAATCTAATCTAAAGTGTGCACAGGTCCTCTCTACTAGGAGCAATGTAAATAAGACAGAAAGAAAGCTGTGTGTGTAAAAGAGCTGAGAATATAACAACATGTCAGAGATTGCAGGAATTAAAGAAAAGTGCAGTGGAGACAAAATGCAGTTAAACCCTGAATTTGTGGAAATTAGTGTTGACACATCAAAGCTGGAAAGTTCCTCTGTCGAAAATGAGATGTTGTTCCTTAAGCTTGTGCTATGCCTTGTTCCCACTTCCCATTAACTGCTCTGTCAGTCTCATTCATCGCACACCACTGCCAACCAGTGGCCATGACACTCTCTCTCTCTCTCTCTCTCTCTGTGCCTTGCGGGTACCACCAGCATCTCCACCACCCCCACAGTAACGTGGCCGTTCCCCACACAAGCCACCTCCTCCCCCTGTGAGGACGAGAATACAGAGGTGTAAAAGACACCCCATCAGCTCTGACCCTGAGACCTCGGTGGGAAGGTTAGCCTTAGAGAGTGTGGCAGCACAAGCTGGTGAGCACCTCACTGCCATAGATCCGCTGCTGGCTGAGGAAGAAATGCCCCAGGCCGCTGGCACTCGGAGGGACCGGCAGAGACCAGGCAGCTACTCAGGTAGGAGAGGGGCCGGTGGTGTCAGCAATCAGGACCCACATCTGAATGTACAGGGAGGAGCGGCAGACGGGGAAATGGGACACAATGGGCCCCATTACCCAGAGGCTGCAGGAGTGCCGTGGATCCTGAGGGTACTTGATAACGTGTCACATCGAATGTTGTTGCCGAAAATAAAAGCTCATAGAGTTGGGATAACATAGTGACCTGGATAGAGGATTGATTAGTGAACAGGATGCAGCGTGTACGAATCAGTGGGTCTTTTTCAGCCTGACAGGGTGTGTCAATGGTATGTCTCAGGGGTCAGTGCTGGACTCTCAACGCTTTACAATTTACAGAAATGATTTGGATGGAGGGATCGAAGGTATGGAGCTGAATTTACTGGTGGCACAAAGATAGAAAGGAAAGTGAGTTGTGAAGAGGACACGAGTAGCCTAAAAAAGGGTATGGATTGGTTCAGTGAGTGGGCAAAGATCTGACAAATGGAGAAAAATGTGGGAAAGTGAGAAACAGTCCATTGTGGCAGAAAGAATAATAAACAAACACCTTCTGTGAATGGTCAGAGTTTGGAGAGCTCTGAGATGCAGAGGGACCTGGGTGGCCTAGTGCATGAATCACTGAAGGGCGAGTCAGAGGGCAGCTGAGAGTAATCACAGTGGAATTCTGGGAGACATTTCCATAGTCAGCACAACTATACAGGAGACCTTCACAGGTCACCCTCCGTGAGAGGGGGAATAAGGACGGTGCATCAGCATGCAGTTGTGCAGAGGGACTGAGGAGTGCTCATACATGAACCGCTAAAAGTTGATTTGTGGGTGCAGCAGGTAAACAGGAAGGCAAGCAGAATGTTGGCTTTCATTGCCGGAGAGATCGAATTGAAGAGCAGGGAGGATCTGCTCAATTGTACAAGATGGTGGTGAGGATGCACCCGGCATATTGTGCTCAGTTCTGGTCTGCTTACTTGAGGAAGGACATTCTGGGTTTGGAGGCGGTGAAGAGGAGGTTCACCAGGTTGGTTCCAGAGATGAGCGGGGTACTCTCTGAGGTGAGGTTGAGATGCCTGGGACTGTACTCACTAGATTTGAGAAGAATGAAAGGGGATCTTATAGAGACATATAGAATGATGAAAGGGATAGAGATGATAGTGGCAGGCAAGTTGTTTCCGCTGGTGGGTGAGACTCGGACTAGGGGACATGGCCTCAAGTTTAGGGGGAGTAGATTTTGGACAGAGATGAGGAGGAATTGCTTTCGCCAGATAGTAGTGAATCTGTGGATTTGTCTGTCCATGAAAGCAGTGGAGGCAGCTTCATTAAATGTATTCAAGACAAAGCTGGATGGGAATTTACATGGTAGAGGTCTGGAAAATTCCTGTCAATGGCTTTGCTTCCCGAATTCTCTCAGCAAACTAGATGCATCCTGCCTGGGTGTAGCGAATTCTCTCCCTGAAGTGCCAGACCTTTTGGCACCCCTTTTTTATCTATCACGAAACTGCTCAGTTGCTCAACATTCATATTTTAACTCAGCCATTCACACCACTTTTTAATTTGTTTAAGTCAGAAGCAAGTGCTCCTTTAGTACCTCTACCATGTCATTTCCTTCAGTCAGCAGCTTATTCTGCCTGTTCTTTGCCGGGCTCCACTCTATCCTTCACTAACCTTTCACTATTCCTCTGTTTGAAGAACATTTTCCTGTTTGTTTGAGCACAGCGTGCCATCCTTTCCTCTCACTTTTTCTTCGCCTTCCTTATTCGAGTCTGAGCCTCTCTCCTGCCTTTGTGGTGATCTTCCTGATTTCTCTTGCTATTATTATTCTCGTCTGCATCATATGCTCCATTGATCTTCCTTATTTTCTTATTAATATCCTCAGTCATCCAGGGTACAACTGCTTTAGACACAGGTAATTCTGTTACATCGCACGTTTCACCGACATAACTTGGCTGCAACGTGATTGGTGAATTGGGGAATGATTTTTTTAAAAAGGCGAACACCTTTTGGCTATCAGGCGATTCCATCCCCGGTTCCCTTAAATCCAGTCTTGGTGTTTACTTCAGATCAAGCAAAAGTGGTTTGATGCCGGGGCACATTTTCTCTTTCCGTATTGTTGATGTCTTTGAGGGTGAAGTTTAGAAACGATTGCAGGGGAAGGGATTTGGATTTCAAGGTTCTCTTCATTCTGGACAATGCACCAAGCCACCCTCCCACCACCGGTGAGCTTTCTGAAAACATCAATGTTTTATTCCTACCTCCGAACACAACCTCTCTCATTCAACCCATGGGCCAGGATGCAATAGCAGCTTTTAAAGCTTATTAGATAAGGCACGCATTCTGGAAGCTGATTGCAGCTACTGAGGGGGATCATGAGGACAGTATACAGTTCGTCCCTCATGGCCAGTATTAGGGACACCTTTGGAGGAGCTTTAACATTAAGAATGCTATTGACACCGTGGTGGAGGTCTGGGGTGATGTCAGTAAGCACTGCCTGCATGCACTTTGGTAGAAGCTTCCCCCAGATTTACTCCATGATTTTAAAGGCATTGAACCATCAGAGGGGCTTCAACAATCAATGGGTATTGTGTCGCTCTGACAAAGCAAGTTGGATTTGAAGAGGTGGAGGCAGAGGATGTCGAGGAGCTCTGTGAATCCCATTGTGAAGACTTCTCCACAGCGGATTTATAGACTGGAAGAGATCGAATGAATCCTTGGAAGAGTATAAAGGCAGTAGGAGTATAATTCAGAGGGAAATCAGGAGGGCAAAAAGGGGACATGAGATAGCTTTGGCAAATTTGGTAAAGGAGAATCCAAAGGGTTTTTATGAATGTGTTAGAGACAAAAGTGTAACTAAGGAGAGAACAGGGCTCCTCAAAAATCAGCAAGGCAGCCTATGTGTGGAGTCGCAGGAGACAGGGTGAGATACGAAAAGAGTATTTTGCATCAGTGTTTACTGCACAGAAGACCATGGAAGACATGGAATGTGGGGAAATAGATGGTGATATCTTTAAAAATGTCCATATTACAGAGGAGTAAGTACTGGATGTCTTGAAATGCAAAAAAAGTGGATAAATCCCCAGGACCTGATCAGGTGTACCTTAGAAATATGTGGGAAATTAGGGAAGCGATTGCGGGGCACCTTGCTGAGATATTATTATCATCGATAGTCACAGGTGAGGTGGTGGAAGACTGGAGGTTGGCTAATGTGGTGCCACTACTTAAGAAAGGTGGTAAGGAAAAGGCAGGGAACTATAGACCGATGAGTCCGACATTGGTGGTGGGAAAGTTGTTGGAGGGTATCTTGAGGGACAGAATTTACATGTATTCAGAAAGGCAAGGACTGATTAGAGATAGTCAGCATGGCTTTGTGCATGGGAAACCATGTCTCATGAAATTGATTGAGTTTTTGAAGAAGTAACAAAGAGGGCAGAGTAGTGGACGTGATCTAAATGGACTTCAGTGAAGCATTCGATAAGGCTCCTTATTAGAGATTGATAATCAAGGTTAGATCTTATGGAATACAGGAAGAACCAGCCATTTGGGTGTAGGACTGGCTCAAAGGTAGAAGAAGAGGGTGGTGGTGGAGGGTTGCTTTTCAGACTGGAGAACTATGACCAATGATGTGTTGGGACCGCTGTCTTTTGTGATTTATATACATGATTTGGATGTAAACCGAGGAGGTATAGTTAATAAGTTTGCAGATGACATCAAAATTGGAGGTGTAGTGGACAACAAAGAAGGTTACCTCAGAGTCAAATGGGATCTTGATCAGATGGGCCAATGGACTGAGGAGTGGCAGATGGAGTTTAACTTAGATAAATGTGAGGTGCTGCATTTTGGGAAAACAAACCTGTGTATGAATTATACACTTCATGGTAAGGTCCTGGACTGTGTTGCTGAACAAAGGGGACTTGGCGTTCAGGTTCATAGTTCCTTGAGAGTCGCAGGTACATTGTATAGCGGAAAAGGTGTTTGGTATGCTTTCCTTTATTGGTCAGAGCATTGAGTACAGGAGTTGGGAGGTCATGTTGTGGCTGTACATGACACTGGTTAGGCCACTTTTGGAATACTGTGTGCAGCTCTGGTCTTCTTCCTCTCGGAAGGGTGTTGTGAATCGTGAAAGGATTCAGAAAAGATTTCCGAGGATGTTACCATGTGTTAAGGACTAGGCCAGGCCACTCACAACATTCTTAAGCTGGTAGCCCAGACCGTAACTTTGCAATTTGTTTAGGTAAGTGCACAGAGAAAATTATCTGGGGTATATTAGCGACGTTGACTATCAGGTTTTAAAAAAGAAAAAAAAAATTAAAATTACGGTGCAAAGCAGAAATAACAGAATATAGAATACCCGCAGACATAAGGCTATCCAAACTAGACTTAATTATGATATTGTGAAGGTACACAAGAGTCCCAATAAACAAACCCCTTTAAACACAGAGTAAAAATGAAACAAAGGCTGACAGGTCGAAGTTAGAGGGCAGAAGGAGAGAGAGAGTCGAGCAGCCTGTTTCCACCCAGGCCTCTGCAAAACTGACTCGAAAAACATTTCAGATTTTAGGACTGACCACTCCCATTTCATTACGCAGGTTACTTCATAAACATGAAAGCTGTGGCCTAAAGTCTCATATGTTTATGTATTAAACAAATGGCCTCCCAATATTCTTATAATCTCTGGAACAGCACAGCCAATTCAGAGCTCGGACTGTTTTACAACCCCTCTGAGAAAATCAAGGACGCAGTATCCTTGAGAAAAGGAACAGCTTTTAGAAAAAGCACCAGTTTTGTGACACTAAGGTTGGAGGATTTGAACTAGAGGGCGGGGCAGAATAAGCTGGGACTGTTTTCCCTGGAACGTCAGAGTTTGAGGAGCATGGATGGGATAAATATACAAGGTCTTTTACCCGGGGTTGGGGAGTACAGAACGAGAGGGCATTGGTTAAGGGTGAGAGGGCAAAGACTTAAAAGGAGCATAAGGGGCAACCTTTTGACATGGGGGTGGTGCGTGTGTGGAATGAGCTGCCAGAGGAAGTGATGGAGGCTGGTACAATTACAACATTTATAAGACATCTGGATGGACAAATGAATAGGAAGGGTAGAGGGATACAGGCCAAGTGCTGACAAATGGGATTAGATTAGGTTAGTATATCTGGTCAGCACGGACGCATTGAACCAAAGAATCTGTTTCCGTGCTGTTTCCATCTCTATGCCTTTATGACTCTATGACTTGTTGCTGCAGGGGAAGTTGAAGCTGGAGATGAAGGCGATGAAGTCCAGGATCCAGCCCCATGAGAACGTTCCACTTCCCTTTTGTCTTCCATCCTGAGGGAAGTTGAGAAACAGCTGCAGCTTAGGGAAGACAATGACTACGATGCAGAACACAGCAGGATAGCGGTTCATGGCATAAACTTCATCAAAGAAGAAAGATGCCAAAGCAGCGAAACCGAGATGTCTATTTTAAGCCAAAACCCAAGCAACACTCTGAGGACAATGAAGCACAGCCATCTACTTCTGGACTCAATGTTTTCTTTCATCGTCACCCTTTATGAAGAGAGGTTGACGAAGCTTGGACTTTTCTCTCTGGAGAGAAGCAGGAAGAGAGCTGACCTGATCGAGGTACACAAGGTAATGAGAGGCATGGATAGAGTCAATAGCCAGAGACATTTCCCCAGGGCAGGATTGACTTGGACGAGGAGTCATAGTTTTAAGATATTAGGAGAAAGGTATAGAGGAGACGTCAGAGGTATGTTCTTTACACAGAGAGTTGTGAATGCATGGAATGCGTTGCCAGCGATGGTGGTGGAAGTGGAGTCGTTTGGACATTCAAGTGCTTGCTGGACATGCACACGGATGGCAGTGAGTTGAAGGATACGTAGGTAAGGTTATTTTATTTTACACTAGGATTAATCCTCAGTACAACATCATAGGCCGAAGGGCCTGTTCTGTGCTGTACTTTTCTATGTTCTATGTTCTATCTTTTACCCAGTCTGCCTCAGTTATTGAAATCACCGTTTATCACAATCTCCTGCAAATTTCCATAATCTGCCTAGAAATGCTCTCTTCTACTTCCTGCCCACTACTTGGGGCTCCACAATAAACACCCAACAAGCTCACTGCTTCCTTCCTGTTTCTGACCTCCGACCATACAGATTCGAATTCAGGAAGTGTATCTAATTCAGGGGCTACGTTACTGTCTTTGACCAATATTGCTACATCTCCTCTTTTTATTTCCCAACCTGTTTGCAATTCTGTTCTGGCTGAGTCATGTTCCTGTCAATGTTGCTGTGTCACATCCCCAGAGATGGAACCTGAATAAACTGCAAACTGCTTTCCAACTTCCCTCAGGAAAGAAGTCAAAAGAGAAGTGGAAAGTTCTCATGGAGCTGGATCCTGCAAATCATCGTTTTCATCTCCACCTTCAATTTCAATTTACTTTATCTAAGAAAAGTCACAATTTGTTTTACTTTAATAGTGAGTACTAACCAAAACTATGAACAAATTGAATACTCTTTCCCCGAACTAACCGGTATCTCTTAGCTGACCTGAACTTTATGCTTTTCCATTAACAAAATGATTAAACTTTACATTGATATAATCTCTCAAAGGCCATGCAGTCCTGTAAGCTGTCTCCCTCCCAGTCTTCCAATTCTGTGGTCTGCTCCCTGGGCCATCTTCTTACTGCTAACTGCTTTTACAGGAAAAGGAACTTTTAATAGATATTCCCTTCTGAGATTTCATTGAAAGCAACATCTTTTTTCTTCAGATGTCACTTGCTCTTTGACTCTATGGCTCTTCCTCTGACCAATTTTCAAACTCCCTTTGTATTTTATACTCCCCAACATTGTACCCTCTCATTGGTACGATGTTGTCAATACAATAAATTCAAATTCAGTTGGGTTTTGGTATCCTGGACACAAGTTAAATTAATGGTTGCATTTGAATTGTTGACAAAACAGCAACAAAAACTCAGGTATCAGTTGAATAGCCAACTATTATATGTATCTATTTTGGAACAGTCCGTCTCCCAGCTGTTCTCTATACTGGCATCGGTGGCTGAGATCTAAATTCAGTAAACACTTTCTATCTTAAAATGACCATATACATTGTAACACCTTCCCCTCCCGCCTTAAGAAAGAATGAACAATCATAATGAAACGACGGCTTCATTTTTGTTTCTGTATCTTAAAGCTATTATTATTAAATACATATGCTATTAATATAAATTATTCCCCTCATATTAATTCCGGGCATTTATATAACATTGGAATTGATGTAGTCCAACCTTATCTTTCCATTTTCTTTTAATTCTGTGATAACACATCTGCAATAACATTGTATGAGCCGCAACATGTATCATTTATTAACTAAAAGTCTGTGACATAAGACTCTAATGAAATAGTCTCATATTTTTATCTTTTAAATCTTTCCAAAAATGTAAGAAAGTTGTGATCCTTATACACAACCATCTCTGAAATATTATTTGTCACAAAAATATTAAAATGTTGTAAATTCAAACTCAATAAATCTTTCTCAATGGTGGAACATTCTCTCTGTTGGATATTGAGTTTTTTTGAAAAATAGCCAATTGGCTGTTCAATTCCATCTTCATTTTCCTGCATCAAGACTGAGTTGATTCATTTGGGCATCTCGAATGGCAAACAAAAGGAATGGGATACCTTTAGTCCAATCATTCAGGTAATCCTGGTTGTAAGCTCTTCACATGGGCTTCAGGGTCTGATGCTACCTTTCCAATGCTCCCTGGGATGCAGGATGGTCTACACTTGATTTAAAGTGCTGTGTGCCAAACTATCCCTGACTTCCACAAATAATTTAGCAGTAATGTTAGACCCTTGGTCTGAGTGAATCTCCCTGGGTAGCCCATACCAGGTAAAGAAAGCTACCAACTCCTTCACCATCCTTTTAACCTTAACACTCCAGAATGGAATTGCTTTCAGAAAGCTGGCAGACACATCAATTTTGGTTAGCAAATATTGGTTCCCACTTTTAATTTTAGGGAGGGGACCTACACAATCAATCATAACCCTTGAGAAAGGCTTTTTGAATGTGGGAATTATTAACAAAGGGGCTAGGCTTATCACTGCCCATGGCTTAACTACCATTTGGTATGTATGACATGTACAACAAACTTGAACCACATGCTTATGCTGTCCAGGCCAACAGACATGGTTTTGTATCATAGCCTGAATCTTCCTCACACCTAGGTGACCTCCTACAAGTAATTCATGTGCTAGCCAAAGCACTTCCTGTCTCTGTGCAACTGGCAACGCAATCTGGTGCACTTCCCCATTACTCCGCTGCACTAACCTGCCATGGTCTCCAGTTTCGCCTTTGGATTCTCTCCTTAAGAGAATAACCCTCAGGAATACATTCTGATTCCATTACTGAGTATGCATCATGATATAGATATTTTATCGTGACATCTTTCATTAGTCTTACAGGATTAAACACCTCTGCCTGACCCTCTGTCTGTTCAGGGTTTCCCTGAACCATTACATCAAACAGGGTGTCAGCTGACTGAACCTCAACTCCTTCATCTTTCTCTTTAGTGCTTCCTTCTTGCTGTAACTTATCTTTTTTATTCCGCAGTCTGGAAAAAAAATCCAAGATATATTTTTTAAAGACCTCAGTTCCCTGGTCCTCCTTCAGCTTCTGCACACAAAGGGTATCACTCCCACCTTGGATCCTACTAGGTTATTTCCAAGAACAAACTGTATTCCTGGAAGTAACAATCTGTCAGTAACTCTCGCTATCACTTCCCCAAACTTGATTTGGCCCTCCAACCTGATCTTAGACAGAGGAATGCAAATTTTCAGTCCATCGATTCCACAAATTACCACTCTTGTAGAAAACTGTTCAGAAGGAGTGCAAATACTTTCATCTCTGAGTATGAGACACTCACCAGATCCTGTATCTCTTGAAATTGCAACTTCTTTCCTTTCTCCCCCAGTTCTTCCTGAGTAAACGCTACCCACAGAGGTGAAGACTTCATTGAGATCAGGCACTAACTCAACACGTAGTCCCTGCGTATTCTGTGCACTCTCCTGCAGCTCCTTGACCTCTATTGAGGTTCCCTTTACTACTTCCACTAATCCCACCAGCTTTGACTCTTTCACCACATCTGAGTGAAAGAAACCCCCTGATTTCCACTCTGTAAAGAAAAACATTACCATTCATTCTTCTAACTCAGTAGTGAACACTAAACTAAAACGATGAACAAACCCAATCCCCTTTTCCCTATCTGACCCCAACCCAATTAAAATGCTGCTTCAATAACACAATTACGAAACATTAAATTAATTCCATCTCTCAAAGTCCATACAGTAGCGTATGCTGCTTTCCTTCTGCTCTTCTGAATATGCTGTTTACTTCCATCCTTTTAATCCTGCTGTTTCCCCCTGAGCTGTTTTGACTGTGAGTATCTTTGTACAAAATTCCTTTGTACCTTTAATAATGGGTGCGTTCTGAGATTTCTTTCAGAGCTGTTCAATGCTGTTGGTTCACTTTCTCCTCGATGTTCAAAAACAATTGTTTTTACCCCCTGGATTCCACCTGAAATTCCTATCGTTGGATTGGTTTCAGGCTGTCAATATCATTAGATTTGAAATTCGATTGGCTTTGAAGGGCTGAGTGTTTGGTCTAAATTGGTTGGTCACAGTTGAATTGTTATCAAAACAGCAACCAAACCTCAGGAGGAAGTTAGGGTGAACTTCGATTAACGTTATCTGTATGTTAAGATAATTGGTTTAAAGAATAGACAAAAAAGCCACTTCTTCATTTGTTTTCTTCAGTGGGGAGGTGTTATGAAGGTTATAAGGGCTAATGTACCTTTAAGAGAGTTATTCTCCGGGCTGTCTGCATATGTTGGTGGCTTGGCAGTTCTCCTCCAAATGTTCAATTTTTTTCAGGTTTATATTCTGAAGCATTGGATCGTTTCATTTGTGCTAATATTGTCGAAACGCTAATGCAAATTTGATTGGAGATTGGTATTTGGGGGCATGATTTCAAAGGATTGGCCGAATTTGAATTTGTTTTGTCATCTCCAGGTAACCTAACTAATCTAGAAGTTTGACCCAATGCTACAAAGGTACCTTGGTGCTGTATTAGGTCGTTCTGTGAGCAATTAACTCTCTTCAAGATACAGTCTCTGATCGTGTTTTTGGGATCCTTCGGGGGGAGGGAGAGCAGCCCCAAGTCATGGTCCACATTGGCACCAGTGACATAGGTCGGAAGAGAGATGGGGACTTGAGGCAGAAATTCAGGGAGCTAGGATGGAAGCTTAGAGCTTGGACAAACAGAGTTGTTTTCTCTGGTTTGCTGCCTGTGCCATGTGCCAGTGAGGTGAGGAATAGGGAGAGAAAAGGGTTGAACACGTGGCTACAGGGATGGTGCAGGAAGGAGGGTTTCGGGTTTTTGGATAATTGGAGCTCTTTCTGCGGTAGGTGGGACCTCTACAAGCAGGATGGTCTTCATCTAAACCAGAGAGGTACCAATATCCTGGGGGGGAAATCCGCTAAAGCTATTAATGTGGATTTAAACTAATACAGCAGGGGGATGGGAACCAAAACTGTAGGACAGGTACAGAAGAGAACGAGAGTAGGGAGTTCCCAAGTGAAGTATCTGACACTGGCAAGTGAGAACCTGGTTTGAAGTGTGTGTACTTCCATGTGAGGAGCGTCCGAAATAAAGTGGGTGAACTGGCAGCGTGGGTACCTGGGACTTCGATGTTGTGGCCATTACGGAGACATGGATAGAGCAGGGACAGGAATGGCTGTTGCAGGTTCCAGGATTCAGATGTTTCAGTAAGAACAGAGAAGATGGTAAAAGAGGGGGCGGTGTGGCATTGTTGATCAGGGACAATATTACAGTTGTAGAAAGGATGTTTGGGGACTCATTAACTGAGGTAGTATGGGCTGAGGTTAGGAACAGGAAAGGAGAAGTCACCATGCTGGGAGCTTTCTATAGGCCTCCGAATAGTCCCAGAGATGTAGAGGAAAGGATAGCAAAGCTGATTCTCGATAGGAGTGAGAGAGGCAGGGTCGTTGTCATGGGGGACTTCAACTATCCAAATATTGACTGGGGTCACAAGTACTATAGGTGGGTCAGTTTTTGTCCAGTATGTGCAGGAGGGCTTCCTGACCCAGTATGTAGACAGGCCTACAAGGGGCGAAGCCACTTTAGATTTAGTACTGGGTAACAAACCTGGCCAGCTGTTAGATTTGGAAGTAGGTGAGGACTTTAGAGACAGTGATCACAATTCTGTCAGGTTTACTTTACTGATGGAAAGGAATAGGTGTACACCACCGAGCAAGAGTTACAGCTGGGGGAAGGGAAATTACGATGCAATTAGGAAAGATTTGGGAAGCGTAGAATGGGGAAGGAAACTACAGGGGATGAGCACATTAAAAATGTGGAGCTTATTTAAGGAAAAGCTCCTGTGTGTCCTAGATAAGTATGTATCTGTCAGGCAGGGAGGAAAATATAGAACGTGTGAGCTGTGGTTTACTGAGGAAGTGGAATCTGTGGTCAAGGAGAAGAAGAAGGCTGATGTTTGGACAAAGTTAAAAATCAAACAACACCAGGTTATAGTCCAACAGGTTTAATTGGAAGCACACTAGCTTGCGGAGCGACGCTCCTTCATCAGGTGATTGTATCAGGTGAAGGAGCGGCGCTCCGAAAGCTAGTGTGCTTCCAATTAAACCTGTTGGACTATTTCCTGGTGTTGTGTGATTTTTAACATTGTACACCCCAGTCCAACACCGGCATCTCCGAATTATGTTAGGACAAAATGTGAAAACTCAGTTAGGGCACTTGAGGGTTACAAGGAAGTCAGGAAAGACCTAAAAAGAGAGCTCAGAAGAGTCAGGAGTGGATATGAGAAGTAGTTGGCGGATAGGATCAGGGTTAACACTAAGGCTTTCCATAGGTATGTCAGGAATAAAAGAATGACGAGAGTTAAATTAGGGCCAATCAAGGATAATAGTGGGAAGCTGTGTGTGGAGTCAGAGAAGATAGGGGAAGCACGAAATAAATATTTTTCGACAGTGTTCACTATAGAAAATGAAAATGTTGGCGAGGAAGATGCAGAGATACTTGCATCTAGACGAGAAGAGATTGAGGTTCACAAGGAAGAGGTATTAGAAATACTGCAGAGTGTGAAAATAGACAGGTCCCCTGGGCCGGATGGGATCTATCCTAGGATCCTCAGGGAAGCAAGGGAAGAGATTGCCGAGCCTTTGGCATTGATCTTCAAATCATCATTGTCTACAGTAATAGTGCCTGAGGACTGGAGGATAGCAAATGTGGTTCCCTTGTTCAAAAAGGGTAGTAGAGACAACCCTGATAATTACAAACCAGTGAGTCTCACTTCAGTTGTTGGTAAAGTGTTGGAAAAAGTTAGAAGAGATAGGATTTATAACCATCTAGAAAAGAATAATCTGATCAGGGACAGTCAGCACGGTTTTGTGAAGGGTAGGTCGTGCCTAACGAATCTTATTGAGTTTTTTGACAAAGTGACCAAACAGGTAGATGAGAGTAAACCGGTTGATGTCGTGTGTATGGACTTCAGCAAGGCATTCGATAAGGTTCCCCACAGTAGGCTATTATACAAAATGCGGAGGAATGGGAGACATAACAGTTTGGATCAGTAATTGGCTTGCTGAAAAAAAACAGAGGGTTGCAGTTGATGGAACATGTTCAGCTTGGTGTCCAGTTACTAGCGGTGTACTGCAAGGGTCGGTGTTGGGTCCACTGCTGTTCACCAATTTTATAAATGACCTGGATGAGGGCTTAGAAGGGTGGGTTAGTAAATTTGCGGACGACACTAAGGTTGGTGGAGTTGTGGATAGTGACAAAGGATGTAGTAGGTTGCAGAGGGACATAGATAGGATGCAGAGCTGGACTGAAAGGTGGCAAATGGAGTTTAATGTGGACGAGTGTGAGGTGATACACTTTGGGTGGAGTAATCAGAATGCAAAGTACTGGGATAATGGTAGGATTCTTGGGAGTGCAGATGAGCAGAGAGATCTTGGTGTCCATGGACACAGATCCCTGAAAGTTGCCACTCAGATTGACAGGATTGTTAAGAAGGCATAAAGTGTTTTGGCCTTTATTAATAAGAGGGATTGAGTTCCGGAACCAGAGGTTATGCTGCAGCTGTACAAAGCTCTGGTACGGCCACATTTGGAGTATTGTGTGCAGTTCTGGTCACCGCATTATAAGAAGCATGTGGAAACTTTGGAAAGGGTGCAGAGGAGATTTACAACGATGTTGCCTGGTATGTAGGGGAGGTCTTACGAGGAAAGGCTGAGGGTCTTAAGGCTGTTCTTGTTAGAGAGAAGAAGGTTCAGAGGTGACTTAATAGAGACATACAAGATAATCAGAGGGTTCGATTGGGTGGACAGGGAGAGCCTTTTTCCAAGTATAGGGACGGCAAACACGAGGGGACACAACTTTAAAGTGAGGGGAGAGAGGTGTAAGACAGATGTCAGAGGTAGTTTCTTCACTCAGAGAGTAGTAAGGGTATGGAATGCTTTGCCTGCATCGGTAGTAGATTCACCAAGTTTCAGTGCATTTAAGTCATCATTGGACAGGCAAATGGACGTACATGGAATAGTGTAGGTGGGAGGGGCTTCAGATTAGTATGACAGGGCGGCGCAACATTGAGGGCCGAAGGGCCTGTACTTCACTGTTATGTTCGATGTACCCTTTACACCTTCATAAGACCAGGCAGTTGGAACTGGGACAGACCGACTGCTTGTGTTACATGGGAAATTTGATGAATAAAATGTAAAACTGACCATTCCTCGTGGCCTGATACATGCTTCATTATGAAAACCTTTAACCCAACAATTCCCCAACCAAACAGTTTTTGATCCCAGAATGCATCAATCCATATCATCTTTTCATAAATTTCTCTAATCGAGCAAAAGGGTATGTTACCATGTTCTTCAGCTGTTCTCTGAACTTAGTCTGGGTCACGGCATATATACATGTGTTTGTGCAGCTACTCAGGAGCTGGAGAATGAATCCTACATCTCGTAAAATGTATTGGAAAACGACAGCCTTAAAACCCAAACGATCCATTCGTTTCCACACAGAATACACCAGAAACATTGACCATAACAGGACAAAATTCCCTGAGATAACAAACATTAAAATGATGGATTTCCTTCGGCTCTCCAAGTGTCGGTCCTTGGAATGCTGCCCACTGCTGTCAGACTGGAGTCTCCTGCGGGCTCTGCTGGCCACTAAAATGTACCTCCCAGTGAGAGCATTGAGCAGCAGAACCAGAACAAATGGGAGCACTGGGGTCAGAATGTAGTGAATCAGCTCAATCGATCTCCAGACGGGAGATAACCTAACATACCTTTTAGCCAAACAAAACCAAGGTTGATTCCTCAGACTATACCAAGGTGTTCGCATAAAATACCAGGAAATGTTCTTTAAACAGCTGAGCACAGTTATTGTTCCCAGAACCACGGCTGCTGTTTTCTCAGTGCAATAGTTGCCTTTCATCTTTTGACAACAAATGGCCACAAATCGATCAAAGGTGAAAGCGACAGTGAACCAGACAGAGCAGTCCATAGCTGCAAAAACCAGGATGGCGTGGATGTTACACACGGGGACGGTCTTCAGAAATGTAAATTCAGTTTTATAAATAATTGGAATGTGTCTCAATATCAGGTCAATGATCATGAGCAGTAAGTCCACTGCTGCCATGGCCACCAGGTAGCGAGTGATACATTTAGAAAGATCACATTTTCTCTGCGACAGAATCACTATTGTCACTATGTTAACTTTGAGAAAGGAAGATAAACAAGAACATGTTAATTTCAGCTGAGAGTAAAGTCACACCTTAATAAAATCAATGTTAGCAATTTATGAGACTTTTAGAGATTATCAAATCTTGAAAGGAAGGTATGATCTAAAAACAATGACATTCATGAGGTATGGTTGCTCAGAAAATTATTTGAACTAAAGACTGACTTATCCCAGATTCTGACAAAATGCATCCAAAGGTTTTCAAGGGAATGCTGAGTGAGATAGCAGATGCGCTGGTTTTAATTTTCCAAAAGTCCCCAGATTCTGGTGAGAATGAAAAGCAGGTGCTCCTCCAAACATAAGCTGCTTCTCTGCATGCTTGCTGTTGATAGGTTTAGATTAGATTAGATTAGATTAGATTAGATTACAGTGTGGAAACAGGCCCTTCGGCCCAACAAGTCCACACCGACCTGCCGAAGCGAAACCCACCCATACCCCTACATTTACCACTTACACTACAGGCAATTTAGTATGGACAATTCACCTGACCCTGCACATCTTTGGATGGTGGGAGGAAACCGGAGCACCCGGAGGAAACCCACATAGACACGGGGAGAACGTGCAAACTCCACACAGTCAGTCGCCTGAGGCGGGAATTGAACCCGGGTCTCTGGCGCTGTGAGGCAGCAGTGCTAACCACTGTGCCACCGTGCCGCCCACTGATGAGCTTATCAGTGACAACTGCAAGAGAGAAACAACTTGTGATTGGTGAGTAGGGTTTGGATGCGGGTCCAGTATGCAGCTCAGTAATTGCTGCCAATGAGGGTCTCTCTGGGGAAAGGTGGGTTGTGGGCTTGGAGCAGGAAGATGGAACCATGTGTGGGAGGGAGAGCAAAAGGGAGGAGCCAAGCCAGCCATTGCAGACAGGTGCAGGAGTGTTGTTGGGGCAAGAGGGAAGTTCCAAGTAATCCCAGACGAGACAAGGAAGCCATGTTGGGATTGGGAAATTATGGGGAGGCCATAAGAAAACTGCCAGGAGATGGTGCTGTCACAATGGTGCTGAGGGGTACTGAGAAACCAGTGGGATTGGGAAAAAGGAGAGGCCTCAAGAGGACAAGTGAGATAGGAAGGAGGGGGATGGAAAAGAGAGACTGACACTGCAAGAGAGTGGGAGGGAGAGAAAGAGACAAAGAGAATGATATTGGAGAGCGAGAGAAAGAGTGAAAAACCACGAGAGGGTGGTAAAGGGAGAGGAAGGATGGGAATGAAAGAGGGAGAGTGAAACTGCAAGAGAATGGGAGGGAGAGAGAGAGAAAGAGAGAGACAGCGAAAGAGTTAAAAACTATGAGAGGGTGGTTGAGGGAGCGAGAGGTTGTGAAGTCTGAAGTGAGAGAGAAGAGGGACATTGCAAGCAGAGACTAGTTTCAAAACTGTTAATAAAAAACTTCAGCTGACCAGGAATGAGGTAAACATGAAATCATTGAGGGAATTAATTACTTGCAAATGATGTGGTCTTTCCAGATTAAGGTTACATATGGTCAGGGGATACTCGATGGGAGAGTGATCAGTGGATGCTATTGTCATGTACATTATATAAGTTGTTTTATTTTATTTTGAATTTGACATCTGAAATTTTTATCTGATCAGTTAACAAACAGATAAATATTTATTGGAGATAATAAGGAGTGCAGGTGCTTGAAGTTAGAGAGGATGAAATGTGGAACTGGAAAGGCCCAGCAGGTCAGACAGCATCAGAGGAGCAGGAAAGGCGATGTTTTAGGTCGGGATGCTTCATCAGGACTTGCCTGCTTCTCTGATGCTGTCGGACCTGCTGGGCCTTTCCAGCTCCACATTTTATTGAAATAAATATTCATTTTCTCATATCTCAGTAATAAAAAGGTAGCAACAATATGGTGGAGAACCATTCCAATTTTGTGAATATGTGTGGAAATCCATGAGCGGTCACTTCTCCAGTCTGTAAGAAGGATGTTTATCGTTACAGCTTTGTGTGTCTCATGAAGTGTGTGTCAGCTATAGTGAGGAAATCATATTTTGCTAAGTTATGCCTGTGCTTTTGTACCAACTTAATACAGCATCCATCCAGGAAATTAATCTGTTCCAAGAACATTGTGGCTTGATTGGGCGTTCATACTCCATAATAAAATTGATAAGTTCCTTGAATTCTGCTTACAAATGTAAGTATCCAACACAGCAAAACATACACAGAAGGTAATGTAAGATGTTGACTGCATCAATTAATAAAGGAGACAGTGAGAGTGTAAAGGTAGCCCTGAAAATCAAAAGATAACTCTCAAGAGGAGCCATCAAAAATAAATCCTTTTTCCTTTGAAGCACATATCTCTCTGATTTGTACCAAAGTAAGCGGGGAACCCTTGAAGTTCTTTTTCATTCAAAGCAGATGTACTGCCCTTATGTTAACGTCAGTCATACTGCTTTCTCAAATACATAGCAACACTTCCACAAGAAGACTGAAAGGCACTTTGCAGCATTCCCACTCAGAAAGCAGAAGTCTCAGATTATATGAGACACCATCATCTATAATACCACACCCTGAACAGACAAGAAGCAGCAGTTAAGCATCACAGACTGGTTCGAGGCTAAACATACTGTGACAGAGCCTGTCATTGAAGCCAAGAGTTCCACTCTCATCGATTACAAGAGAAATCTGAGTGAGGAATCTCTGAATGCAGAAAGAGCCATTTGAAGTCAAGTCCAAGAGAATGCTGAGCAACGATCCAATAATAACATTTCTAACCTTACAGGAATATCCACAGCTACTCCATCATGCAGGGTATGCGCAAAACTAATGTAGTGTACAAAATCCCATGCAAGGACTGCACAAAACACTATATAGGACAAACAGGAAGACAGCTAACGATCAGCATCCACGAACATCAACTAGCCACGAAATGCCACGACCAGCTATCCTTAGTAGCCACACACGCAGACGACAAACAACATGAATTCGACTGGGACAACACTACCATTATAGGGCAAGCCAAACAAAGAACAGCCAGGGAATTCCTAGAAGCATGGCACTCATCCACAAACTCCATCAACAAACACATCGACCTGGACCCAATATACCGGCCACTACAGCGGACAGCTGAAACTGACAACCGGAAGCGGCAGGGACAGGCCACTATAAATGCCGGAGGAAACACCACAGAAGTGCTTCACAGGAGGCTCCCAAGCACTGAGGATGTCACCTAGACAGGGGACGAAACATTTGCAACAAGAAATTCCAGCTCGGCGAACAGAACCACAACAACGAGCACCTGAGCTACAAATCTTCACCCAAACATTGAATTTCTAACCCTGCAGGAATATCCACAGCTACTCAATCACAGGGAAATGTACGGATGAAGGGATGGGAAAGGGGAAAGATGCATGAGGAAAAGAAACAGCTCGACTGAAACAAAGACAGGAGAAATCATCACCCACTGAAACAAATAGTTGGAGAGATGGGGAGATCCTTGCCTTGAGCTATAACACAGGGAGAACATTGTCACTGAGGAAGCTCTGGACACCATTAACAACCTCGCTGTTACGGCAGAGCTGGGAATCAAACCCTCAGTGGAGAGCTTTAACAAAGCTATTGACACACACTCATGGACAAAGCTCCAGTCACTTTTCCCAGTCCTCATCAAGCACAGAAACCCCCACTCCTGCAGCTTCTGCACTAACCTCTCTGTTTCTTCTGGAGGAGGGGACATTTCCACAGGACTGTGTGATGCAAGGATTGTGACCCTGTACATGAACAAGAGCAACTGCAGAGATTGCCATAACTGTCGAGGTGTCTCCCTGCTAAGCCTCCCTGCATTGGAAAAGGATTTCCCCATGTGGCCTTGTCAGGCTACAGACACTGGCTTAAGGCATCTGCCCCCAATTCCCAACGTGGTTTCAGAACAGCAAGCTCGACAATCTCGGTTCCCTTTCAGTCTCACAGCTGCAAGAGAAATACATCAACAAAGGGGACCAAAAGGACAGGGCAGGGAGACTATATCTGCACCTGAAGAGAGAATAATTACTCAGACCCAGGGTTTGTTACAGAAAGTTGGTGCTTGATAACTGCTGAATTTTTTGAGGAGGTAACCTGGCGTGTTGATGAGGGCAGTGCATTTGATGTGGTCTACATGGACTTCAGGAAAGCTTTTGGTAAAGGTCCTCATGCAGATTGGTCAAGACAGTAAGAGCCAATGGGACCCCAGGTAAGTGGCATGTTGGATCGAAAACTGGCTGAGAGGCAGGAAGGAGAGGGGAATGGTTGAGGGATGTTTCTGTGACAGGAAGTCTGTTTCCTGTGGGGTTTCACAGAGCTTGCTGTCTGTTGTGTCGATGAATCATTTAGACTTAAATTCAGGGAATATGATAAAGAGGTTCACAGATGGCATGAAACTTGGCAGGGTGGTAAAAAGTGAGGAGGGTATCTCTAACCTGCAGGAGGATATCAATGGCCTGGGCAGCTGGGCAGAGCAGGGACAACAGGAACTCAACCTGGAAAAAGGGTTACTTTCCCTTCATCAGTATTCACATTGGAAAAGGTCAATGTCAGTGGGAATATCGCGATACCGTCTCTTAGATTCGATAGGATTGCAGTTGGCAAAGAGGAGGTTTTTATCATTTTGGAAGATCTGAAAATAGCCAAGCCCACTGGGCTGGATGGGATTTACCCCCAGATTCTCTGGGAAGCCAGGGAGGATATTGCAGGGCCTTTGATGTTGACCTTTATGTCATCAATGTCAACAGGAGTACTGCCATAAGACTGGAGGATAGCAAATGTTGTTCCCTTCTTTAAGAAGAGGATTTGGGCTAACCCTGGTAATTATAGACCAATGAGCCTTAATTCAGTTGTGGGTAAGGTCTTGGAAAAGGTTACGAGGGATTGGACGTCAGTAAGCCTTTTGATAAGGCTCCATATGGTTGGCTATCGCACAAAATATGGAATTTCAGGACTGAAGTTGATTCAGCGGTTTGAATCAGAAGTTGGCGAGCTGAATGAAGACAGAGGGTAGTGACAAATGGGAAATATTCATACTGGAGCTCAGTTACCAGCAGTGTGCTGCTAGCTTCTGTTTTGGAGCCACTGCTGTTTGTCATTTTTATAAATGATCTGGATGTGGGCGTAGAAGGATTGGTTAGTAAATTTGCAGATGACACTGAGGTAGGTAGCTTTGCAGATATTGCCAAAAGACAAGATTCCCTACAACGTGGAAACATGTCCTTCGGCCCAACAAGTCCATACCGACCCTCTGAAGAATAACCAACCCAGACCCATTTCCTTACATTTACTCCTGACTGATGTACCTAACACTATGTGCAATTTAGCACGTCTAATTCATCTGAGCTGCACATCTTTGGATCGTGTGTGGAAACCCACACAGACATGGGAAAAATGTGCAAACTCCATACAGACTTTCACCTGTGGCTGGAATCAAAACCAGATCCCTGGCGCTGTGAGGCAGCAGTGCTAACAACTGAGCCACCATGCAGCCCCTGTCGTGGGCTACCGAGGGACATAGATAAGATGCAGAGCTGGGCTGAGAAGTGGCAAATGGAGTTTAATGCAGAAAAGTGCGAGATAGTTCACTTCAGAAGAAGAAACAGGAATGCAGAGTTCTGGGCTAATGGATAAATTCTTGGCAGTGTAGATGAACAGAGAGTTCTAAGTGTCCAGGTGCATAAATCCCTGAAAGTAGCAACCCACGTTGACAGGGTTGTTAAGAAGACATATGGTGTGTTGAAGTTTATTGGTAGGGAGATTGAGTTTCAGAGCCATGAGGTCATGCTTCAGCTGTACAAGAAACTGGTAAGGCCCCACCTGGAGTATTTTGTGGAGTTCTGGGAAAGGATGGGGAAGCTATGGAAAGGGTTCAGTGGAGATTTACTTGCATGTTGCTGGTATGGAGGCAAGGTCTTATGAGGAAAGGCTGAGGGACTTGAGGCTGTTTTCGTTGCAGAGAAAAAGGTTGAGAGGTGACCTGATCGAGACGTCAAAGATAATCAGAGGGTTAGATATGATGGATAGTGAGATCCTTTTTCCTCAGATGGTGAAGGCTAACATGAGGGGGCATAGATTTAAATTGAAGGGTAATAGATTTCAGACAGACATCACGGGTAGTTTCTTTACTCAGAGAGTAGGAGGGGCGTGGCATGGTAAGGGTATTTAAATGGGCATTGGACATACATATGGATAATAATGGAATGGTGTAGGTTGGGCATCAGATTAACTTCTTAAATTGGCGCAACATCAAGGAACGAACAGCTTGTACTGCACAGGATTGTTCTATGTTTTACTTTAGGAGGGGCTCACAAGGCAAGGGATTACTCTCTGAATGATAGGTCCCTGGAAAGGACTGATGATCAGAGAGACCTCGGATGCATAGCCACACATCCCTGATGGTAATAGGTCAGGTAGATAACCTGGTTAAGAAGGCGTTTTAGATACTTGTCTTTTATTAGCGGAGGCCTAGATGAAAAGGACGGGTTGGGTGGTGGTGTTGTGCATTGGTTAGGCCACAACTGGAGTCCTGTCTGTAGTTCTGGTTACCAACATTATAGGAAGGATGTGATTGCACTCGAGAGGAAACAGAGGAGATTCACCAGAATGTTGTCTGGGCTGGAGGGTCTGAGCAATGAGGAAAGATTGGAAAGGCTGGGGCTGTTTACCTGAGAGCAGTAAGGAGTGAGAGGGGACCTGATCGAGGTGTACAAGATCATGAGGGACAGAGATAGGGTGAATAGAAAGACACTTTCGCCAGGAGTAAAGAGGTCCATAAACAGGAGGCATAGATTTACCCTGAAAAGCAGAGGGTAAAGAGTAGAGAAAATGATATTTTTTTTCCCCAGAGCGAGGTGGGCATCTGGAACTCACCACCTGAAAAGGTATTGAGTTGAAATGATTTTAACCCTTAATCAGTCATTAAATATTCACTTCTGTTTGATGGTCTCCAGAGCTACAGGTGTAAAGTGGCATTAGTGTTGTCAGATCTTTGTTGACCAGCCTCCTTCAGTGCTGTTTAAGTCAATGAATCGAGATTGACATCACCAGTTTTACTGAGGGATTCGACCACTTGATCATCACTGGCCGAGTCAATCAAGAAAGAACGCTTGTGGAGGGAGGGCATATGGGGGAATACAGAGTCATCACAACGACCATCTTAAATACATTCAGAACAACAGTCAGTTCAACAATTCCATCGGCACAGCAGTTCCCAAGGGGAATGCGACATTATGCTGGAACCAAGAGGGTAGTGTGAAGGAGTTGGAGAAGACCTTTGTATTTTGTCAGAACAATCAGTGACGAATTTGATGTTTATATCTTTGGGCTTTCTGCTCTGTGACCAGTACTAGGCAGCACACTTTAATAAGGACGTGGACATTTTCCAATGGGTGTGAGGACATTTGCGTGTTCCAGCACGAAGGGAATACAGATACATGGATGGACCAGGGAAATCGGAGTTATTGTCATGTGGGAAATCTACAGAATGCTTGGCAGGATATACAAAATAGATACAGGAATATATCGGTCAAGGAGACTCGAAATAAGCATTGATTAAGAATAAGAAACATGCCATTTAGGACTCTGTTGATGAGAAATTGTTTTGTTCAATATCTTTGGAAAGCTCTTTCACAGAGGGCTGTGGCAGCTCAGCCTACGAGTCTATCGAAAGTAGTGGTTGATAAATCTTTGAGTATCAATCACATAAAGAGTTAGGAGGATCGTCTATAAAAGGCATTGAAGTGTCTGGTCAGTCAGGATTGAATTAAATGGCAGAGAAGACTTGATGGGCTGAATGGCATCCTCCATTTTCCAAGCTCCAAAAGACCTGTAAAGGCAATAATCAGAGCACACAGATTTAATATGATTGGCAAAAGAAGCAGAGGGTGACATGAACATATTTGTTCACACAATGAGTGATTCAGATTCGGAATACACAGTCTAATAGAGTGACATATATCGATTCAATAGTAGATTATAAATATGTAACTGGAGAAATATGTGAAGCAGGAAAAATTACAGCCGATGGGGAAACAGAGTGTGAGGGAGAGAAGGGTGGGTCCAAGACCTGTGTTATAAATTTAAGTAAGGGTAGATCTGAGAGCATGAAAGTGAACATGGAAATGAGGTTCAGGGAGAACTCAGTAGTGGTCAGCATTGAAGGACATAATTCAGATTACACACAATAAATACATTCAAAATGAGAAAGGAAAACTTCCAAATGGAGCACCCACCATCCGCGTTTAAAATGACATTGAAGTTCAATAAAAAGCAGATAATTGCTAAACGTTGGCTGGTAAGTCAGGAACAGAAAATAAAAGTCAGCTCAAAATGGCAAAACGATTGACAAGGAGTGAACAGTTACAGTACAAGAGGAACCGAGCGAGTAATACAGGGGCAAGAACAAGGTGGGCTGTGGTGAGAGGCCTTTATTGACATTGCTCGTAATCACCCACATTAACACCAAATCTCACCTCATTAACATGCAGATGGCCATTCTATCATCCTCTGGATAGAAACTAGACACTAACAATTCCAGTCATGGAAAGAGGTCAGACTGGGAACCTGGTGACTCCAGCTCACTGCTTGTTCCTCCAGCCCTCCAGCTTGGAACCCCAGCACCAACAGCTCAAGGTACGGTTTCTGGGTGGTGACCGCACACAGCCCACGGTCACAGACATTGGAATCTGACATGTGCCAGTTTCACCACACACCATCCTGGCACATCTCCGAGCCACTCGTAGGGCACTGCCAAGGAGACCACTCCTGTGAAATGACGCCTAGGGAACATAATAGTGGGAATCGGAGTTGGGAAGCTGAGGAACGATGATACTGCAGGGAGACAACTCACTATATAAGGGGGAGGGTTTCAGTGAGAGTTAGCAACATCCTGGATACAAGGAGGGGGCCAGTGCATTCCCCAAACTGGCAAATTGACCTGACGGGACTGGGCTCAGGGCTGGAGGGTATGTAGATGCAGATGAGTTGATTGGGGACTCGGAGAAGTGTGAGTTCTGAGAGTTTAACAGGGTGTGGGGGTGTGCTAGCCGGAAGGGCCATTTTATCCTTGAGGGTTCCCCTGTGTGCAGAGGAGGAGGCTGGAACTCAGTGTCTGAGGGAAGCCTGCGCTTGCCTTCCATCCTGTTGTGACTCAGAAATGAAGATGGCTGCACCTGAACATGAGGCCAGCAGGGTAAGTGTTTGGATGTGCGACCTCGGGTGGGGGTGGGGTATCTGCAAGTCCATGCAATGGGAGGCCCCTTCAAAGGGCAAGGTCACTCGGCACACACCCAGACACTGAAGGACAGACCCTTTAATATTGTACATTGCAGCTCCTTCCCCAAACAGCTCAGAGCATTTAATGTCATACAGGTTTACAGCATGGAAACAGGCCCTTCGGCCCAACATGTCCATGCTACCCAGTTGATACAATTAAACTTGTCAGGTTGTATACGTTTAGTCCATATCTGTCTATGCCTATCACAGCCATGTACCTGTCTAAATGTTTCTTAAATGACAATATTGTACTCACTTCTATAACTACCTCTGGGAGCCCATTCCAGAAACTCACCACCTTCTGTGGGAAAAAGTTATCCCTCTCAACCTATTTGTGTATCTCCCCTCTCGGCCCTGTTTAGTACGATGATTACCAACACTGCCTCGACTGTTTTACTTTCTCTCATTATCTTCTCTCCTGTCATCAACCTTCTATTATGTCTCCCTCCTCCTTTGGATGTCCCCCAACACCTGTCCTCATCTCCCTGCCAGATTAGTTTGACTCATCCCAAGTGGCTCTCACAAATCTCCCCACCAGGATATTGACTCCCTCCAGTTCAGTTACAAAATGTCCCACTTGGGTAGATCACCTCTGCCCCAGAACATATCCCAATGATCTAAGAATCTGAATCTCTGCCCCTGCACCAGCTCTTAGCCACACATTTTATCTGCTAAATCCCCCTTTTCTTGTTCTCGCTGAAACTAATAGTTCCCAAGTTACTCCCCTTGAGATCCTACATTTTAACCATCTGCTTAACTCCCTTTCATGACTCTTCAGGACCTCACCTCTTTTCCTCCCTATGTTGTTGGTACCAATGTGTACAATAACCTCTGCCCGCTCATCCTCTCCCTGAGGAATTCGATACAATGTTCAGAGACGTCCTCAGCCCTGACACCAGGGAGGGAGCACACCATCCTGGAGTCTCGGTCACAGCCACAGATACCCTGTCTGTGACCCTGACTAGCGAGTCACCTAATGTTCAAAGTAATTGCCTTCCCAAAGGTTTGCAGCTAAGCCATTCATGGTACCACAGGCCGGTCTGCTGCTGTTGTACTTTCCAGAGAGAGGTTATACCCCCCAACAGTATCCCAAACGGTATTCCTGTTAGAGAGGGGAATAGCCACTGGAGACTCCTGCACTACCTGCCTCTCCTGGCAGTCACCCATCTCCCTGACTGAACCTGTGGTGTGGCCACATCACTGTAACTAGTGTCTATCACACTCTTTGCCCCTTGTATGCTCCTCAGTGTGTCCAACTCTTTCTCCATCTCAACCACGCTGTCTGTGAGGAGCTGTAGCTGATCACACTTCCTGCAGACTCAGTCGTCAGGGACACTAGACTATTCCCTGATCTCCCACATCTGGCAGGAGGAGCATTCCACTGCCCTAACTGCCATCTCTGTCACCTCACAGTAACACAAAGAACAGAATCTTACCGTACCCTGACCTTGTTGCTGATCACCCTCCTCACCGGGTATCCCAGTATCCACCAAAACCCACACTTAAACCACCAGCAGCACTTCAACAGCAAAGCAGCCCTTCTCAAAATGGCCGCTCCAATAATGGCCTCTCGGCTGGAGCTTGCCTCCTTTTTGTTCACTCCTGGTGGCTGAGCTGATTCCTCCCAGAATCCTCCTCAGTCAGTTCTCAGCAGCACGTTTTGTTAACTTGGGAATAACTTGAATATCTCGGGAAGTCCAGTCATTTCTGCAGCACATTGGTGTCTCTAAAAAGTGAGAGCGTAGTTGCCAGGGTGACAGTGACCTGTGATTTCCCCATTGCCTGGATACAGTAGCTATGGGTTACCTCCCACTTAGGGTGAGGGAGCGGTGTGCAGTGACAGGGATGGCTGGGTCCAGTCCCTGTAATGCCAGATTTGTAGCCAGAGAGAGACTCACAGACATAGCTGATTGTAAAGGGTGAACGCATAGATGTGCAAAACTATTTTACAATAACATGTCGCCTGTGCCACCAGCACATCTGCTTTCTCGCTCTACCGCAAGGTCTAGGTGCTTCCTGAGGGCTGGAGAAAGCCTGCACTACATTGGAGCACATTGTCCTTGGAGGGTCTGGTTGGGTTATTCTGGGGCTGGGTGGGTGTGCAGGGCCCTCACACACTGTCTAACAGAGGCAGGTGCACCTCCCTCATTCTGACCACACAGAGAACAGGGAGAGGGCAGAGAGAGAGTGGGAGGGAGAGAGAGAAAGAGAGAGAGAAAGAGAGGGAGACAGAGAGAGAGAGACACAGAGAGAGAGGTTTAAATATGAGAAGAGGGAGAGGGAAAAAGTAAGATGTAGAAGATGGAGAGACAAATCGAAAGAAATGAATTTTCAGAATGGAATTGGATAGAAATTATAAGAGGATAGATTTACAGGACGATGGGGAGAGAACTGAGAAGGGGAAGGGTGCTGTGTCTCTGTGACTCAACGTACAGGACGATAAGGATGGGACCGGGGGTGGGAATAATTAGACAGGTCAGGCCTTGAAGGAATTTGAATTCAAAAATGAGAATATTAAAATGGGAAGTTGTTGGATCAGGAATGTTTGTTGGTCAATTAGCACAAAGAGAAATGGTAAACCAAACATGATGGGAGTTCAGACCGGGCAGCAGAACATTGGATGGGTTCTGGTTTATTGAGGTTTGACACTGTGAGGTTAAAGATAATATCAGTGGAATACTCGAATCTGGATTCATCAAACCCAGAGATGGTGTAGTGTGCAGCACTCCGGATGAAGCAGGCAGGAGACGGCGATATTACAGAGGGGATAGTAAACAAGCTTTGCAATGGAGAGGATGTGGGGTCAAACCTCAGGTTAGGGTTAAAGGGCGTCCTGAGGCTACAAACATTTTGGTTCAGCCTGAAGCCAGGGGGTGGATCAAGGCAAATGATAGAAAACTGAATTTGTGACGGGAACCAAAGACAATGGCGTTGGACTTCTCAAGATTAAAGTGAGAATAGCAGGAGTCTAGTAGTTTATAAATCTACTGGGAGGGAGACAGAGACTTCATTACAGCAGGAGCAGCAAGCAGCAGAATGGGAAATGACAAGAACAGTAATAAAGTGAAACCATGATTCACAGAATTACCAGCCAGACAGAGACACTTACCTGGAATACCAACAGCAGCGAGAGTCGGATAGTAAATGTGTTGAATAATCCAAAGTATGTATTGGATCCGATGTTTCAAATACATCTGGTGATAATTTGTAGAAAAATAGTCAATTATCCCGGAGAGACTCCTGCCCATTGTGGGAACATTGCAGTCTGCTCTCCTCAGATTCTGCTCTGTCATCTCTCCCTGTTTCTAGGAATGTTGCAGCTGAGACTCATTTATTAATAGAAGGAGGAATCCACCCAGAGACTGAGTTAGGGCCCACAGAGATTGACATTAATCACAGTCACTGAACAAACAGGGTCATTGAACTCCTTTCAATCCAGTGCCTTTGTCCCAGAGTAAAGTTAAACTTATACCTGGTCTGGGTAGAATGTGTGAGGGTTGCTGAGTAAAGGAACAATGAAAATATGGGAGTGGGCCAAGAGGGCTGGATGTTTGTAATAGTGTCCCCTGATGACCAAGATAAAATATAGTTTTATTTCTTTGAAGAAGAGTTGAACAAGTGACAGATGTTATTGGCTTAATGGAGATCTTTGATAAAGTAAAGTTCTTTGGAAATGCTGAGTTCAGCATGTTTCATGTTCCAGAAGGAATATGACTTCGAAAAGGTGAAGTGTTATTTAATTGACAGGTTATAAATACTCACCCTTTAATCACCAACGGTCATTTGAGTGGGAGCAGCGGAAGTGAGGTTGGAGCGCATAGCTGGGCGGGAAGGTAAGTGATTAGTATCTGAGTGGGTGTGTTCTAGACCCCAGGTCCTACTTCCGTAGGGCCTCCCTCCCACCCTCCTCCTCTAACCTAACTTTAAAGTCCACAGGTAAGCTACTCAGTGTTCTTGTTTTGGAGACGAAGTGTAGAGTAATGGCAGCGCAGGCAGTGGAATGTTCCTCCTGCAGGATGTTCGAGTTAGGGGTGACCACCGATACTCCTGCCGACTTCATCTGCAGGAAATGCAGTCAGATCCTGCTCCTCACAGAACGAGTTAGGGAACTGGAACTGGAGTTGGATGAACTGAGGATTATTCGAGAGGCTGAGAGGGTGATAGATAGAAGCTACAGGGACATAGTTACGCCGGAGAACAGAGGTAGCTGGGTAACAGTTAGAGGTGGGAAGGGAAAGAAGCAGGCAGTGCAGGGTTCCCCTGTGGTCGTTCCCCTAAAAAATAAATATACAGCTTTGGAAACTGTTGGGGGGGAAAGTGTTGCAGGTGTAAGCTGCAGTGAAGGGGTCTGTGGCTCTGAGACTCAGAAGGGAAAGGGGGAGAGGAGGAGAGCGCTAGTTATAGGGGACTCTCTAGTTAGAGGGACGGACAGGCGGTTCTGTGGACATGGGCGAGACTCACGGATGGTTTGTTGCCTCCCGGGTGCTAGGGTCCGAGACGTCTCAGACCGTGTCTTCAGAATCCTTAAGGTGGAGGGTGTGCAGCCAGAAGTCGTGGTGCACATTGGCACCAACGACATAGGTAGGAAGAGGGGTGGGGAGGTCATTCAAGAGCTCAAGGAGTTAGGCTGGAAGCTAAAAGCTAGGACAGACAGAGTCGTCATCTCTGGGTTGTTGCCGGTGCCACGTGACAGTGAGGCAAAGAATAGGGAGAGAGTGCAGTTGAACACGTGGCTGCAAGGATGGTCTAGGAGGGAGGGCTTCAGGTATTTGGACAATTGGACTGCATTCTGGGGAAGGTGGGACCTGTACAAACAGGACGGGGTGCACCTGAACCAGAAGGGCACCAATATCCTGGGAGGTAGGTTTGTTAGCACTCTTCGGGGGGGTTTAAACTAATTTGGCAGGGGGATGGGATCCGGACTTGTAGTCCAGCAAGTAGGTTAGCTGTTTGTCAGGATGCCCAAGACTGTAGGGAGGCTGTGGAGAAGGTAGCACTGACAGGGACTACTTGCGGACACAGAGATGGGCTCAAGTGCGTATACTTCAACGCAAGGAGTATCAGAAATAAGGTGGGTGAACTTAAGGCGTGGATCAGTACCTGTACAAAAAAGGGAATAGGGATAATCCTGGGAATTACAGGCCAGTTAGTCTTACTTTGGTGGTAGGCAAAGTAATGGAAAGTAATGGAAAGGGACTGAGGGATAGGATTTATGAGTATCTGGAAAGACACTGCTTGATTAGGGACAGCCAGCACGGATTTGTGAAGGGTAGGTCTTGCCTTACAAGTCTTATTGAATTCTTCGAGGAGGTGACCAAGCATGTGGATGAGGGAAGAGCAGTGGATGTAGTGTACATGGATTTTAGTAAGGCATTTGATAAGGTTCCCCATGGTAGGCTTATGCGGAAAGTCAGGAGGCATGGGATAGAGGGAAATTTGGCCAATTGGATAGAAAACTGGCTAACCGGTCGAAGGCAGAGAGTGGTGGTAGATGGTAAATATTCAGCCTGGAGCCCAGTTACAAGTGGAGTTCCGCAGGGATCAGTTCTGGGTCCTCTGCTGTTTGTAATTTTTATTAATGACTTAGATGAGGGAGTCGAAGGGTGGGTCAGTAAATTTGCAGATGATACGAAGATAGGTGGAGTTGTGGACAGTGAGGAGGGCTGTTGTCGGCTGCAGAGGGACTTAGATATGATGCAGAGCTGGGCTGAGGAGTGGCAGATGGAGTTCAACCCTGCCAAGTGTGAGGTTGTCCATTTTGGAAGAACAAATAAGAATGCGGAATACAGGGTTAATGGTAGGGTTCTTAGTCAGGTGGAGGAACAGAGGGATCTTGGGGTCTATGTACATAGATCTTTGAAGGTTGCCACTCAGGTGGATAGAGTTTGTAAGAAGGCCTATGGAGTATTATCGTTCATTAGCAGAGGGATTAAATTCAAGAGTCGTGAAGTGATGTTGCAGCTGTACAGGACTTTGGTTAGGCCACAGTTGGAGTACTGTGTGCAGTTCTGGTCGCCTCACTTTAGGAAAGATGTGGAAGCTTTGGAGAGGGTGCAGAGAAGATTTACCAGGATGTTGCCTGGAATGGAGAGGAAGTCGTACGAGGATAGGTTGAGAGTTCTCGGCCTTTTCTCGTTGGAACGGCGAAGGATGAGGGGTGACTTGATAGAGGTTTATAAGATGATCAGAGGAATAGATAGAGTAGACAGTCAGAAACTTTTTCCCCGGGTAGAACAGAGTATTACAAGGGGACATAAATTTAAGGTGAAGGGTGGAAGGTATAGGGGAGATGTCAGGGGTGGGTTCTTTACCCAGAGAGTGGTGGGGGCATGGAATGCGCTGCCCGTGGGAGTGGTAGAGTCGGAATCATTGGCGACCTTTAAGCGGCATTTGGATAGGTACATGGATGGGTACTTAATCTAGGTTAGAAGTTCGGCACAACATCGTGGGCCGAAGGGCCTGTTCTGTGCTGTATTGGTCTATGTTCTATGTTCTATGTTAGGAAAATTCAAACATGTGAATTAAAGGACTAATGGCATTCTGACTATAACACAGACTGAGGGACATAACTCAGAGAGAAACACTGTTCAGGTAAAGGGCTCTTGTGGTGCAGTGATAGCCCCCCAAGTATGAGATCTTGTGCTGAAATCCCACCTGTTCCAGAGGTGTGTAAAAGCATCTCGGGGACAGGTTGATGAGAAGGTAGATAGACTACAGGAACATAGACTGTTCCTCCCTCATAACCAATATTAGAATCAGAGATGTTTATAATACATATATAAATGACATGGGCTAATATGTTATTTCTAAAGGACATGATTTCAAGGTTTGGAGACAACAAGAGAGACAGAAAGATAGTGAAGAGTGAGGAGGACAGGATCAGACATCAGAACATCATTTAAAGCAAAATATTGCTGATGCTGCAAAACTAAAACACACACAGAATGCTGCAGAAACTCAGCAGATCAGGCAGCATTGGAGAGGGAAGTAGAATTAATGATTCAGTTCGGAGCTGAAAGGGCTGGGAAAATGGGATATTTTATTGTTTCGACAGAGGAAGACGATGTGTGAAATAGTGTCCAGTGTAAAAGGTAAGGAATTTGTTAATGGGGTTGAAAGAGGAAAAGAAGCAATGTAAATAAGGCACAAATAAGAAAACTGTGTGTGTGAAGGAGATTGTAGGAATCAGAGACATCATACAGTCAAGATCTGAAGCTGGGGAGATCAATATTGAATCCTCGAGGCTGGAAATTTCCTCTGTAGAAAATGAGATGTTGTTCCTCAAGCTTATGCTGTGCTTTGTTCCCACTCTCCCATTAACTGCTCTGTCAGTCTCATTCATCGCACACCACTTCCAACCAGTGGCTGTAATTCTTTCTCTCTCTCTCTCTCTCTCTCTGTGCCTTGTGGGTACCACCAGCATCTCCACCACCCCCACAGTAACATGGCCGTTTCCCACACAAGCTATCTCCTCCCCCTGTGAGGATGAGAGTACTGAGGTATAAAAGGCACCCCACCAGCTCAGACCCTGAGACCTCGGTGGGAAGGTTAGCCTTAGAGAGTGTGGCAGCACAAGCTGGTGAGCACCTCACTGCCACAGCTCCGCAGCTGGCTGAGGAAGCAATGCCCCAGGCCGCTGGCACTCGGAGGGACCGGCAGTGACCAGGCAGCTACTCAGGCAGGAGAGGGACCCGTGGTGTCAGCAATCAGGACCCACATCTGAATGTACAGGGAGGAGCGGCATTCGGGGAAATGGGACACAATGGGCTCAACTCTTTGCAATTTATAGAAATGATTTGGATGGAGGGATTGAAGTTATGGAGTGAAATCTACTGATGACACAAAGATATCTGGAATGTGAGTTGTGAAGAGGACATGAGGAGCCTACAAAGGGTATGGATTGGTTCATTGAGTGGGCAAAGTTCTGGCAAATGGAGGAAAATGTGGGGAACTGGGAAACTGTCCATTGTGTCAGAAAGAATTAAAAACAAACACCTTATCTGAAAGGTCAGAGGTTGCAGAGCTCTGAGGTGCAGAGGGATCTGGGAGTCCTGGTTCATGAATCACTGAATGCTAGAATGCAGATACAGCAAGTAATCAGGAAAATCTAATAGAACATTATTACTTATCAGGAACAGAATTGAATGCAGGAATTGAACGGAAGATGTGCTCAAAAAGATTAAATCTGTGATTAATTTGATGTAAAATGGACAAGGACTGAAGCATGCTGGGAAATGGAAACCAGCCTTGACCAAAGTGATTGTGCTAATCCACATGCTGCAGAACCGAGACAGGCTGCAGCTACCAACAGACAGCTTGTAACGAACCTGGTAGCTGCAGACGCTACAATACACACCTGAAGTCAGGGTTGAATGGTGTCAATGCAATGTCATCCTCAGGGTGATCGGAAACATTGAGATACGTACCAGACACGGGGGGAGGGGAGCACCTCACACACTTATTTGGAGGAGGGTATGTGTTCCCAGCACCTCCAGGAATGGAGACCTGAGGATGACCTGACCATCGTCATGCCAACACCTGACAGGGTCGGATTGATCAGGGTGATCGAGCCTGATCAATCCATTGGTTAATGGTGAAGACCCTCCCAAAAGGACACGAAGACTTTAGAGTGTAAGAATTGCCACAACACCACGCTCAGGGCGGTAACTCGAGACAAACCACCAAGAAAGGAAGATACCCCTGAAATCATTGGGAGATGACCAAGTGAAATCACGACGTGGGGCACGGTCGAGTTCGAGTGTGGGGATATATGAACATCCAGAATTAAGGTAAAGCACAAGGTAGCATTTGTAGTGTAAATGGTTAAATTATATTGTATTTTGTTATGATAGTGTTAGTTGTGTCAAATAAATGATTATTATTATTTATTATTATGAAGAGTTTTCTCAGTTCTTTTGCTGGATATGATTTAGAACACACTGTGTAGCAGGGACAACAAATTGGCCCCCCAAGATCAGACCTCGATAAGAAGTGACTTTGTCGCTCTGAGATCGAAGCCCGTGGAACCTAGTATTCCTTGAGATTTTGCCTGAAATGGTTGTTAAGAGGACAGCTGTCCCACGCGAAGGCCACGGGTTCAAGTCAATCAAAGGGAACAGAATGGTCTAAACTGAACTGTGCTTTAAAAGATAAAACCACCAGATGTTTACTCCTAAACCAGCAAACGTCTGTACTGTGTGTGTGTGTGTGACCGGTAAGGTAAAACACTGAATGTCAGTAGACACCCGATGTGATTAGGACCGGATCATAATGAAAGCCATACCCTCAGCCTTATCCACCCCTTATATCCCATAGTTTAATTGAAAATGGCACAGAATGACACGAGAGTAGAGTATGGGTAACAACGCTGAGACAGTATATTAGTTAGAAAAAGCGCTCCACGTGGGCAGAATTTTGTTGTAGCGATGAAATGGGCCCAGGATCCCCAGGGCAGAAGTATTGGGATAATTTTATCAGAACTCAAGGGAAACGTGCTTCCAAACTCGAGGAGTTCACAGTGATAATGTGCTGTCGAGGGCAATTCTCAGGGACAGAGCGGGAATTAAATTCCATCCGTAAGGAACCAAGGGACGGAAAAAGGGAAATGCCGGAGTTAGAATTGAAAATGCAGTTCTGATCCAGAGAAATCAAGTAAACCTCCTACCCACGGGACAATACACAGTGAGAGCCCCAACACACAGTGTCAGCTAATGAAGCTACTGAGAACACAGGAAGGCAGCTGGGAAATAAATGGACTGTTTTAATAGGATGGTTATGGGAGGGGATTTTAACCTTCCAAACATAGACTGGGACTGCCATAGTCTTAAGAGTTTAGGTGGAGAGGAATTTATGAAGTGTGGACAAGAAAGTTTTCTGATTCAGCATGTGGATGTACCCACTAGAGAAGGTGCAAAACTTGAACTACTCTTGAGAAATAAGGCAGGGCAGGTGACTGAGGTGTCAGTGGGGGAGCACTTTGGGGCCAGTGACCATAATTCTATTAGCTTTAAATTAGTGATGAAAAAGCAGAGACCAGATCTAAAAGTTAAAGTTCTAAATCGGAGGAAGGCTAATTTTGATGGTATTAGGCAAGAACTTTCAAAAGCTGATTGGGGGGCAGATGTTCACAGGGAAAGGGACGGCTGGAAAATGGGAAAACATAAAAAATGAGATAACGAGAGTCCAATGATAGTATATTCCTGTTAGGGGGAATAGAAAGGTTGTTAGGTGTAAGGAATGCTGGATGACGAAAGCAATTGAGGTTTTACTTAAGAAAGAGAAGGAAACATATGTCAGGTATAGACAAAGTAGATCGAGTGAATCCGTACAAGAGTATAAAGGCAGTAGCAGGATACTTAAGAGTGAGATCAGGAGGGCAAAAAGGGGACATGAGATGACTTTGGTAAATAGGATTAAGGAGAATCCAAAGGGTTTTTACAAATACATTAAGGACAAAAGGGTAGCTAGGGAGAGAACAGGGCCCCTCAAAGATCAGCAAGGCAGCCTTTGTGTGGAGCCGCAGGAGATGGGGAAGACACTAAACGAGTATTTTGCATCAGTGTTTACTGTGGAAAAGGACATGGAAGGTATAGAATGTAGGGAAATAGATGGTGACATCTTGCAAAACGTCCATATTACAGAGGAGGAAGTGCTGGATATCTTGACATGCATAAAAATGGATCAATCCCCAGTACCTGATCAGGTGTACCCTAGAGCTCTGTGGGAAGCAAGGGTAGTGATTGCTGGGACCATTGCTGAGATATTTGTGTAATCGATAGTCACAGGTGAGGTGCCGGAAGACTGGAGACTGGCTAACATGGTACCACTGTTTAAGAAAGGTGGCGAGGACAAGCCAGGGAACTATAGACCAGTGAGTCTGACGTTTGTAGTCGGCAAGTTGGAGGGAGTCCTGAGGGACAGGATGTACATGTATTTGGAATGACAAGGACTAATTAGGGAAGGTGAACATGGCTTTGTGTGTGAGAAATCATGTCTCACAAATCTTTTTTAACAAGTATCAAAGGGGATTGATGACGTCGGAGCAGTGGATGTTATCTACATGGACTTCAGTCAGGCATTCAACAAGGTTCCCCATGGGAGACTGGTTCGGAAAGTTAGATCTCACGGAATATACAGAGAACTAGCCATTTGGAAACAGAAGTGGCTGAAAGGTAGAAGACAAGAGGATGGTGGCACAGGGTTGTTTTTCTGACTGGAGGCCTGTAAACAGTAGATTCCAACAAGGCTTGGTGCTGGGTCCACTACTTTTCGTGATTTATGGAAATGTTATGTATGTGAGCATAAGAGGTATAGTGAGTAAGTTTGCAGATAACATCAAAATTGGAGATGTTGTGGACAGCGAAGAAAGCTACCTCAGATTAAAATGGGATCTTGATCAGATGGGCCAATAAGTGGAAGATGAAGTTTAATTTAGATAAATGCAAAGTGCTGCAGTTTGGGAAAGCAAATCTCAGGAGGACTGAAGCACTTAATGTTAAGATCCGAGGGAGTGTAGATGAACAATGAGACCTTGGAGTGCAGGGTCATAGCTTCTTGAAAGTGGAGTCACAGGTAGATAGGAGAGTGAAGAAGGCGTTTGGTATGCTTTCCTTTATTGGTCAGGGTATCAAGTACAGGAGTTTGGAGGTCATGTTGCAGCTGTACAGGCTGCACACTGGTTTGGCCACTGTTGGAATATTGTGTGAAATTCCGGTCTCCTTCCTACTGAAAGGATGTTGTCAAACTTGAAAGGGTTCTGAAAAGATTTACAAGGATGTTTCCAGGGTTGCAGGATTTGAGCTATAGGGGAAGCTGTTTTCCCTGGAGCATTGGAGACTGAGAGGTGACTTTATTAGATTAGATTAGATTACTTACAGTGTGGAAACAGGCCCTTCGGCCCAACAAGTCCACACCGACCCGCCGAAGTGCAACCCACCCAGACCCATTCCCCTACATTTACCCCTGCCCCTAACACTACGGGCAATTTAGCATGGCCAATTCACCTAACCAGCACATTTTTGGATTGTGGGAGGAAACCGGAGCACCCGGAGGAAACCCACGCAGACACGGGGAGAATGTGCAAACTCCACACAGTCAGTCACCTGAGGTGGGAATTGAACCTGGGTCTCTGGCGCTGTGAGGCAGCAGTGCTAACCACTGTGCCACCGTGCTGCCCATATAGAGGCTAATAAAATCATGAAGGACATGGATAGGATAAATAGAGTAAGCCTTTTCTCAGGCGTGGAGGAGTCCAGAACTTGAGGGCATAGGTTTAGAGTGAGAGGGGAAAGATATAAAAGAGCCCTAAGGGGCAGCTTTTTCATGCAGAGTGTGATATGTGTGTGGAATGAGCTGTGAGACGACGTGGTGAAGGCTGGTACAACTGCATCATTTAAAATATGGGTATATGAATAGGAAGGTTTAGTGGGATATGGGCTGGGTGCTGGCAGGTGTGACTAGATGGGTTCGGATATCTCGTCAGCATGAACAGATTGGACTGAATGGTCTGTTTCCGTGCTATACATCTCTATGACTCTGAATCTATGACCTGGTCTGGCCTACATATGACTCCACACCCTCAGCAGTGTGATTGATTCTCAGTTGCCCCCTGAACAGGCCGGGCAAGCCATTCAGTTGTACCAGTCATTACAAAGTCTCAAAGTAATGAAACTGGACGGATCACCTGGCACCGCCCTAGGCACCGGAAAATGCAGGAACAGCCCTGACGATCCTGCAATGTCCTCCTTACTGACATCTGGGGGCTACTGCCAACACTGGGAGAGCTGTTCCATGGGCTAGCCAAGCAATAACCTGTCATAGTCATACTCACAGAAACATACCTTACAGACTCTGTCCTAGTCACCACCATCACCATCCCTGAATATGTCCTGACAGACCCAGCAGAGATGACAGCACCATGGGGAACAGTCAGGAAAGAGTTCCCCTGTGAGTCCTCCACATTGACCTCGGACCCCATGAAGTCTCATGGCTTCAAGTTAATTATGGGCAAAGAAATCTCATGTTAATTACACATACCGTCTCCCTCAGCTGATGAATCAGTTCTCCTCCATGTTGAATAACACTTGGAGGAGCCACTGAAGGTGACAAGGACACAACATGTACCCTGGTGGGGGGGGGATTTCAATGTTCACCATCAAGAGTGTCTCAGCAGCAGTACGACTGATTGAGCTGGTCGGGTCAGAAAGGACAGAGCTGTTAGACTGGGTCTGCGGCAGGTGGTGAGGGAACCAACAAGAGGGAAAAACTTACTCGACCTCATCCTAACCGTGATGAGGCTGCTCCTTTAACAAGGTGATGTTGGCCTTGGTTTTATTTTCAGGAGTTCGTAAAAACACAGCTTCTGAAAAGACTGGGTTTGATGGGTTTTAGGGCCAGTTTGATTACAGCTAACAGATACTGCCTCAGGCAAAAAACTTTCGAGATTCAGAAAAAAAGGTGAAATGGGAAGTGGCCAGTTCTCCCAACTCAGCTGCTCAATCATTTGGTCTGGTTTTTGGCAGCCTGGCTATTCACTGAAAGCAGTCAGGCAGGTTTAAATCTGCTGGACCCAAAGGAGCAGGTCCGTGCTGATCCTCCTCTCTCTCTGACATCTCTCCTGGAAGATGCTGTGTATGAGTTTACCTTGTGTGCCCAGTAGGATTGTCACAAACATTTGGAACAGCATCATTAAGTTGGAATAATTTGTTGGGTTTTCAGATAGGTTAAATTATTTGGAATACTGATGTCTTTTTCAGTGTTTAATTTGTCAATCTCGTAAATAAATCCTGTTTTGTTTAAAACTATGTGATTTGACCAGTTGCATCCCTCCTGAAATATCTGCGTTACACCTTCTTCAAACAATTGGCAAAATGAGGGTCTGGGCTATTTTCTTGAAATGTTTTGAGGGGGTCGGGCCTGTCTATAACAGATTGGGGACTCTGTGGGATTTGTTCTGCAGTTCCAAATTGGGATTAGGGTTGTTGGTCTCGAAGACAGCGAGTGGTAGGTGTTCGTGTCTTTTGTTCCAGGTGTTGAATTCGGTCGGGTCAATCAGTGCTTGGGATAGCAATGACTCTTTCAGTCACCAAGAGGTTTCTGGGGATGGAAGAAGTGACTTTGGGGGTTTTACAAGCTGCTGGAATTAGCGGACAAGCTGGGGTTGGAGCTGTCTCTTTCCATAAGGAAAGGAGAGATAATTACAGCAATTCAACACCTGGAACAGCAATAGCTCAGCATTTCAATTTGCAGAACAAAAAGGAAAAGAGAGAGAAAGAGAGAATAGGGTGAAAACGAGAGAGGAGAGTGAGGAAAAGTCGAAAGAGAGGGAGTTTGAACTTCAGAACATAGAACATTACCGTGCAGTACAGGCCCTTCAACCCTCGATGTTGCACCGACCTGTGAAACCTATCTGAAGCCCATCTAACCTACATTATTCCAATAACCATTTAAATGCCCTTAAAGTTGCCGGGTCTACTACTGTTACAGGCAGTGCATTCCACACCCCTCCTACTAAAGAAACTACCTCTGACATCTGTCTTATATCTCTGACCCATCAATTTAAAGCTATATTCCCTCGTGCTGGAAATTGTCACTGCGACAGGAAAGCCAGTTTAAAGGGATGGTGATGAACACTGAAGGGAAGCTTGATGAGGAGGAGAGTGAGGATGAGCAAACCCATGGTAGCCAAGAGACTGGTGAGAAACTGTTTAAATATATTCAAGCATGGCCTCAAGTTGATGAGGAGGATGTGGAAACTTATTCCATCTCAGTTGAAAAGGTGGCTAAAAGAATGCAGTGGCCAGTGACAATGTGGGTTTTGTTGATCCAAACAAAACTTGTCAGTCGAGCTAGTGACATATTTGCATGACTATCAGAGGAGGTATCAGAGGAGGTATCTGGGGGGTATGAGGAGGTGAACAAAACCATTTTAAGTGTATTTGAGCATGTGCCAGAAGCCCACAGACAATGCTTCAGGAATCGAAGAAGGGAATCTGGTCAAACGTCCACTGAATTTGAAAGGATCAAACAAAGTAATTTTGATCAGTGCATTAAAAATGGAGCAAACATACAACGCTCAGAGAGAAATGATTTTTTTGGAGAAGTTCAAAAATTCACTTCTTGAGCTAGTGAGAACTCATGTGGAAGAGCAGAGAGTTAAACAGCAGAGAGTTAAATAAAAGTTTGGCTTCCAACATCGATATCAATCCATGAGGGAGAGTAATTGGGGAAAAGAGAAATCCTGACGTGGAAAGGGAGAGGTAGATCTCGGTGAAGATCATAAGGCTAACTTACCCACAGGGTAAAAAAGAAACACTAGAAAGAGACAAAACAGCTCTGTTTTTTTCACTGTAATAAATAGGCCGCATGAAATCACAGTGTTGGTGGGTTAGCAAAAGCACTGGGAGGCCAGATATAGGAAAACACGATAAACCAGTGAATTTTGTTGGAAAGATAACAAAAAGCACAGTGGAGGCTAGAAAGTTGCACTGGGAATGTACAAGCAGGTCGGAGGTTGATTGAGGAGGAAGTGCCAGATCTTCTTAAACCATACACCTGTGAAGGTAAAGTTTACTCACATAGGGCAGGAGCAGCAGGTAAAGAGGTTACAATGTTAAGAGATACAGGATCCTCTCAGTCTGTGATGATGAAAGATGAGGACATATGTATCTCTGAAGGACTATTACCAGGAAAGATACGAGGAACAGGAATTCACAGTGAGACAAGAAGCGCTCAGTTATGCAAAGTGAGGTTAGTGTGTCCAGTGAAGGGTGGAGATGTTGTGGTGGGAGTACTGAACAAACTCTCAGCTCCAGCAATACAGTTTGCCCTTGTTAATGATATAGCTGTGTCACACGTAGAAGTGCTGCCTCCTGTGGTTGAAAAGCCAGTGGAAACTCAGGCAACTGAGCTATTGCAGGACCCGTATCCTGGGATTTTACCTGACAATGTGGTAACAAGGTCACAGAGTCACCAGTTGAAACAGAAGAGATCAAAGAGTAAAGATAAGAAAGTTGTAGTGGAATTAATAGAGACCCCGTTTGATCACATGGTTGAGACAAGCCCGGAGCAGATAGATGACACAGCAGATATCTTTAGCTCAGATAGATGAACAGAGTTACAGCAGAAAGATGAAAATTTAAGGCAATTATACCAAAAGGCATACACAGTAAACCAATCCTAATGTATCCCTGAACGTTATTATCTTAAAAATTCTGTCTTAATAGGAAATGGAGTCCATCACATATTCAGGCAGATGAGAAATGGGCAGAGGTTCATCAAGTTATATTGCCAGTGAGTTATGGAAAGGAGGTGTTGCGAGTGGTGCATGAGCTCCCTCTAGGGGGTCAGTTAGGAGTGAGAAAAGATCACGCTGAAATACAAGAACATTTTTGCTCACCTGGACTGCGCTGGTTGAATTTTGCCAGATATATCACATTTGTCAGGTAATTGGAAAGCCCCAGGCTATAATAAAAGCTGCCCCTTTAATACCTGTTCTTGCATTTAAGGAACCTTTTATGAGAATCATAATTGATTGTATAGGACCCCTACCAAAACCAAAAAGTGGGAATCAGTATATGTTAACAATCCAGGATGTGTCCACGAGATTTCCAGAGGCTGTTCCATTATGCAATATCACAGCTAAAAGGATTGTAGAGGAGTTACCCAATTCTTTCACGAGGTATGGAGTACCCACAGAGAAAATCAGATGAAAGATCAAACTTTACAGCAAAATTATTCAAGGAGGTTATCCAGAGCTTAGGAATAAAACAATTCAAACCTACAGTGTACCATCCAGTATCGCAGGGAGTACTGAAAAGGTGGTATCAGACATTAAAGACCATGTTGAGGCCTTACAGTCAAAACTATCCAGATGGTTGGGATGAGGGAATTTATACTTCTTGCGATCAGAGATGCACCAAATGACTCGACCAAATTCAATCCATTTCATAGAATCCCGACTGCATGGCAACAGGCCCTTTGGCCCATCATGTCCACACCGATCCTCCGAAGAGTAACCCACCCAGACTCATTCCCCTACTCTGTACTTATCCCTGAGAAATGCACATAACCTACACATCCCTGAACGCTATGGGCAATTTAGCATGGGCAATTCACCGAACCTGGACATATTTGGATTGGGGGAGGAAACCGGAGCACCCAGAGGAAACCCAAGCAGACACAGGGTGAATGTACAAACTCCACACAGTCAGTCGCCCGAGACAGCTCAGAAGAAAGAACCAAGTCCAGAGGATTCTGAATTGGGCATTCCTCAAATTAAATTGGACAATGAGAAAGTTGTCAAAAATTGGGATAAATGATTGAGTTACCTTCCAGTGGAAAATCAAAATGACCTGAAAGTTATTGCTCTCACATGGGGAGGTATGTGGGAAGAAGCTGGGAAGTACTTCCCGAATTATGTATGTTGTAGATAGAGGAGATGCTGTTCCGATTAAGCAAACTCCTTACCGGAATAACCCTCTAAAGTTGGCACAGGTTCAAAAGGAGATTGAACACATGCTCCAAGATGACATCATCGAAGCGAGTTACAGTGAGTAGAGCTAAACCATAGTCATGGTGCCAAAACCAAATAGTACCCAACGGTAAGGTGTGGGCTGTTGCAAAGTCAACGCAGTTACAAAGTCTGATGCACATCCACTTCCGTGTTTGGAAGACTGTGCTGAAAGTGTAGGAGAAGCAATGTGTATTTCTAAGTCAGATTGCTCAAAAGATACTGTCAGGTGCATTTGTCCGAAAGTGCAAAGACAATTTCAGCTTTCGTAACGCAGAATAGACTGTATCAGTTTAAAGTAATGTCGTTTGGAATGAAAAATGTGCCAGTCATGTTTCAGAGACTAACCAATAATATCACTGCTGGATTACCCAACTGTGTCATATATGTTGATGACCTGGTGATATTTAGTCACATATGGAATGAACATTTGCAACGATTTATCAGACTTGTTCCATCAACTTCGGAAGGCAGGCTTGGTGATAAACCTGGTTAAAAGTAAACGGTCAAAGCCCAGGTCACCTTCCTGGGCCATGTTATTGGACAGGGATAAATGACCCCATGGGATACAACAACCAAGGGAATTGGGGAGTATCCCATGCAATCGACAATAAACGCAGTACTACAATTCCTGGGATTGAGTGGACTTTACCAAATTTTAGCAGTATGGCTGCTCTACTCACGGAATTGCTAAAGAAAGGCAAGGCATTTCAGTGGACATTGGACTGTCAGAGCTGAAAATGTGTTGCTGGAAAAGCGCAGCAGGTCAGGCAGCATCCAGGGAACAGGAGAATCGACGTTTCGGGCATAAGCCCTTCTTCAGGAATGAGGAAAGTTGGTCCAGCAGGCTAAGATAAAAGGTAGGGAGGAAGGACTTGGGGGAGGGGCATCGGAAATGTGATAGGTGGAAAGAGGTCAAGGTGAGGGTGATAGGTCAGACTGGGGTGGGGGCGGAGAGGTCAGGAAGAAGATTGCAGGTTAGGAAGGCGGTGCTGAATTCGATGGATTTGACTGAGACAGGGTGGGGGGAGGGGAAATGAGGAAACTGGTGAAATCTGAGTTCATCCCTTTTGGTTGGAGGCTTTCAGGTTTTATATTTAAAGAATGAAAGTGGAGAGGCCAGTTCTCACAGCTCAGCTTCCCTGTGGTTTGGTTTGAGTTTTGGCAGTCTAGCTATTCATTGGAAGCAGTCAAGATGTTGTAAAGCTGCTGGACCCAAAGGAGCAGGTCCATGCTGATCCTCCTCTCTCTCTCTCTCTGACGTCTCTCCTGGAAGACCCTGTGTTTAGTTTACCTATGGATCCCAAGGGTGTTTAAAGGGTTTTGTTGCAGGTATTTGAAACAGCATCATTAAGGTGGGATAATATGTTGGGTTTTCATGTCACTAGTCACAGTATCACACAGTGCAGGGGATGAATCTGTATAGAGGACAGCATGGAGGTGTGTAGAGGACATTATTTATTCATTGATGGCATCTGGGCGTTGCTGGTATGCAGTTGTCTTTTGTTTGTGTTTCATTCAGCAATCTTGGAAATAAATTCTGTTTTGTTTAAAATTATGTGGTTTGACCAACTGCATACCTCCTGGAATAGCCATGTTACAATTGCTTTAAATAACGAGCACAGTTAGGGTCTTGACTACTTTCTTGAAATGTTTTGAGGGTGTCTGACCTGGTTATAACACTCAGCAATCTGCCATGAGCAGATACATCTGTCCATGACAGTGTCAGGAACAGCGATCACCATACAGTCCTTAAGGAGACAAAGTCTCACTTTCACATTGAGAATAACCTCCATTGTGTTGAGTGGTTTTATCCCAATGCTAAATGGGACAGACTTCAAACAGATCTAACAACTCATGAGTTGACATCCATGGTGTGATGTGGGCCATTAACAGAAGCACAGTCTGTGACCTCATGGTCCAGCTCATCGTCAACTCAACCATGACCATCAAGCCAGGGATCACCCGTGGGTCAATGGAGAGTGCAGGGGAGCATGCCAGCAGTAACACCAGGCACAGCTGAAGATGTGGTATCAACCTGGTGAAGCCACCAAACTGAACTACTTGCATGTCAATCAGCATAAACAGCAAGTGACAGACAGAGCTAAGCGAACCCATAACGAATGGATCAGATCGAAGCTCTGCAGTCCTGCCACATCCAATCGTGAATGGTGATGGGCAATTAAACAACTCACTGGAGGAGGAGGCTCCACAAATATTCCAATCCTGAATGATGGAAGATTCCAGCAAATCAGTGCAAAAATATAAGGATGAACATTTTGCAGCAAACTTCAGCCAGAAGTACTGAGTGGATGATCCATCTCACCCTCCTCCAATGTTGCCCAGTATTACAGGTACCAGTCTTAAGGCAATTCGATTCACTGCACATGACATCACAAAATGGCTGGATACACTGGATGCTGCAAAGGCTATAGGCCCTGACAACATTCCAGCAATAATACTGGAGTCATGTGCTCCAGAACTTGTTGCTCCCCAAGCCAAGCTGTTCCAGTACAGTTATAACATTGGTATTTACCAACCATGTGTAAAATTGCCCAGTTACATCCTGTATATATTAATCATAGTGACATAGAGCGGCATGAAATGAAGTTGTCGAGCCTCACTCGTGAGATTCAGAATTTGCTGTTTAATCCAAAAAGGTGGAAATTGGAAATACTTTTCATGACAAAATCTAATTTCGTTCTTGCCATATTTCCCCAACTTTCTTGCCTTTGCTTAGACCACTCAAGGCAGCAGAAAATTCAACTCCATAAAAATTACTAACAATGTTCTTTTTAAGCTACTTACAGGATTGAGGATCCCACAGGTGCCCAGGCCTGAGTACTTTCGATGTTGTTCTGAGGATGGTGATGGATTCGCTCTCCAGTGTTTTGATTCCCAAAGAGACTATCAGAGAAATAAAGCGAGTAACTTACCAATCCCGCCTACATAATCCTTTTTTTTGGTTAGTGGAGGAGGATGGGCAAGAGACACAACCATATTTGTGTTTCGGGTAAAGCTACCACACAAATATATGACCTTACTTACCCAGCCGTCCTGTGTCCACTCCTGCTCCACCTGTATACCAGGTAAAAGTAGAGGTCCATGATACTCAAGGTAAGCTTTTAATGCTTGATTTACGTTCCCAGAAGACCTCTGGTCCTCGCTCCTGCTGTAAAAATGGAGGCTACTGATGCTCAAGAGAAGCTTTTAAAGGCTCAACGTTTTCCCAGCAACCCTCTAGTCCTCCCACCCGCTGTAAAAATGGAGTCCTCTGATGCTCAAGATAAGCTTTAAAATGCTCCATTTACTGTTCCAGAAGCCCTCTAGTCCTCCCTCCCACTGTAAAAGTGAAGGTCCATGATTCTCAAGGTAAGCTTTTAAATGATCCATTTACTTTCCCACAAGCCCTCTGGTCCTCCCCCCTGCTGTTAAAATGGAGGCCTCTGATACTCAAGGTAAGCTTTTAAATGTTCCATTTACTTTCCCACAAGCCCTCTGGTCCTCCCCCACCGCTGTTAAAATGGAAGCCTCTGATACTCAAGGTAAGCTTTGAAATGCTCAACATATTTTCCCAGCCGCCCTCTGGTCCTCGCTGCCGCTGTAAAGGTTGAGGCCCCTGATACTGAAGGTAAGCTTTGAAATGCTCAACTAACTTTCCCGTAAGCCCTCTGGCCCTCGCTCGCACTGTAAAATTGGAGGCCCCTGATACTCAAGGTGAGCTTTTAAATGTTCCATTTACTTTCCTAACAGCCCTGTGGTCCTGGCTCCCACTGCACTTCCCCGATGTGGAGAAGCTATGCCATGTTCTTCGCAGCCCTCAATGTGTCATCAATGATGATCAGCAACTCGACAAGATCACCCCTACGCCTCTTACCTTTAAACAGACCATTGTTTGCAGCAAACTACCCAGCCTTCAGGATAACATCCACCCCAACACCACACAACTCTGCCATGGCAACCTCTGCAGGACATGTCAGATCATCGGCATGGACACTACCATCACACGTGGGAACATCACCCACCGAGTACACGGCAGATACTCGTGTGACTCGGCTCATGCTGTCTCCCTCATACGCTGCAGGCAAGGATGCAACAAGGCATGGTATATCGGTGAGACCACACAGACACTACAGCAATGGATAAACAGACACCACACAACAATTGCCAGACAGGAATGCTCCTTCCCAGTCAGGGAACACTTCAGCGCTCAGGGACATTCAGCCTCTAATCTTCAGTAAGTGTCCTTCAAGGCAGATTTCGAGATACACAACAATGCAGGATCACCGGGCAGAGACTGATAACCATGTTCCGTACCCATGAAGCCGGCCTCAACCCAATTCTGTATCTGTGAAGTCTTCCTCACTGTCTTGTTGTGACAACATAATCTTGATCAATTGCTCTGATCTCTTAACCTTATTAAGTTTTGAATTACTTATTGCACTCTCACCCACACTCTCACTCAAACACAGACACAGACTCACAAACACAAACAGACTCTCACAGACCCTCTCTCACACACCCACACTCTCTCTCATACACAACACACACACACACACTCTCTCACAAATGCACACGCATACACAGACTCGCACAAACCTTCTCACACATCTATACTTTCACACAAATACACACACAGAGGGACTCACACATACATTCTCTCACAAACACTCTCTCTCACAAATACATACGCAGACCCTCTCTCCTATATCTCCACATTCACACACACACTCACACAGACCCTCTCTCACACAAACTCTTTCACACACATATTTTTCTCCCACACTCACACACACTGTCTCTCAAGCACGCACTCACACTCACAAATCTACAGGGTGAATCACTTCATTCAAGATATTTGTTTTTTGCAGATACATTCTACTTTTTTTTTCAAATTACACAATTTATAATCGCAGTCAGCCAATATGGTGTCCTATAAATTCCACCTTTCGGAATAAAACCAGTCTGATTCCAGGCTAAAACTCTGGGACAGGACCTCGCTCCTACAATTCAATGTCTGACCTGAAGTTTCACCTTTTTTATAATCCTATCGCTGTTCCTGATTGTCCTGACATTGACTTTATAAACACATTGTTGTGTCACCATAGTCTGACTACACCATAGGGGCAGCTCTTACATTAGGGAGAAGTGACTGGTGGTAACAACCTGAGGCCACCAGACCTTAGACAAGGGAAGAGGTGCAGAAGGAGAGTCCTTCACAGTAACCTCAGACCGGTGGTAGGAACTGAACCCATGCTGTTGGTATTACACTATTCTACAAACCAACAATCTGAACCGATTCCCATAAGCACTTTCCACACTGTCTCACACCCTTGGTCACCTGCAGAGACATATTACCCGATACCCCAATCATATCAGTTGTATGATCTTTTGCTCTCTCTGCCCTTGATCTCTCAGCCGATAAACTCGGTGTCTTTTCCCTGCTCTCTCCCGGCAACTGATGAAGGAGCAGCGCTCTGAAAGCTTGTGTGATTTCAGGTAAACCTGTTGGACTATAACCGCATGTCGTGTGACTTCTGACTTTATATATATCAAGTATTATTTATAATACATGAAGTTTAAAACATGTAAACTGAATACCACAAAGATGCTTTACATCAGCATTTTTATCAATGTGAATACGTTAGGGATTTTTACACACACATTCATTCACACGGTGTGGGCATCATTGAGAAAGACAGTATTTGCTGCTGATGCTGATTGCCTCTGAGAAGGAAGGAGCAAGTTCAAATGGGGTCACATCAGTGACTGTCATCCCTGTCTTTTAAATATTACACAGAGTGAGCAGTTTAAATGTTCCTTGTTGTGAGCATGTTAAACAATATTTGCTATAGCCAGTTTATATAATAGTTTTGCTTGGTTTATGCACTGCAATCAGTGAAAGTTACATCTTTGGGGGCACTTTAAAAGATATCTCATGGAAGCCTTTTTTTAAGTGCTCTTCAGGAACTTTATGCAGGGACATCTGCTGCAGAGTGTTCCTCAACATGATGAGTGATGCACAGAGTCGATAAGGGCTAATTTGTGCACCTTAACAAAGTGAAACATTGTGTTTGTCTCTCTGATCCAGGAAGGACTGATCGATCGTATTGTGTCTGCTTCAAGGATCATGGGGAGTGTTGACTGAACTGACTCTGTGTGTCTCAGAGATGTCAGGGAGAGCAGACTGACCTCACTGTGTCTTTATCACTGACGCAAGGAGTCTCTATCAGGGTTCAGACTGAGGGTACTGCTTTCGCTATGTTCCAATCTTAATCCCCCCGGGTGTCTACTGATTTTCAACGTTCTACCGTAACAACTCACTCTCTCTCTCACACACGCACAGACACAGACACAGACACACACAGAGATACACACACACAGACACACACCCACACACACAGATACAGACACCCACCCACACGTGCCCCCCCACACACAGATACACACACCGATAGACAGATACACACACACATACATGCAGATACACACACAGAGGCACAGACACACATACAAGTGCCCCCTGCCTCACAGACAGACAGACACACACACACACACACACAAACAGAGGAAACAGTGGTTTCCTGGATTCAGAGTAAACATGTGTTGGTTTTATCTTTGAAACAGTTCAGTTGAGACAATTCTGTTCTCTTCCATTTACTTGAATTCCTGGCCCTTGCATGAGACAGCTGTCCTCTTAACAGCCGTCTCAGGCAAAATCTCAAGGAATATTAGGTTCCACGGACTTCGACCTCAAAGCGACAAAGTTACTTCTAATGAAAGTCCCATCTTGGGGGCCAATTTGCTGCCTCTGCCACACAGTGTGTTTTAACTCTCATATCCAGCAAAATAACTGAAACGAATCTTAATAATAATCATCAACAATATTCAATTATTTGACCCAATTAATACTAACATAACAAAATACAGTATAAATGAACCATTTACACAACAAATGCTATCTTGTGCTTTAACCTTAACTCTGGATGATCATATACCCTCACACTAGACCTAGGCCGTGCTCCACACCGCGATGTCACCTGGTCATCTCCTGATGATTTCAGGGGTATCTTCCTTTCTCGGTGGTTGGTCTCGAGATACTGCCCTGAGCGTGGCGTTGTGGCAATTCTTACATTCGAAAGTCTTTGTGCCCTTTTCGGAGGGTCTTCAGCATTAACCAATGGATCAATCAGGCTCGATCACTCTAATCAATCCGACCCAGCCAGGCGTTGCCATGTTGATGGTAGGGTCATCCTTCGGCCTTCATTCCTCCAAATAAGGGTGTGAGGCAACCCCTCCCCCCTGTCTGAAACACACCTCGATGTTTCCGATCACCCTGAGGATGACATTGCATCGACACCATTCAACCCCAACTACGGCTGTGTATTGTAGAGTCTGCAGCTACCAGGTTATTTACAAACTGGGTCTTGGTCGCTGCAGCCTGCCTGGATCCTGCAGCATGTGGATTAGCACAGCCACTTTGGTCAAGGCCGGTTTCCATTTCCCAGCATGCTTTAGTCCTTGTCCATTTAACATCAAATCAATCACAGAATTTGTCATTTTGAAGGGCTCATCTGGGCACATCTTGTGTTCAATTCCTGCATTCAATTCCCCTCATGATGAACCAGAATATTCTATTAGTTTTTTCCTGATTACTTGCTGTACCTGCATATTAACGTTCAGTGATTCATGTACCAGGATCCCCAGGTCCCTCTATACCTCAGAGATGTCCAACCTCTGACCATTCAGATAAGGTGTTCATTTTTAACTCTTCCTGCCACAATGGAGAGTTTCCCAGTTGCCCACACTGTCCTCCATTTGCCGGATTTTTGCCCGCTCACTGAACCAATCCATGCACCTCAGAGGCTCCTCATGCCCTCTTCACAACGCACTTTCTCAGCTAGCTTTGTGTCATCAGTAAATTTAGCTCCATACCTTCGATCGAACTATCTAAAACATTTGTGTAAATTGTAAAGAGTTGAGCCCATTGTGTCCCATTACCCCGTCTGCCGCTCCTCCCTGTACATTCAGATGTGGGTCCTGATTGGTGACACCACGGTTCCCTCTCCTGCCTGAGTAGCTGCCTGGTCTCTGCCGGTCCCTCCGAGTGCCAGCGGCCTGGGGCATTTCTTCCTCAGCCAGCTGCGGAGCTGTGGCAGTGAGGTGCTCACCAGCTTGTGCTCCCACACTCTCTAAGGCTAACCTTCCCACCGAGGTCTCAGGGTCTGAGCTGGTGGGTGCCTTTTACACCTCAGTACACTCGTCCTCACAGGGGGAGGAGGTGGCTTGTGTGGGAAATGTCTACGTCAATGTCGGGGTGGTGGAAATGCTGGCTGAACCCAAAAAGCACAGAGAGAGAGAGAGAGAGACAGAGAGAAAGAAAGACAGAGAGACAAAGAGAGAGACAGACAGACAGTGCCATGGCAACTGGTTGGAAGTGGTGTACAATGAACGAGACTGACGGAGCAGTTACTGGGAAAGTGGGAAAAAAGCTTACCACAGAGGAACCTTCCAGCCTCAAGGACTCAATATTGATCTCCACAGCTTCAGATCTTGACTGTATGATGTCCCTGATTCCTACAATCTCCTTCACACACACAGTTTTCTTATTTGTGCCTTATTTACATTGCTTCTTTTACTCTTTCAACCCCATTAACAATTTCTTTATATTCTACACTGGACCTCGACACTATTTCACCTGATGTCCTCCTCTGTGAAAAGTGTAAAATAAGCCAATTTGCCACCCCTTTCAGCTCTGAAATGAAGCATTAACTCTGTTTCTCTATCCATGGGATGCTGCCTGATCTGCAGCATTCTGTGTGTGTTTTAGTTTTGCAGCATCAGCAAAAGTTTACTTTAAATGATCTTCCGATGTCTGATCCTGTCCTCCTCACTCTTCACTATCTTTCTATCTCATTGTTATCTCCAAATCTTGAAATCATGTCCTTTTTAAATAACAGATTTGCCTTTGTCATTTATATATGTATTATAAACATCTCTGATTCTAATATTGGTCATGAGGGAGGAACAGTATATTTTCTTGCAGTCTATCTACCTTCTAACCAACCTGTCCCCAAGGTGTTATTGCACACCTCTGGAACAGGTGGGATTTCAGCCCAAGATCTCTTGCCTGGGACACTATCACTGCGCCACAAGAGCCCTCTTCCTGCAGCTAATCATTACCTGCTCAGTGTTTCTCTCTGAGTTATGTCCCTCAGTCAATGTGAAACTCAGAATGCCAAGGTCCTTCAATTCACATGTTTGAATTTTCCGAATCAGTTAATTAAATTACACTACACCTTTTGGCAGTCATGATCCTTTTGGAACATGAAACACGCTGTACTCAACATTTCCAAAGCACTTTCCTTTATCGAAGAACTCCATTAAGCCCATACTAGCTGTCACTTGTTCAACTCTTCTTCAAAGGAACAAACCTATATTTTATCTAGAATCATCAGGGGAGCTATTACAGACATCCAGCCCTCTTGGCCCACTCCCATATTATCATTGTTCCTTTACTCAGCAACCCTCACACATTCTACCCAGACCAGGTATAAGTTTAAGGAGAAAGTGAGGTCTGCAGACGCTGGAGATCAAAGCTGAAACTTTATTGCTGGAACAGCACAGCAGGTCAGGCAGCATCTAGGGAACAGAAGATTCGACGTTTCGGGCACATGCCCTTCTTCAGGAAGAATCTTCTGTTCCCTAGATGCTGCCTGACCTGCTGTGCTGTTCCAGCAATAAAGTTTCAGGTATAAGTTTAACTTTACTCTGGGACAAATGCACTGGATTGAAAGGAGTTCAATGAACCTGTTTGTTCAGTGACTGTAATTAATGTCAATCTCTGTGGGCCCTAACTGAGTCTCTGGGTGGATTCCTCCTTCTATTAATAAATGAGTCTCAGCTGCAACATTCCCCGAAACAGGGAGAGATGACAGATCAGAATCTGTAATATTAGTGTCCCCTGCCTGCTTCATCCAGTATGCTGCACACCACACCGCCTGTGGGTTTGATTAATCTAGGCTCGAGTATTCCACTGATATCATCTTTAACCTCACAGTGTCAAACCTGAATAAACCAGAACCCATCCAATGTTCTGCTGCCCGGTCTGAACTCCCATCATGTTTGGTTTACCATTTCTCTTTGTGCTCATTGATCAAAATAAACTTTTCTGATGCAACAACTTCCCATTTTAATACTCTCAATTTGAGTTCAAATTCCTTCAAGGCCTGACCTGTCCAATTATTCCCCCCCCCCCGGTCCTGTCCCTATTGTCCTGTAAGGAGAGTCACAGAGACACAGCACCTCTCAGTTCTCTCCCCATCCATTTCCATTCTGAAAATTATTTTCTTACAATTTGGCTCTCCCTATTCGACATCTTATTTTTTCTACCTCTATCACTCTCTCTCTTCTCCATTTAACTCTCTCTCCCTTCCCTCCCATCCCCCCCCCCAACCTCCCCCACCACCCAACTCTCTCTACTCTCTTCCTGTTCTTTGGGTGGTAAGACCAAGGGAGGTGCACCTGCCTCTGTTACTCAGTGTTTGAGGGCCCTGCACATACACCCAGACCCAGGATCACGCAACCAGACCCTCCAAGGGCAATGGAATCCAGCATGGGGCAGGCTTCCTCCAGCCCAGCCGCTGACCCCAGGAATGCACCTAGCCCTGGTGGTAGAGCAAGAAAGAAGATGTCCTGGTGGCATGGGCAACATTTTATTGTAACTAGTTTTCCAAATCTATGTGTTCACCCTTTACGTTCAGCTCTGTCTTTCAGTCTCTGTCCGGCTGCAAATCTGACTTTACAGAGACTGGACCCAGCCATCCCTGTCACTGCACACCGCTCCATCGCCCCAAGTGGGAAGTAACCCATAGCAACCGTACCAAGGAAATGGGGAAATCACAGGTCACTATCACACTGGCAGCTACGCTCTCACTTTTTAGAGACACCAATGTGCTGCGGAAATGACTGGACTTACTGAGTTATCCAAGTTATTCCCAAGTTAACAAAAGGTGCTGCTGAGAAGTGACTGAGGAGGATTCCTGGAGGAATCAGCTCAGCCACCAGGACTGAACAAAAAGGAGGCAAGCTCCAGCCGAGAGGCCATTGTTGGAGCGGCCATTTTGAAAAGGGCTGCTTTGCTGTTGACGTGCTGCTGGTGGTTTAAGTGTGGGTTTTGGTGGATACTGGGATACCCGGTGAGGAGGGTGATCAGCAACGGGGTATGGGTAAGGTAAGATTATGTTCTTTGTCTTCCTGTGAGGAGACAGAGATGGCAGTTAGGGCAGTGGAATGCTCCTCCTGCCAGATGTGGGAGATCAGGGAATAGTCTAGTGTCCCTGACGACTGTGTCTGCAGGAAGTGTGACCGGCTACAGCTCCTCACAGACCGTGTGGTTCAGTTGGAGAGGGAGTTGGACACACTGAGGAGCATACAGGGGGCAGAGAGTGTGATAGACACTAGTTACAGTGATGTGGCCACACCACAGGTTCAGTCAGGGAGATGGGTGACTGCCAGGAGAGGCAGGTAGTGCAGGAGTCTCCAGTGGCTATTCCCCTCTCTAACAGGAATACCGTTTGGGATACTCTCTCGGGGGAGTACAACAACAGCAGACAGGCCTGTGGCATTACAACTGGCTTAGATGCAAACCTTCGGGAAGGCAATTGAAACAGAAAATGAGGGACTCGCTCCTCAGGGGCACAGACAGGGTATCTGTGGATGTGACCGAGACTCCAGGATGGTGTGCTCCCTCCCTGGTGTCAGGATTGAGGACATCTCTGAACATTGCATCGAATTCCTCAGGGGGAGGGTGAGCAGCCAGAGGTCATTGTACACACTGGTACCAACGACATAGGGAGGAAAAGGAATGAGGTCCTGAAGAGTAATGAAAGGGAGTTAAGCAACAGGTTAAAATGGAGGATCTCAAGGATAGTAATTTGGGGACTACTAATGTTAGCGAGAATAGGAAAAGGAGGATTTGGCAGTTGGATGCGTGACTGAGAGCCGATGGAGGGGTCAAGGATTCAGATTCTTGGATCATTGGGACCTGTTCTGGGACAGAGTTGACTTCTCCAAGTGGGACAGGTTGTACCTGAACTTGAGGGGGCCAATATCCTGGTGGGGAGATTTGCGAGAGCCACTTGGGACGTGGTAAACTAGTCTGGCAGTGAGGGGAGGATGGGTGTTGGGGGGGATCCAAAGGAGTAGGGAGACATAAGAGAAGGTTGATGACAGTACAGAAGTTAATGGGAGCGAGTTAAACAGTCGAGGCAGTGTTGGTAATCCTTCGCACTAGACAGGGAAGACAAGAGTAGGCAGGAAGCAAGGGAAGTCAGGGTTAAACTGCATTTATTTCAAAGCAAGAGGCCTGACAGGGAAGAGTAGTTAATTCAGGGCATGGATGGATACATGGGACTGGGACATTACAGCTATTACAGAAACATGGCTGTGACCAGTGGTGTGCATCAGGAATCAGTTATGGGTCCACTGTTATTCATCATTTATTGAAAGAATTTGGCTGATAATTTAGGAGGTATGATTAGTAAGTGTATGGATGCCACAAAAATTGCTGGTACAGTGGACAGTGAATGAGGATTCCTGGGAATACAGTGAGATCTTGATCAATTGGGCCAATGGGCTGAGGAATGTCTGATGGAATTTAATTTTGATAAATGCGAGGTGTTAAATTTTGTTGGGTTAAACCAGGGCAGGACTTACCCAGTCATTGGTCAGGCCATAGGGAGTGTTATAGAACAAGGAGATCTAGGGATACAGGTTTATTGCTCCTTGAAGCTGGAGTCACCGATAGACAGGGTGGTCAAGAAGGCTTTCAGAATGCTTGCTTTCATTAGGGAGAGCATTGAGTATAAATGTTGGGATATCTTGTTGCTGCTGTACAGCGTGTTGGAAAGGCCACAAATGGAGTACATCGTGCAGTTCTGGTCACCCTGCTATAGGAAGGATAAAATTAAACTGGAAAGAGCACTGGAAAGTTTGCTAGGATGCCACTGGGATTTGAAGTTTTGAGCTTTCAGGAAAGTCTGGATAAGCTGGACGTGTTTTCCCTGGAGAATATGAGACTGAGGGGTGACCTCATAGATCATGCGAGGCAGAAATAAGGTAAATAGCCAACACATTTTCCGAGGGCTCGGGGAGTCTAAAACTAGAGAGCACAGGGTTAGGCTGAGAGGGGAGAGACACAAAAAGTCCAGAGGGGCAACATTTTCCCAGAGACGATGGTGAGTGTCTGGAATGGGCTTCCAGAGGTAGCGGTGATAGTGAGTACAATATTGTCATTTAAGAAACATTTAGACAGATACATGGTTGGGACAGGTATGGAGGGATATGGACTAAACGGAAACAATCTGGACAGGTTTCGTTGTGCAAACTTGGTAGCATGGACAAGTTCGGCTGAAGGGTCTGTTTCCATGCTGTCAACCTGTATGACACTAAATGCTCTGAGCTGTTTGGGGAAGGAGCTGCAATGTACAATATTAAAGGGTCTGCCCTTCAGTGTCTGGGTGTGTGCCGAGTGACTGTGCCCTTTGAAGGGGCCTCCCATTGCACGGACTTGCAGATACACAACCCCCACCTGAGGCTGCACATCCAAACACTTACCCTGCTGGATTAGTGGTGCTGGAAGAGCACAGCAGTTCAGGCAGCATCCAAGGAGCTTCCAAATCGACGTTTCGGGCAAAAGCCCTTCATCAGGAATAAAGGCAGTGAGCCTGAAGCGTGGAGAGATAAGCTAGAGGAGGGTGGGGGTGGGGAGAAAGTATCATAGAGTACAATGGGTGAGTCGGGGAGGGGATGAAGGTGATAGGTCAGGGAGGAGAGGGTGGATTGGATAGGTGGAAAAGTAGATAGGCAGGTAGGACAAGTCCGGACAAGTCATAGGGACAGTGCTGAGCTGGAAGTTTGGAACTAGGGTGAGGTGGGGGAAGGGGAAATGAGGAAACTGTTGAAGTCCACATTAATGCCCTGGGGTTGAAGTGTTCCAAGGCGTTCTTCCTCCAGGCGTCTGGTGGAGAGAGAGCGGTGGTGAAGGAGGCCCAGGACCTCCATGTCCTCGGCAGAGTGGGAGGGGGAGTTGAAATGTTGGGCCACGGGGCGGTGTGGTTGATTGGTGCGGGTGTCTCAGAGATGTTCCCTAAAGTGCTCTGCTCGGAGGCACCTAGTCTCCCCAATGTAGAGGAGACCGCATCGGGTACAACGGATACAATAAGTGATTTAGTGGATGTGCAGGTAAAACTTTGATGGATGTCGAAGGCTCCTTTAGGGCCTTGGATGGAGGTGAGGGAGGAGGTGTGGGCGCAGGTTTTACAGTTCCTGCGGTGGCAGGGGAAAGTGCCAGGATGGGAGGGTGGGTTGTAGAGGGGCATGGACCTGACCAGGTAGTCACGGAGGGAACGGTCTTTGTGGAAGGCGGAAAGGGGTGGGGAGGGAAATATATTCCTGGTGGTGGGTTCTGTTTGGAGGTGGCGGAAATGTCGGTGGATGATTTGGTTTATGCAAAGGTTTGTAGGGTGGAAGGTGAGCACCAGGGGCGTTCTGTCCTTGTTACGGTTGGAGGGGTAGGGTCTGAGGACAGAGGTGCGGGATGTAGACGAGATGCGTTGGAGGGCATCTTTAACCACGAAGGGAAGGGAAATTGCGGTCTCTAGAGAAGGAGGCCATCTGGTGTATTCTGTGGTGGAACTGGTCCTCCTGGGAGCAGATCCGGCGGAGGCGGAGGAATTGGGAATACGGGATAGCATTTTTGCAGGAGGTAGGGTAGGAAGAGGTGTAATCCAGGTAGCTGTGGGAGTCGGTGGGTTTGTAAAAAATGTCAGTGTCAAGTCGGTCGTTACTAATGGAGATGGAGAGGTCCAGGAAGGGGAGGGAGGTGTCAGAGATGGTCCAGGTAAATTTAAGGTCAGGGTGGAATGTGTTGGTGAAGTTGATGAATTGCTCAACCTCCTCGCGGGAGCACGAGGTGGCGCCAATGCAGTCATCAATGTAGCGGAGGAAGAGGTGGGGAGTGGTGCCGGTTGAATTATGGAAGATCAACTGCTCTACGTAGCCAACAAAGAGACAGGCATAGCTGGGGCCCATACGTGTGCCCATGGCTACACCTTTGGTCTGGAGGAAGTGGGAGGATTCAAAGGAAAAATTGTTGAGGGTGAGGACCAGTTCGGCCAAACGAATGAAAGTGTCGGTGGAAGGGTACTGTTGGGGACGTCTGGAGAGGAAAAAACGGAGGGCTTGGAGGCCCTGGTCATGGCGGATGGAGGTGTAGAGGGTTTGGATATCCATGGTGAAGATGAGGCATTAGGGGCCGGGGAAACGAAAGTCTTGGAGGAGGTGGAGGGCGTGGGTGGTGTCTCGAACATATGTGGGGAGTTCCTGGACTAGGGGGGATAGGACAGTGTCGAGGTAGGTAGAGATGAGTTCAGTGGGGCAGGAGCATGCTGAGACAATGGGTCGGCCAGGGTGGTCAGGCTTGTGGATCGTGGGAAGGAGGTAGAACCGGGCAGTGCGGGGTTCCCAGACTATGAGGTTGGAAGCTGTGAGTGGGAGATCTCCTGAGGTGATGAGGTTCTGTATGGTCTGGGAGATGATGGTTTGGTGATGGGGGATGGGGTCATGGTCGAGAAACGGTCGGAAGAGGTGTTTCCTCGAGTTGGCGTTTGGCTTCAGTGGTGTAGAGGTCAGTGCGCCAGACTACCACTGCGCCCCCTTTATCCGCTGGCTTGATGGTGAGGTTGGGATTGGAGCAGAGGGATTGGAGGGCTGCGCGTTGTGAGGGTGAGAGGTTGGAGTGGGGGAGGGTGGTAGACAGGTTGAGGCGGTTAATGTCCCAGCGGCAGTTGGAAATGAAGAGGTCGAGGGCAGGTAATAGGCCAGCACGGGATGTCCAGGTGGATGCAGTGTGTTGGAGGTGGGCAAAGGGGTCCTCGGAAGGTGGGCGGGGTCCTGATTGTGAAAGTAAGCTCGCCTCATGTTCAGTTGTGGCCATCTTCATTTCTGAGGCACAGCAGGATGGCAGGCAAGAGCAGGCTTCCCTCAGACACTGAGTGACAGCCTCCTCCTCTGCACACAGAGGAACCTTCAGGGATGAAATGTCCCTCCTTGTTAGAACCCCCCCACCCTGGGAACCTGTCAGACTTCACTCCTCCCCGAGTCCCCGCCCAACCCATCTGCATCTATGTACCCTCCAGCTCTAACCCCAGTCCCGACGGGTCGATATGCCAGGGCTGGGAATGCACTGGCCCCCTCCTTGTATCCAGGGTGTTACTGACTCTCACTGAACCCCTCCCCCTTACATAGTGAGTTGTCTCCCTTCAGTATCATCATTCCCCAGCTTCCCAACTCCGATTCCCACTGTTATGCTCCCCGCCGTTATTCCACAGGAGTGGCCTCCTTGGCAGTGCCCTACGAGTGGCTCGGAGATGTGCCAGGATGGGGTGTGGTGAGACTGGCACATGTCAGATTCCAATGTCTGTGACCGTGGGCTGTGTGCGGTCACCACCCAGAAACCGTACCTTGAGCTGTTGGTGCTGGGGTTCCAAGCTGGAGGGCTGGAGGAACAAGCAGTGAGCTGGAGTCACCAGGTTCCCAGTCAGACTTCAACGTTGGGAATTCTCAGCATCTAGTTTCTATCCAGTGGATGGTAGAATGGGAATCCGCATATTAATGAGGTGAGATTTGGAGTTAATGAGGGTAATAATGAGCAATGTCGATAAATGCCTCTCACTGTAGCCCACCATGTTCTTGCATCCCAATTCCATAAGAAGTACCTTTCTCAGTTTACAGATGTTACAGTATTTTAATGTAAATCCTGTCTTTAGCAGAAAGCCCAAAGATATAAACATCAAATTCATCAATGAATGTTTAGACAAAATATAACGATGATCACCAACTCCTTCACACTCCCCATTTGGTTCCCATCTGATGTATCATTTCCCTTGGTAACGCTTTGTCGATGGAATTGATGACTGTTGTTCTGAATGTATTTAAGATGGTCGTTGTGATGACTCTGTATTCCCCCGTATGCCCTCCCTCCACAAGGGTTCTTTCTTGATTGACTCGGCCAGTGATGCTCACGAGGTCGAATCCCTCAGTAAAACTGGTGATGTCAATATAGGCTCATCGACTTAAACAACACTGAAGGCAGCTGGTCAACAAAGATCTGACAACACTAATACCATTGCACAGCTCTTGGCCTGTACCTCTGTAGGTTATGGAAACAGAAGTGAATACTAAATGACTGATTTAGGGTTAAAACCATTTCGACTCATTACCTTTTCAGACAGTGAGTTCCAGACGCCCATCTCCCTCTGGGAATAAAAGTCCTCAACTTTCCTCTTTGCCTCTATCTCTCAGGTTCACGTCTCTGACTTCCTGTTTATTGACCCCTATACTCATGGAAAAAGTGCCTTTCTATTCATCCCATCTCTGTCCCTCATAATCTTGTACGACTCTATCAGGTCCCCTCTCACTCCTTACTGCTCCAAGGTAAACAGCCCCAGCCTTTCCAATCTTTCCTCATTGCTCAGACCCTCCAGCCCAGACAACATCCTGGTGAATCTCCTCTGTTTCCTCTCGAGTGCAATCACATCCTTTCTACAATGTGGTGACCAGAACTGCAGTCAGGGCTCCAGTTGTGGCCGGACCAATGTTTTATACAGTTTCAACACAAACCCACCTCCCCAGCTCTTTTATTCCATGCCTCAGCTAATAAAACACAAATATCCAGAAAGCCTTCTTAACCACATTATCCACCTGATATACTACCATCAGAGATCTGTGGATATGCATCCAAGGTCCCTCTGATATTCAATCTTTTCCACGGCCCTATCATTCACAGAGTAATCCCTTGCCTTGTTAGTTCCTCCTCAAAGGCTAGTGCACCCTTTCCCAGGTTGAGTTCTTGTTGTCCCTGCTCTGCCCAGCTTCCCAGTCCATTGATATCCTCCTGCAGGTTTCAGGTCCCCTCCTCACTTTTTATCACCACCACTACATTCTGACCCCAGCACTCCCATTTGTTCTGGATCTGCTGCTCAATGCTCTCACTGGGAGGTACATTTTCGTGGCCAGCAGAGCCCTCAGGAGACTCCAGTCTGACAGCAGGGGGCAGCATTCCAAGGACCGACACTTGGAGAGCCGAAGGAAATCCATCATTTTAATGTTTGTAATCTCAGGGAATTTCATCCTGTTATGGTCAATGTTTCTGGTGTATTCTATATGGAGACGGATGTATTGCTTGGGTTATAAGGCTGTCGTTTTGCACTACGGTTTATGAGAAATAGGATTCATTCTCCAGCTCCTGAGTTGCTGCACAAACACATGTAAAGATGCCGTGACCCAGACTAAGTTCAGAGAACAGCTGAAGGACATGGTAAAACACCCATTGGCTCAATTAGTGAGATGTATGAAATGATGAGTTGGATTGAGGCATTCTGGGATTGCAAACAATTTTGCTTGAGAATTATTGGGTTGGAAGCACATACGAGGCCACCGGGAATGGTTAGTTTTGCATTTTATTCAAACTTCACATGCAGCACAAGCAGTCACTCTCTCCTGGTTCTAACTGCCCGGACTGGCCTGAAGTTGCCCGAACTGCCCGCCCCAGGCTCCCATTCTCACTATTTTATACTCACTCCCTCCCCCCTCTGTTCCCTCCAATCAGTTCACTCAAACAACAGGGTGTTTGCCATTTTAGTGATCAGCCCCTCCTCTATCTAGAACCTTCTGTCTGTTAGTTTTCCACACAATTTTCACGCCCTCATTGCTACCCCTCCCACACATGGGGGCACAGTGGTTAGCACTGCTGCCTCACAGCGCCAGAGACCTGGGTTCAATTCCCGCCTCAGGCGACTGACTGTGTGGAGTTTGCACGATCTCCCCGTGTCTGCGTGGGTTTCCTCCGGGTGCTCCGGTTTCCTCCCACAGTCCAAAGATGTGCAGGTCAGGTGAATTGGCCATGCTAAATTGACCATAGTGTTAGGTAAGGGGTAAATGTAGGGGTATGGGTGGGTTGCGCTTCGGCGGGTAGGTGTGGACTTGTTGGGCCGAAGGGCCTGTTTCCACACTGTAAGTAATCTAATCTAATTCTAATTCAAACTCAACAAACACACACACACAAACCCAATTTTAACTTATGCAATATACATTCAACTGCAAACATTTTGTTTTGAACCTACTCAAACACTCTCCCACACAAACCAACAATCCGGGTTCCTTAGGTCAGTGATAAATACACAGTGAGATCAGTCTGCTATCCCTGACATCTGTGAGATACAGAGAATAGGTTCAGTCAACACTCCCCATGATCCCTGAAACAGAAACAGTGCAATCGATCAGTCCTTCCTGAATCAGTGAGACAAACACAATGCTTTCCCTGGGTAAATGATACACATTGGCTGCATTAGACATTGTGCATCACTCCTTGTGTTCAATCAGAGTCGTACAGCATGGAAATAGACCCTCAGTACATCTAGTCTGTGCCAACAACGTTCTCAAACTAAACGATTCCCATCTGCCTGCACTTGGCCCATATCTGTCCAAACCTTTCCTGGTCAAGCTTCATCCAAATGTCTTTCAAATGCTGTAACTGTACCTGCATCCATCACTGTCTCTGACAGTGCATTCCAAACACGAACCACTCTCTGGGTAAGAAAACACTCCCCACATGCCCTTTCTCCATCTTTCCTCTCTCACCTGAAATATATAACCCCTGCTTTTGAATTCCCTCATCCCTGTCATTCACCTTATCCTCGTCCCTACTGAGTTTACAAACCTCAGTAAGGTCACCTCTCAATCTACTCCGCTCCATGAAATAAATCCCAGTCTTTCCTCTCTATTTTTATATCTCAATCCCTCCAAGCCCGGCAAACCTTGTTAAATCTTTTCTGATCTATTCCCAGTTTAATAACATCCTTCCTATAACAAAGTGACATGAACTGGACACAGTACTCTAGAAGAGGCCTCACCAACATCCTGTACAACCACAACATGACGTCCTACGCTCTACAGCAGATGTCCCTGTGTAAGTTCCTGAAGTGCAGTTAGAAACCAAGATTCCATCAAATACTTTTTAAACTGTCACCATGGATGTTACAGTGCATAATGAAAAGCAAAGCTACGTTATAGAATAGCTACAGCAAATGTCACTGAAATCATTGTAGCAAATATTATTTAACGTGCTCACAACAAAGAACATTTAAACTGCTCACTCTGTGTAATATTTAAAAGACAGGGATGACAGTCACTGATGTGACCCCATTTGAACTCGCTCCTTCCTTCTCAGAGGCAATTCGGCATCAGCAGCAAATACCGTCTTTACCGATGATGCCCACGTCGTGTGAATGAATGTCTGTGTGAACATTCTTGATAAAACTGATAGAAACCACTTAGTGATATTCAGTTCACATATTCTAAACTTCAGGTCCCACAAATGATACCTGATACAAGTAAGAGAAAGTACTTGGTTTTTAAAAAAATGATCATTATTTGGTATTACAGAACATATGTATTACTGGAAAAAAGATGTCTGTTAGAGTTTTTTTTCTCTGACAATCATCAGGACAATCTGCAAGAATACAATTCAATGGGAACCTTTATACTGTTTATTACTGATGATTGATAGTTGACCTCCAGGTTTTGATTAAATTTTAAACCAAGTAGATTGACTCTGGCTAATTAGGGCATTGCCCTTAACAAATGGCTGTGGTCTATTTTGTTTGAATTGAAACAGGTGTAGTACATGTACGTGATTTATTCATCTACCAAGAACAGGGCTCTGTCTATTAAACTATCCTGCCATGTGAGTCAACTTGATAATCCTTGGCTCAGTGGTAAGCACTGCTGCCTCAGAGCACCAGCGTCCCAGGTTCAATTCCAGCCTTGGGTGACTGACTGACTGGAGTTTGCACATTCTCCCCGTGTCTGCGTGGATTTCCTCTGGTTGCTGCGGTTTCCTCCCACAGTCCAAAAATGTGCAGGTCAGGTGAATTGGCCATGCTAAATTGCCCATAGTGTTAGGTGCATGAGTCAGAGGGAAATGGGTCTGGGTGCGTTACCTTTCGGAGGGTTGATTGGGCTGAAGTGTCTATTTCCACGCTGTAGGGAATCTAATCATAAAAACATACAAAGCAGGAGAAAAGTAGACCAATTAGCTCCTCAAATTTATATGTGCCTGTGTCTGTGTGTGTGTATGTCTGTCTATGCATGTCAGAGTGTATATTACTATCTCTGTATATACAGATATCTGTGTGTCTGCATTTGTGCATAGCTGTATGTGTGTGAGCCTTTTGGTCACTATATATGAATAAGTGTGTGTGTGTTTGTGTGTGTGTGTGTGTGTGTATGTGTGTGTATGTGTGCGTGTGTGTGCATGTGTGTGCCTTTTGGTCACTATATATGTACAAGTGTGTGTGTGTTTGTGCATGTGTGTGTGTATGTGTGCGTATGTGTGTGTGTCTTTTGGTCGCTATATATGTACAAGTGTGCGTGTGTGCGTGTGTGTGCATGTGTGTGCCTTTTGGTCACTATATATGTACAAGTGTGTGTGTGTTTGTGCATGTGTGTGTGTATGTGTGCGCATGTGTGTGTGTCTTTTGGTCGCTATATATGTACAAGTGTGCGTGTGTGCGTGTGTGTGCATGTGTGTGTGTCTTTTGGTCGCTATATATGTACAAGTGTGCATGTGCGTGTGCGTGTGTGCAGTCATCTGTTACAATGCTGATTCGAATAATAGTGAGTGGAAATAACATATGGTCCTTTTTAAGAGAAAAACTGCGCTTCTGAGCTAAAGGTACCACAAATGCTGCCAGTTTACAGAGCAGCCAGGAGACAGGCTGTTCCAAAGAGACACGTGGAACAATTGGCTGTTAAATGGATACCTGAGTTTTGGTTGCTGTTTTGACAACAATTCAAGTGTGACCAATTGATTAAGACCAAACACTCAGCCCTTCAAAGCCAATCGATTTTAATATCTGACAATACTGACAGCCTGAAACCAATCCGACGATAGGAAATTCATATGGAATCAGGGGAATCAAAACAAGTGTTTTTTGAAAATCAGGGAGAAAGAGCAAGTGCCAGCAAAAGAGAGCCAACAGCACTGAACAACTCTGAAAGAAATCTCAGAAAGCTCCCTAGGTTAAGGTACCAAGGAATTTTATACAAATATACTCGCAGTCAAAAAGAAAATCATACAAGATGGCTCGGGAGTGGGGCAGACAGCAGAGTTGGAAGGATGGAAGGAAACAGCAGATTTGGAAGAGCAGAAGGATTGCAGCATACGTGACTGTATGGACTTTGAGAGATTAAATTAATTTAATGTTTTGTAATTGTGTTATTGGAGCAGCATTTTAGTAGGGTTGGGGTCAGATAGTCATCAGTTGAGAGAAAGCGGTATCGGGTTTGTTATAGTTCTTGTTTAGTGTTCACTGTTAGAGTTAGGAAAATAAATTGTTATTTTTTCTTTCCACAGTGGAAATCAAGAGTTTTCTTTCACTCCCTCACATTTCGAACAGATTACGCGGTGAGACGAGCTTCTCTGGGTGTTTCTGTTTTAATTAGCAGAAGGGTTCGACTTCTGCATCAGAACAGACTGGGGGCTCAGGTCCAGGATTTGGACAGGTTTGGGTAGATTTAGATGGATTTGCACAGATCAGGTCTGGGATCTGAACAGATCTGAATGGATTTGGAGAGATTTAAACACAGTTGGGGATTAGGGTGTCCCAGATCTTTAAATAAAGCAGTTGAGAAAATCTGTTTATTTTCAGCTACTTGTCGGTGGTTCAATTAAAAGTGCGAGAAATGGCACTTTCTGTAATTAAATGTTTTGCAGAGCTGGAAGACATGACTTTGGGGGTTGTGGAAAAGGTGAGCAAGGCAAAGCTACTGTAATTGGCAGACACAGTGGAGCTGGGGTTGTCTGAGTCTCTGAAAAAAAAGGTGAGGTTATAACTGAAATAACACACCTTTTAAATGTGCTGCAAAGGCCATTAGAGTCTTTGGAAATGGTGAAAATTCAATTGTAGATGAAGCAGTTTGAGTTAGAGGAGGAAGAACGGGAGAGAAGATTCTTAACGGAGCAAAAAGAAAGAGAGAGTGTGGAGAAAGAGAAAAAGAGGGAGAGTTTGAGCTTCTGAAGTTGTGAATTAGTCAGGAAAGTCAAGGTAACAGGGTGGAGATGAAGGGAGGAAGTAGGGATGTATACAAACATGTTAAAACTCTGCCACATGTCGATGAGTAAGATGTTGAAGCCATGTTGTATTCCAATTGAAAAGCTGGCTAGGCAGCTGGAGTGGCCAGAGGACTTGTGGGTAATGCTAGGTCAGACGAAGCTGGGAGGCAGAGCTAGTGAGGTGTTTGCAGCGCTGTCAGATTAGAGGTCAAGGGATGATGTCAAACAGTCTAATTTGATGCCTATGAATTAGTACCAGACGCGTACAGACAACGGTTCAGAAATATAAACAAGAAACCAGGTGAGTCTTCCATTGAGTTCAATAAAAAACAGAGCAATTTTGAGAGATGGGTGCAGGCCTTCAAAATAGACAAGACATATGAGGATCTTAGAGAGATTATTCTGTGGGAGGAGTTTAAAAACTTAGGTGGATGAACAGCAAGTTCAAGATGTGTATGAAAATAAAACTTAGATCACTCTGGAAATAGCTTACCACAGGTGAAAAAGGAAGCTCATTGGGGTGAAAAGGAGGTGAATGGCCTGTGGTAAGGTGGGGCATGAAAAGCCCCAGTGCTGGTTGTTGAAGAAAGGCACTGTGGGAAAAGATGTGGTAAAAGAAGCTAAGCCAGTGGGATTAGGGGAGTAGTAATGGAAACCACAAGAGAGGTCGATGAGCTGCAGGAGAGTGCACAGCATAGGCAGGGACCAGGTGTTGAGTTTATACCTGATCTCAATAAAGTCTTCACCTCTGTGGGCAATGTTTACTCAGGAAGAACAGCGGGAGACAGAAAAGTGGCTACAATTTTAAGAGATACGTGATCTGGTCAGTCTCTAATACAAAGAAATAAAAGTATTTGCCCTCTTTCTGAACAGTTACCTGAAAGGGTGGTAATTTATGGAATAGATGGAGAGAAACCTATCGTTGCCCTGTGTAAGGTCAGGTTGGAGAGTCAAATAAAGACTGAGAGTGAAAACGGAAGTGATGGACAGAGTGCCCCTTTCAGGAATACAGATTGTTCTAGAAAACCAATTAGCAGGATCCAAGGTAGGAGTGACACCCTTGTGGTGGAGAAGCCAGAGAAAAAACAGGAAACTGAGGAGTTAAAAGAAAAATACCCGAGACTGTAGAGTAACAAGATCCCACTCTCATCAGTTACAGCAAGAAGGAAAATGTTAAGAGAAAGATGAAGGAGTTGAGGTTCAGTTAGCTGACACCCTGTTTGATGTAATGGTGCAGGGAAACCCTGACCAGACAGAGGGTCAGGCAGAGGTGTTTAATCCTGAAAGACTAATGAAATATGTGACAATAAACTATCTATATCATGATGCACACTCAGTCACGGAATCAGCATGTATTCCAAAGGGTTATTCTCTAAAGGAGACAATCGGAAGGTGAAAGTGGAGACACGGCAGGTTAGTACAGAGGAGAAATGGGGAAAGTGCACCAGCTTGTGTTGCCAGTAACATACAGACAGGACGTGTTACGGCTCACACACAAATTACCTGTTGGAGATCATCTGGGTGTGAGGTAGATTCAGGCTAAGATGCAAAACCACTTCTGTTGGCCTGGACAGCACAGGGATGTATGTGGTTGATGTTTGTTGTACATGTCATATGTGCCAAATGGTAGGTAAGCCCCAGGCAACAATAAAATACCCCACAGCCACCTGATGAAGGAGCAGCACTGCGAAAGCTAGTGCTTCCCATTAAACCTGTTGCACTCTCACCTGGTGCTGTGTGATCTTTAACTTAGTAATAAACCAGAGCTTTTGTTGGCAATTTCCACATTTGAAAAGCCTTTCACGAGGGTGATGATTGATTGTATAGTTCACCTCCCGAAAACTGAAAGTGGTAACCAGTATTCGCTCACCATAATGGACGTGGCTACCAGATTTAGGCGGCACGGTGGCACAGTGGTTAGCACTGCTGCCTCACCGCGCTAGAGACCCGGGTTCAATTCCCGACTCAGGCGACTGACTGTGTGGAGTTTGCACGTTCTCCCCATCTCTGCGTGGGTTTCCTCCGGGTGCTCCGGTTTCCTCCCACAGTCCAAAGATGTGCAGGTCAGATGAATTGGCCATGCTAAATTGCCCGTAGTGTTCGGTAAGGGGTAAATGTAGGGGTATGGGTGGGTTGCGCTTCGGCGGGGCAGTGTGGGCTTGTTGGGCCGAAGGGCCTGTTTCCACACTGTAAGTAATCTAATCTAATTTCCTGAGGCAATTCCATTACAGCGTGTTAAAGCTAAAAGGATGGTGGAGGAGTTGGTAGCTTTCTTTACCTGGTATGGGCTACCCAGGGAGATTCACTCAGACCAAGGGTCTAATTTTACTGATAAACTATTTAAGGAAGTCTTGGATAATTTAGGCCTTCAGCTTTTAAATCAAGTGCATACCATCCTGAAACCCAGGGAGCATTGGAAAGGTGACATCAGGCCCTGAAGACCACTTTCAGAGCTTACTGTCTGTCAGGATTACCTGAATGATTGGGATAAAGGAATCCCACATTTGTATTGTTTGCCATTAGAGATGCCCCAAATTAATCTACTCAGTGTAATCCCTTTGAGTTAATATTCGGATACAGAGTTAGAGTGCCTTTAAAATTCATTAAGGAAAAATTGATTGGACGAAAGTCAGATATCTCACACTTGAGATGATGAGGCTGAAGCGAGGGAGAGATTAAATCAGGGAAGTTTCCTCGACCCACCTACTTTCAACTGCTTCATCCTGGACAATCCCTCCACCATAAGGTCAGTATTCAGGATGTTTGTTTATTGTTCCACAAAGTTTAGACCCGTTCCTGCCTCGTCAGACACTACCGAAGTGTGTGGTGCTGGAAACGCACGGCCGGTCAGGCAGCATTTGAGGATGAGGAGAATTGTCATTTCAGTTATAAGCCCAGCATCAGGAATCCTGAAATGTTGATGTCACCAGTCAAGGTGAGTAAGGACTCGGGGAATTTTGTCTCAGAATGTTTATGGCAGTGTAAATTTCATCCAGGGCATTCATCACATTCGCACGGGGTGGGATGTAGACTGCTGTCAGGATTTTGGAGGTGAACTCTCATGGAAGGTAGTAGGGACAGCATTTTGCTGTAAGGTATTCTAGGTCGAGGGGAGCAATGGTCTGTCAGGGTCACGAAACCGAGCACTAGGAGGTGTGGTTCAGGAAGCATATCCCACTGCCCTTTACTTTCCCTGAGGCTCCTGTGTGGTCCATGTGGTGTATGGAGAACCCATCAGCTTGTAGGAAGCTGTCAGGAATGGCAGGGGTGAGCCAAGTCTCCGTGAAGCAGAGCACACAAATGTCTCTGAGTTCCCTCTGGTAGGTAAACCTCGATCTGAGTTCACCCATATTGTTTTCGATGGCCAGGACACCATCATCATGGTAGCTTAGTGGTTAGCACTGCTGCCTTACAGTGCCAGGAACCTGGGTTTGATTCCTCGAGTGATGTCTGTGTTTGCACATTCTTCTCGTGTCTGCATAAGTTTACTCTGGATGCTCAGGTTTCCTCCCACAATCTAAAGATGTGCAGGTTTGTTGAATTGACCATGTTAAATTGCCCATCCCATTGTTCAGGGAGATGTAGGTTAGGTGCATGAGTCAGGGGTAGATATAGACAGTGGAATGGGGTTTTATTTGCGTTATTCTTCAGAGGGTCAGTGTGCACTTGTTGGGCTGATGGGTCTGTTTCTATACTGTAGGTATTCTAAGTCACTGACAGGGCCAATTTTATTCCATGTTGAGGTCAAGACCCTCAGGGGTCAGGGGTCAGATCATGGTTGTGGTGTCCATTTGGTCCTGCAGGATGACCAGCATTGACAGTACTTGGCCTGAGCAATTGTGGGATCCTCAATCCTGTCAGCAGCTTAAAGATTACATTGTTAGTAAGTTTTATAGAGTTGGATTTTCTGCTGCCTTGAGTTGTATGAGGAAAGACAAGAAAGTTGGGGAAATATGGCAAGAATGAAAGCATTAGATTTTGTTGTGAAATCTATTTCCAATTTTCCCATTTCTGGTTTAAACAGGGAATTCTGAATCGCACTAGTGAGGGGTGATCACTTCATTTTCATGCCGTTCTATCTCATTAGGAGCTGATCTTACCTCATTTCAATGGAGATTCTAATCCTTCCTTCAGTTCCTATGGAAACCAGATGGTGCCAGTTCCCAACAGGAATGCCTGGGCAGTTACCTGGAGGCAGGAGCTCACTGTTTGCTTCTCCAGGTCTTCATCCATCTCCACCATCAGCACCATTTCACTGCATGCTCCATCAACACTGTCCTCTCCCACACTCTGTCGGTGTGTGTGGGCATCACCAAACCCCAGCCTCACCACATCATTCTGGCTGCTTTCAGATTAACTCACCCTTCACTGTGGAGCTCAGAGTCAATGATGTCGTACCTGCTTCTGCCAGGTTGGTTCACAGTCAGGGGCATGGGCACATTTCATGCATCTGGCTCTGAGCTAACTTTCTAAAGGCTCATTCACTTTGTGTTTACTTGAGGGCTGTCAGGTTTATCTCAGTGTTTAGTGCAGAGTGACAGGCATTCACCATGTCACTCGTCAGAGTATCACACAGTGCAGAGGATGAATCTGTATCGAGAACAGCATGGAGATGTGTCGAGGAAATTACTTATTCATTGGTGGAATCTGGGCATCGCTGGCTGCCCGGTATTTATTGCCCATCCCTAGTTGCCCCTTGAGAAGGTGGTGGTGAGTTACCTTCTTGAACTGCTGCAGTCCACCTGCTGTGGGTTGACCCACAATGCCATTAGGGAGGGAATTCCAGGATTTTGGCCCAGTCATTGTGGAGGAACGATGATCTATTTCAAAGTTGGATGGTGAGGGGCTGGAAGGGGAACTTGAAGGAGGTAGCATTCCGATATATCTTCTGCTCGTGTCCTTCTGAATGGAAGTGGTTGTGGGTTTAGAAGTTGCTGTCTGATGTTCTTTGGTGATTTTCTACAGCACATACTACACACCACTACAACTGAACATCGGAGGTCGAGGGAATGGATGCTTATGGATGTAGTGCTCATCAAGCAGACTGCTTTGTCCTGGATGGTGTCAGCTTCCTTAGTGTTGTTGGAACTTCACTTATTCACTCATTCTCTCACACTCCCGACTTCTGCCTTGTAGATGGCGGATAGGCTTTTGGAAGTGAAGAGATGATTTCCTCATCACTGTGTACCCTGCCTCTGACCTGCTCTTGTTGCCACTGTGTTTATGTGGCGAATCCAGTGGAGTTTCTGGTCAATATAATCCCCAGGATGTTGACATTTGAGGATTCAGTGATGTTCACACCATTTAAATTCAAGGGCCAGTTGTTAGATTGTCTGTTATTGATGATGGTCATAGACTGGCATGTGTGTGCTGTCAATATAACTTGCCACTTGTCAAGCTAAGCCTGGACATTATCCAGATCTTGTTGTATTTGAACACGAACTGCTTCAATATCTGAGGAGTTGTGAGTGATGCTGAAAACTGTCAAATAATCGGTGAACATCTCCACTTCTCACCTTATGAAGGAGGAAGCTGCTTATCAGGACCTTATCATGAAGCAGCTGGAGATGATTGGGTCAAGGAAATTACCCTGAGGACCTCCTGCAGAGATGTCCTGGAGCTAAGATGGCTGACCTCCATTAATCACAACCATCTTCCTCTGTGTCTGGCCTGACTCCAACCACTGGGGAACTTGTCCTCCATTAATTCTAGTTTTGTTCAGACTCCTTGATACCACACTCAGTCCAATTGGTCTTGATGTTACGCTATATTCTCACCTCCCCTCTGGAATTCAGCTCTTTTGTCCATATTTGAACCAAGGCTGTAATGAGGTCAGGAGCTGGGTGGACCTGGTGAACCCAAACTGGGTGTCACTGAGTAGGTTATTGCTGAGTGGGAGCTGCTCAATAGCATGTCTGATGTCACCTTCCATCACTTTACTGGTGATCGAGAATAGATGGAAGGGCACGGTAGCTGGCCGGGTTGAATTTGAAATGCTTAATAGAAACAGGACGTATCTGGGCAATTTTACACATGGTTGAGTAAATGCTAATGTTGTAAGTGTACTGGAACAGCTTGGCTTGGGGAGCAACAAGTTCTGGAGCACATGACTCCAGTGTTATTGCTGGAATGTTGTCAGGGCCTATAGCCTTTGCAGCATCCAGTGTATCCAGCCATTTTGTGATGTCATGTGCAGTGAATCGAATTGCCTTAAGACTGGTACCTGTAATACTGGGCAACATTGGAGGAGGGTGAGATGGATCATCCACTCAGTACTTCTGGCTGAAGTTTGCTGCAAAATGCTCATCCTTATATTTTTGCACTGATTTGCTGGAATCTTCCATCATTCAGGATTGGAATATTTGTGGAGCCTGCTCCTCCAGTGAGTTGTTTAATTGCCCATCACCATTCACGATTGGATGTGGCAGGACTGCAGAGCTTCGATCTGATCCATTCGTTATGGGTTCGCTTAGCTCTGTCTGTCACTTGCTGTTTATGCTGATTGACATGCAAGTAGTTCAGTTTGGTGGCTTCACCAGGTTGATACCACATCTTCAGCTGTGCCTGGTGTTACTGCTGGCATGCTCCCCTGCACTCTCCATTGACCCACGGGTGATCCCTGGCTTGATGGTCATGGTTGAGTTGACGATGAGCTGGACCATGAGGTCACAGACTGTGCTTCTGTTAATGGCCCACATCACACCATGGATGTCAACCCATGAGTTGTTAGATCTGTTTGAAGTCTGTCCCATTTAGCATTGGGATAGAACCACTCAACACGATGGAGGTTATTCTCAATGTGAAAGGGAGACTTTGTCTCCTTAAGGACTGTATGGTGATCGCTGTTCCTGACACTGTCATGGACAGATGTATCTGCTCATGGCAGATTGCTGAGTGTTACGACCAGGTCATCAAAACATTTCAAGAAAGTCATAGAGTCGTTGAGATGTACAGCATGGAAACAGACCCTTCAGTCCCACTCGTCCATGCCAACCAGATATCCCAAACCAATCTAGTCCCACGTGCCAGTGCCCGGCCCATAACCCTCCAAACCCTTCCTATTCATATACCCATCCAAATGCCTCTTAAATGTTGCAATTGTACCAGCCTCCACAACATCCTCTGGCAGCACATTCCGTACACGTACCACCCTCTGTGTGAAAAAGTTGCCCCTGAGGTCTCTTTTATATCTTTCCCCTCTCACCCTAAACCTATGCCCTCTAGTTCTGGATTCCCCGACCCCAGCGAAAAGACTTTGTCTATTTCTCCTATCCATACCCCTCATAATTTTGAAAAACCTCTATAGGGTCACCCCTCAGCCTCCGACACTCCAGGGAAAACAGCCCCACCCTGTTCAGCCTCTCCCTGAAGCTCAGATACTCCAACCCTGGCAATATCTTTGCAAATCTTTTCTGAACCCTTTCAACTTTCACGACATCTTTCTGATAGGAAGGAGACCAGAATTGCACGCAATATTCCAACAGTGGCCTAAGCAATGTCTTGTACAGCCGCAACATGACCTCCCAACTCCTGTACTCAATACTCTGACCAATAAAGGAAAGCATACCAAACACCTTCTTCACTATCCTATCTACCGGCGAGTCCACTTTCAAGGAGCTATGAACCTGCACTCCAAAGTCTGTTTGTTCAGCAACAGGATTTATACACTTACCATTTAATGTATAAATCCTGCTAAGATTTGCTTTACCAAAATGCAGCACCTCGCATTTATCTGAATTAAACTTGATCTGCCACTTCTCAGCCCATTGGCCCATCTGGTCCAGATCCTGTTTTAATCTGAGGTAACCCTCTTCGCTGTCCACTACACCTCCAATTTTGGTGTCATCTGCAAACTTACTAACTCTACCTCTTATGCTCGCATCCAAATCATTTATGTAAATGACAAAAAGTACAGGACCCAGCACCGATCCTTGTGGCACTCCACTGGTCACAGGCCTCCAGTCTGAAAAACTACCCTCCACCACCACCCTCTGTCTTCTACCTTTGAGCCAGTTCTGTATCCAAATGGCTAGTTCTCCCTGTACTGCATGAGATCTAACCTTGCTAATCAGTCTCCCATGGGGAACTTTGTCGAACGCCTTACTGAAGTCCATATAAATCACATCTACTGCTCTGCCCTCATCAATCTTCTTTGTTACTTTTTCAAAAACGCAATCAAGTTTGTGAGACATGATTTCCCACGCACAAAGCCATGTTGACTCTCCTGCATCAGTCCTTGCCTTTCCAAATACATGCACATCCTGTCCCTCAGAATTCCCTCCAACAACTCGCCCACCACCGAGGTCAGGCTCACCGGTCTATACTTCCCTGGATTGTCTTTACCGCCCTTCTTAAACAGTGGCACCACGTTTGCCAACCTCCAGTCTTCCGGCACCTCACCTGTGACTATCGATGATACAAATATCTCAGCAAAAGGCCCAGCAATCACTTCCCTAGCTTCCCACAGAGTTCTCGGGTGCACCTGATCAGGTCCTGGGGATTTATACACCTTTAATCATTTCAAGACATCCAGCACTTCCTCCTCTGTCATCTGGACATTTTGCAAGATGTCACCATCTATTTCCCTACATATCCTTTTCCACAGTAAATATTGATGCAAAATATTCATTTAGTATCCCCCCCATTTTCTGTTGCTCCACACAAAGGCCGCCTTGCTGATCTTTGAGGGTCCCTATTCTCTCCCTAGTTATCCTTTTGTCCTTAATATATTTGTAAAACCCCTTTGGATTCTCCTTAATTCTATTTGCCAAAGCTATCTCATGTCCCTGTTTTGCCCTCCTGATTTCCCTCTTAAGTATACTCCTACTTTCTTTATACTCTTCTAAGGATTCACTCGATCAATCCTGTCTGGACCGAACATATGCTTCCTTCTTATTCTCAACCAAACCCTCATTTTCTTTAGTCATCCAGCATTCCCTATACCTACCAGCCTTCCCTTTCACCCTGACAGGAATATACTTTCTCTGAATTCTTGTTATCTCATTTCTGAAGGCTTCCCATTTTCCAGCCGTCCCTTTACCTGCGAATATCTGCCTCCAATCAGCTTTTGAAAGTTCTTGCCTAATACTGTCAAAATTGGCCTTTCTCCAATTTCGAACTTCAACTTTTAGATCTGGTTTATCCGTTTCCATCATTATTTTAAAACAAATAGAATTATGGTTGCTGGCCCCAAAGTGCTCCCCCACTGACACCTCAGTCACCTGCCCTGCCTTCTTTCCCAAGAGTAGGTCAGGTTTTGCACCTTCTCTAGTAGGTAAATCCACATATTGAATCAGAAAATTGCCTTGTACACACTTAAGAAATTCCTCTTCATTTAAACCTTTAACACTAAGGCAGTCCCAGTCAAGTTTGGAAAGTTAAAATCCCCTACCATAAATACCCGATTATTCTTACAGTAGTCAAGATCCTAACTATGTCCGTTATTTAAATCAATTGTAACGTGAATATTCCAGGAGGTATGCAGTTGGTCCAACCACATCGTTTTAAGCAAAACAAATTTATTTCCAAGATTACTGAATGAAACATAAACAAAAGACAACTGCATACCAAATATCGTAACCTATCTGAAAGCCCAACATATTATCGCATCTTCATGATGTTGTTTCAAATGCATGCAACAAAACCCTTTAAACACCCCTGGAAGACCATAGGTAAATTAAACACAGGGTCTTCCAGGAGAGATGTCAGAGAGAGAGAGGAGGATCAGCATGGACCTGCTCCTTTGGGTCCAGCAGCTTTACAACATCTTGACATCTTCCAATGAATAGCTAGACTGCCCAAAAACCCAAAACAAACCACAGGAAAGTTGAGCTGTGAGAACTGGCCTCTCCCCTTTCATTGTTTTGATATAAAAGCTGAAAGCATTTTGCCTGAGACAGTATCTGTTATTTGTTAATCAAACTGGCCCAAAAACCCATCTGAGCCCAGACTTTTCAGACTCTGTGTTTTTACAATCTTTTGAAACTAAAACCAAGTATAACATCTCCTTGTTAAACAAGCAGCACCATCGTACCTCACCCTAAAATGAAATGAACCCACTAAACCAAAGCTGGCTTCAATTTAAAACCCCTTAATTGTAAACTCTTTGTACTTCATAACAGACACATACATTACAATGACAACAATCACACAAACATGCATTGGTACATTTTATTTCAGTCTATTTTATTCCTGCCATGAATGCCTCCATTTCTCATTCAAGTCTCGCCACTGCATCTGCAATCATGTTTTGTCATCCTGTCACGTGCACAATTTTCAAACTGAATAGCTAAGCAACAGGCTCCATCTGAACAGACTGAATTTTTGCCCTTAAAATTCTCCAGAAATTTCAATGGGTTATGATTAGTGTGTAACATTGTCTCAGATAGGCATCTTCCCACAAGAGCACAGCACTAACACCCACATCACTTGCATCAATAGCCACCTTGAATGGCTTTGCACAATTTGGTGTAGCTAGTACTGCGACGGTAGCTAACACAGTTTTCAGGCTGTCAAATGCCTCTGACAGTCCAATGTCCACTGAAATGCCTTGCCTTTCTTTAGCAATTCCGTGAGTAGAGCAGCCATACTGCTAAAATTTGGTAAAGTCCACTCAATCCCAGGAATTGTAGTACTGCGTTTATTGTCGATTACATGGGATACTCCCCAATTCCCTTGGTTGTTGTATCCCATGGGGTCATTTATCCCTGTCCAATAACATGGCCCAGGAAGGTGACTTGGGCTTTGACCGTTTACTTTTAACCAGGTTTATCACCAAGCCTGCCTTCCAAAGTTGATGGAACAAGTCTGATAAATCGTTGCAAATGTTCATTCCATATGTGACTAAATATCACCAGGTCATCAACACATATGACACAGTTGGGTAATCCAGCAGTGATATTATTGGTTAGTCTCTGAAACATGACTGGCACATTTTTCATTCCAAACGACATTACTTTAAACTGATACAGTCTATTCTGCGTTACGAAAGCTGAAATTGTCTTTGCACTTTCGGACAAATGCACCTGACAGTATCTTTTGAGCAATCTAACTTAGAAATAGACATTGCTTCTCCCTCACTTTCAGCACAGTCTTCCAAACACGGAAGTGGATGTGCTTCAGACTTTGTAACTGCGTTGACTGTGCAATAGCCCACACCTTACCGTTGGGTACTATTTGGTTTTGGCACCATGACTATGGTTTAGCTCTACTCACTGTAACTCGCTTCGATTATGTCATCTTGGAGCATGTGTTCTCCTTTTGAACCTGTGCCAACTTTAGAGGATTATTCCGATAAGGAGTTTGCTCAGTCGGAACAGCATCTCCTCTATCTACAACATACGTAATTCGGGAAGTACTTCCCAGCTTCTTCCCACATACCTCCCCATGTGAGAGCAATAAGTTTCAGGTCATTTTGATTTTCCACTGGAAGGTAACTCAATCATTTATCCCAATTTTTGACAACTTCCTCATTGTCCAATTTAATTTGAGGAATGCCCAATTCAGAATCTTCTGGACTTGGTTCTTTCTTCTGAGCTGTCTCGGGCGACTGACTGTGTGGAGTTGTACATTCACCCTGTGTCTGCTTGGGTTTCCTCTGGGTGCTCCGGTTTCCTCCCCCAATCCAAATATGTCCAGGTTCGGTGAATTGCCCATGCTAAATTGTCCATAGCGTTCAGGGATGTGTAGGTTATGTGCATTTGTCAGGGATAAATACAGAGTAGGGGAATGAGTCTGGGTGGGTTACTCTTCGGAGGATCGGTGTGGACATGATGGGCCAAAGGGCCTGTTGCCATGCAGTCGGGATTCTATGAAATGGATTGAATTTGGTCGAGTCATTTGGTGCATCTCTGATCGCAAGAAGTATAAATTCCCTCATCCCAACCATCTGGATAGTTTTGACTGTAAGCCCTCAACATGGTCTTTAATGTCTGATACCACCTTTTTAGTACTCCCTGCGATACTGGATGGTACACTGTAGGTTTGAATTGTTTTATTCCTAAGCTCTGGATAACCTCCTTGAATAATTTTGCTGTAAAGTTTTATCTTTCATCTGATTTTCTCTGTGGGTACTCCATACCTCGTGAAAGAATTGGGTAACTCCTCTACAATCCTTTTAGCTGTGATATTGCATAATGGGACAGCCTCTGGAAATCTCGTGGACACATCCTGGATTGTTAACATATACTGATTCCCACTTTTTGGTTTTGGTAGGGGTCCTATACAATCAATTATGACTCTCATAAAAGGTTCCTTAAATGCAGGAACAGGTATTAAAGGGGCAGCTTTTATTATAGCCTGGGGTTTTCCAATTACCTGACAAATGTGATATGTCTGGCAAAATACAACCAGCGCAGTCCAGGTGAGCAAAAATGTTCTTGTATTTCAGCGTGATCTTTTCTCACTCCTAACTGACCCCCTAGAGGTAGCTCATGCACCACTCGCAACACCTCCTTTCTATAACTCACTGGCAATATAACTTGATGAACCTCTGCCCATTTCTCATCTGCCTGAATATGTGATGGACTCCATTTCCTATTAAGACATAATTTTTAAGATAATAACGTTCAGGGATACATTAGGATTGGTTTACTGTGTATGCCTTTTGATATAATTGCCTTAAATTTTCATCTTTCTGCTGTAACTCTGTTCATCTATCTGAGCTAAAGATATCTGCTGTGTCATCTATCTGCTCCGGGCTTGTCTCAACCATGTGATCAAACGGGATCTCTATTAATTCCACTTCAACTTTCTTATCTTTACTCTTTGATCTCT